>NW_024425675.1:5067130-5107954 GCF_017311325.1 Ursus maritimus
AGGCGCCCCCCCCCCCCGCTGCTTTTGTTTTTTCAGTGCATAGAATATATCATGGACATATTTATTTTGTTTGGCTACTGTTTGCTTCTACCAGAATCTTAGCTCCAGTGAGCAGGAACTTTATTTTGCCCAGTCCTGTATCTCCAACATCTAGAACACTATCTGGCACCTTAGCTGATAAGTAATTATTCATTGAATGAATAAATAGGAAATTCTGATCACTGCAAATTCAGAAATACCTCTGCCAGGCTCTAAGTAACCAAACTATCATGGTTATAAACAATGTGGATGACAACAAAATTATAAATCCAAGTATAGGGCTATTTAAATCCCAGAAAGTACAGAAATCCACTGAGACAGGTAAGAGGAGAAGCATATAGAATTAGGGCTCAGACCCATCCACCCCACTACAGTCAGTTGTCAAGATCCATCACGGTTCCAAACACTTTGCTCTGTTGTTTCTGCAAATATACTCCCATTTGTCAGAACAGATTCCCAAATTCTGGAAAAGATGGCCCCACACAGTAAAAACAACTTTGCTTATAACAAAACTGTGGGCACCCAAGGGGCCCCTGCTGGTCACATTCTAGAGGATTCAGAGCCATGTTCAAGCTCCCAAGCTGACTATGCAAGTCCTCCGGGTGCAGTGCTCCCTCTCCTCCTCACCCTGGCCTCATTTCTCCTCATTTCTCACATTTCACATGTTCTAGTCAACTGGACCCACTGGGAGTTCTTCGAACACTTACGGCATTTTCCTGCCTCTGGGCTTCAGCCATGCTCTGTCCTTTCCCTGGAAGGAATTCTCTACCCCCAGGCCCTCTACCGACTTCACCTCATATTTTTGCCCTTCAGAACCAAGCTCAAGCAATGGTTTCTTGAAGGCCTTCTCTGGCTCCCTCCCACTCCGTCAGACATCCTTCCCCGGGGCCACGTACCAGAACAATCGTTCGTACAGAGCCTTTGATTTAGTTGCCCATATCTCTGTGGACCATGAGCATCTCGAGGTGAGAGTCTCTGTGTATAAGACTGGATTTTATTATCTCCAAGACTTAGCAAAACAAACAAATATTTGTTGAATACACGAGTAAATGACCAAATATGGCCACATAGTGGTAATTAGGCTCAGTGCATAGGACATTGCATTCCTGGATATCTCTTTCTGAACCTGACCCCGGGTTGGTGGGAAATGGGGAAGAGCAGTTCCCTTTAAAGGATTTCACTGCAAACATGGAAACTTTGACTTCCAGAGAAGTCCAAGCTGATGTTGCTATGTTTATTTGATAAGCACACATGTAGACACATTGAAACTCATGTCAGCCAAAATCAACCAGACTTTAAAACTGAGGAAAGGCCAAATACACAAAAAAATCCAAGTGAGTCAAGAGGAAAGGGAAACAAATGCAGGCTAAGCCCAACAGAACCTTTTTTTTTTTTTCCCCTATTTTAAGCAGGGAAGGGAAATCAGCAAAACAAAGAAATTAAATATCCCCACTCCTCTGAAGAAAAACACTCCAAGAAAGGCTTGGGCCTGCACCTAGTCTGCTGGGGAAGGAATCTTAACCACCTCGTAAAGTTGACTTCTCTACCAATAGCAGATTCCCCAGGCACCTTCCAAGAAATGGCCTCTCATCCAGCAGGGATGCAGGCTAAAAACTTTTACAACAAGAATTTTTTAAAACAGATTTTATTTATTTATTTGACAGAGAGAGAGAGAGAGAAAACAAGCAGGGGGAGCAGCAGGCAGAGGGAGAGGGAGAAGCAGGCTCCCCACTGAGCAGGAAACTCCCCCCTCAACGTGGGGCTGGATCCCAGTACCCTGACGTCATGACCTGAGCTGAAAGTACAGGCTTAACCCACTGAGCCACCCAGGCGCCCCTACAACAAGAATTTTTGACCGAGGTAGGCAATACTCACAGTTATTTTAAATGCAAAAGCATTATTCAGGCCACGGAATAACTCGCAATCCGACTTCTCTAACTTCAGAGCCTTGTCACAGCTGGTGCTGGGTGCCTGTTTTCCAGCTTATTCACTTACCTCTGGTCAAACGTACTTTATTGCATGCAGAGCTTTCCTGATCTCTGTATAGAGATACAGTTTCCAGAAAGTGAACAGGGAGGAAATAGTGGGGCTATTAACCAGGCTTTGCTATGTCTTCTGTCCTCCCCTGTCTGCATGGCTGTTTCTTATTTTCATTAATTTGATTTTTTTTTTAGTCCTGCAGTGCCACTTAATCTTATCTCAGAGCTAAGGATGTTGCCTTAAAACTTTTTAAAGAAAAAGAACGGGTTTCTAGAAATCAGTGATCCCATAAATCCGGTAGAGGTTTGATTTTTGTCAAGATAGGGTCTCCTAGGAGAAACCGGGAAAAATATTGTTCTCTCCTCAGCTGAGACAGAGATTTAAGATGAGAAATGATCAGACCACAAAGTTCTTTGGTGTTTGTCCAGTGGCTTTACTGATAGAATGGCGTTGGGCCACAGAGAGGAGATGCTGGCTGGGGGGCTGGTTAGAGATGAAAGTGAGAAAGGCAGCTGAAAATCTCCTATGATTTCCTGTTTGAGCTATTCAATAAATATCTGCTGTAGTTAACTAATTAAAGAGAGGACTCACCATATTAAAAAAACATTTTGAACACTGCATTTTGAAATAACCTCAAACTTAGAGTAAATTTGAAAGAACGGTGCAAAGTACTTTTTTGTCTCCTGTTGTACTTAGGAGTAGGTTGCCAACACACCCGCCACACCCGCACTCTTGAGTGTATATTTCCTACAAATCAGGACATTCTCCTACAGAACAGCCCAACAACAAAAATTGGGAAATTCATAGTGATACATGACTATCACCTAATCCTCAATCCCATTCGAGTTTCACCACCTGTCCCAATAATGTCGTGGAGAGAAAAAGGTCTAGTGAGACTCTTCCACTTAGTGTAGCTATCATGTGCCTTCAGTCTCTTTCGATCTAAAACATTTATTTTATTTTTTTCCTTTCATGATCTTGACACCTGTGAAGATGGTAGACCAGTTACTCTGAGGAATGTCCCTCAGGTTGGGTTTGTCTGATGTTCCTGATGATTATACTCTGGTTAAGCAATTCTGCAGGAATGTCACAATGTCGAGATCATGTTTTTCGCGTTTTATTACATCAAGCGGTACATGGTTTTGATTGGTCTCATTACTGGTGATGTTTACTTTGATACATTGGTAAAGAAAGGTGTTATCTGCCAGGCTTCTCCACCATAAAGTTAATTTTCATTCCCTTCATAGTTAATAAGTATTTTGTGGGAAGGTACTTCTGGTCTCTATGAATATGCTGCTTCTTCATAAAACTTTTCATTTATTCATTCGTTTATCCATATCAGTACGTACTTGGGAATTTCTATTTCATTCAAGAGTTTGCAATCTGTTGCTATCATTTTTACTTTGATGATCGAATCCCTGCTTTGTTGAAGGGGCCCCCTCAGCTTCTGTATCTTTTCAACATGTTCTCATCATTTCTTGAGCACTTCCTTACCACTTTCTGTCCAAAGGGATGTTCTGGACTCATCCAGAATCAATAATTTTTCTAAGAAGTTCTGGTCCCTTTTCAATCAGAAGGGTATTTAGAAACCAAGATCTGGGTACTAGGTATGCTCGTTGCTAAAGGATTTCCAGCGCCTCTCAGGGGACTGAGCCTAAGATCCTCACTATGGTTTCTGACAGATTTACATCGTACTTATTTCTCTATTTATATGGGAAACAATGGGTTCACACAGATATCTTCAATGTCAATCCAATACTCCAAGTTCATTCTATTTTTCTCTCTTTTCGTGTTTATAATTCTCTTCTCTAACAATGAGAAACCTAGTTCCCATTATCACCAATCTGTTTACGTATTTGATGAATCCCTCTTTGTAACGCCAATCTTCCCGCTCTTGCCACCTTCTCGCCAGGCAAATGCTCTCCCTGGGAGGGTGCTGCCACCCCCACTAGACCCCTGCCATCAAGGTGTGAAGATCCTCCTCGCTCCACCTAGATCTGACATCCTCACCAAGCCACCACCCTGAGCAGATTCCTTCCTCACTCGAGTTAGTCTCCAACATCCAAACCAGGTCACCCTCCTGCGTGAATATCTTTTTTCCTACACAAATGCTCTCTCCTCACACTGCTCAGACTCTGACACCCTACAGCAGGTTACCCTCCTGCACAGAGGCTTCCCTCCTTTCACTTAGTCTCCACAATTCCATCCGGGGCCACCCTGCTCTGCCCCTTCACTGGACCACCACCTCATGCAGCCATCTGCTTTGATGGCCTCCACAGAAATGCTGGGGGAGGGGCAGCTTGAGGTGTTTGAAATTCAGTTAAGATGGTCCCACACACTCACATACTTGCTCTAGTGGATAGATTTGGGTTTCCAGAGCAGTCATATAGAAACTGCTCATTTCCTCCTGGGAATGGATGGTCTGAAAGCCAGATGGCTTCCCTAGTCCCTGAGAACGATAGTGAGGCCTACTCCCAAGCACAGGTAGCTAAAATGGCAATAATTCAGGCTGGTACAGACATTGGCAGGTGTCCGGAAGGAGAGAGCGGAGACGAGGCAAGATCGGGATGAGAAGGACAAGTTCACCGAACAGTGTGGCAGGACCTGGTCAGAAAGGATGGGCTTCTGGGGCGCCTGGGTGGCTTGGTCGTTAAGCGTCTGCCTTCAACTCAGGGCATGATCCTGGCGTTCTGGGATCGAGCCCCACATCAGGCTCCTTCGCTGAGAGCCTGCTTCTTCCTCTCCCACTCCCCCTGCTTGCGTTCCCTCTCTCGCTGGCTGTCTCTCTCTGTGTCAAATAAATAAATAAAATCTTAAAAAAAAGAAAAAGAAAAAGAGAGAAAGGATGGGCTTTGGACAACACCTCCCTTCCAGTAAGAAACTACAAAGCCATGCAGAGAAACCAGACAAACACCATTATAGAGACTAAGCCCACTTATTACGGTGCAGGAAAGGCCAAACTATGGCATGTTATACAGGCGCCAGATATCAGGTCTATGGCAATTAAGCGAATGCTGGGGGCTACGTGATGATGGGCCTAAGACTCTTAACCTGGTCAGGATTAGTAAGAAATTTGGAGTGTGGTGAGCAAAAGTATATTGGAGATCCCATAACTTTCCTAAGTTCGGTGGCTTGCTAGAGGACTCATAAGATTCCATAGTAAGTCATAGTCGTGGCTGAGATTTATTACACCAAGAGAGACGGAGCAAAGCAACAGCTGATAGATGTGCATTGGTAGATTCCAAAGAGATCGGCACACACTTTTGATGTCCTTCCTCGTCTGAGAACCATAGGAGTGCTCTCTCCCTATCTGGCAGAGAATTACAGGGACATGTGTGAAATGTCTCTGTCCGGGAAACCTATTTGAATCTCATCATCCAAGGTTTATATGGGAGGCTAGTCATGTATGCATATTTTTCTAGCAACCAACCACGGCAACCAAAATTCAGCACCCCAACTGACAGCCTAGGTACTCATCCTCAATCTTGATGTTTGTGCAGAGCGACCTGATGGTCTGGTATTATACTGTCCATTGCTCCCAGCATATATGATAAAATCATCAATTGCTAACATCTCCAAGAGCCACATTCCCAGCGGTTGCCCAAGAATCAACCATCATCCCTTGAGACACGTAAAGAGTAAGTAACCAGACCTGCTTGTTAACTCTTTCCTCATAGGAGTGCAACAAGATTTCCAACTGGATGACGCCAGGAAGTCCGGAGCTTAAAACATATAACTAGGACCCAGCACTGGTTAATTATGTTTTCCCCTGTAATTGACTAGCAACTAGCAACACAAACACTAATGCCAACATAAATACTAATAACTAATCTCCAATTTGGATTCATAAACTGATATGAAATCCCGAACAACAGTAAAAGAAGTAAATACAGTTAGGCACAAGTCAAGCACCTTCCTCATCCTAGAGAAATTATGAATGGAAGGCACTTCGAACATGATAAAGCATCACATAAACATGACTTCTGTGAACGCCCTGCAGAAAAGACTCAGACCTTCCAGAAAGAACACAGCTTCGTAATGAATGATCTTGGGCACAGATAAATGCGGGGGATGGTGCCAAGATTTCTTGCAGTTTAGCACTGACTAAACCTCAGGTGGGCAGAAATCCCTCACCAGTGGTTGTCTTCCTTTCCGCGGGATCCCCACTTTATCCTGCTAAGAGGGCACCTCCCCTCACACCCTGTGGGAGTCTTGTGTGTCCATAAAGAGGACATAAAACCCTATTTAGCTCCACAAATGTGCCATCAGCTACACTTATCTACAAAAGGCTGGACCAGATCAGTGTTTCGTACGAGTGATGCACGTCAAAATCAACCAGGGGAATTTTTTACAAATAAAGACTCCAGGTCCCACTCCAGCTACATTGAACCAGATTCTCCAGGAGAAGCACTACTGTAGATAGCACCAAAGAGGGCCTTCCTACCCTTCAGCTCCCTCGAGTTCCTCCTTTATGCCCATTATCTAGAAGGCTCTGTGTGTGTCTTCCTTCCTCAGGGAGAGCCAGTCTCCTTCCTGTCAATCAAGAACAAGTTTGGAATCCAGAAGATGTCCCTAGGGTTCCTCCCGCTCCCAGTGGTTGGCCTTTCAGTCCATTCGAGCCTGGACAGATGCCCAGGAGTCCTTTCTTCTGTGATGTCCTCCAGGCTTCTTCCTCGTCCATCCCTCTGCCCTGCCCTCTACCCCACCTGCCTGCATCTTGCCTCACCCCTCCTGGTCAAGGAGATCAAAGCTGGGAAGAATTGGTTCAGGGTCTGTACTAGGAAGACACCAGAGGATTCTTGAATTATTCAGAGTAAAACTTCTAGCACTCACACACACACACACACACACACACACACACACACACACATACACCAGCAGCAACCTTCTCTCAGCAATGTCAGCCACCTCTCACCACATAAATAACTTCAATGGGCCATTACCTTCCCTCCCAGGGAAACTGAGGTGGTGAAGAGCACCTGAGCCAGACTACCAGTGTTTGCATCCCTACCGCCCCTCGCTATGACTTTGGTCAGTCTCTGAACTTTTCTACACCTCAATTTCCTCATCTATGAAATGGGATTAGACTAGTTCTTATTTCATGGGGAGTCCTAAGATTAAGCAAGTTAATATCTAGAAGGCCCTTGAAAGGTGCCTGAGCCTAGTAGGTGCTGGCAAGTGCTAGCTATGACTATTAGCAGGAACGCGGTTCGGGGAGGGTTAGAGGCAGAGAAGGGGACTGAGAACTCGTGCAGTCATGCATTCTGTTCCTCCGCTCCTCATCTCGTTTACCGCAAAAAGAAGCTCTAGTTGGCTTTTATTATGGTGAGGGGTTCACGGTTCAGAAGGCTTTGACCCCCTTCCCCAACCTTCCCCAAATCTAAACAAGCCAGGTGTGGATTTTCTCTCCATAGCTCTTCCCCCAAAAGCCATCCATTCCCTGCCCGACTCACATCGCCAGCCGACGCTCAGACGAGGTGCCCTTCCTCAGACAGAACTGAACTTATTTTCCAGGAGAGATTTTTGGAGGGAAATTTGCCTTGAGGTCACTATTACTGTAGCCTTCTTCCAAATCAAAATCAGAAATTCCATCGCTATCTACCTCCCAGTTATATATTTAGCCACACGCACGTACATATTTGAGATGATCTAACCCAGTTTCCTCGTTTTACGGGCAGAGACTGAAACCCCAAGGCCAGCTCATGTGTCTGACGTCCCACAACTTCCCGGGGACATCTGCCTCTTGTCCTGTAGCTTCATGCCTGCCCTGGGAACCTCGCAGCCTCCCCGAGGATGCTGACGCCTGGCGGACCTGCTCTCCTGGGCCCCTCACCCTGGTGCAGGAAAAGCGTTGTACTGCATCTTTTTATTGATAAATTTGAAATCTCTAGGGGTAAAATGATCATGTACCTGGAGTAAAAGCTATACCAGAAGGTTGAGAGCCAGGATCATAGATTCATGTCACTAGCCGTCTAGAGCATAGATGTTTCTTTAAAAATGTATTTGAGGGGGCGCCTGGGTGGCACAGCGGTTAAGCGTCTGCCTCTGGCTCAGGGCGTGATCCCGGCGTTATGGGATCGAGCCCCACATCAGGCTCCTCTGCTATGAGCCTGCTTCTTCCTCTCCCACTCCCCCTGCTTGTGTTCCCTCTCTCGCTGGCTGTCTCTATCTCTGTCAAATAAATAAATAAAATCTTTAAAAAAAATGTATTTGAGAAGGGCAAATGAAAAAGAGAAGGAGGAAAAAAACCTAGGAAAAATGAAAGTCAGTTAGTTTAACGTCAGGCTGAGAAAATAAGATATCCATTCTGTATTCCCTTGATGGGAACATCACAAAACGAAGGAGACAGCATTTCCCTCTGAGACAAGAAATCGAGTTAAATTAACCGGGCTTCTTTGATAAGATTACAAATGTGCTGCATGGGATAACATGTTCAATATTGTACGTCTGCGTACAGCGGATATAAAAAGAAACAAATGCAATTCTGGTCTTTTCATCTGGACTCAGTCCTAGATAGGAAATGCTTGTATTCAGGGAACCCTTCAGATACGACCAGGAGGCCAGTGATTCCTCAGCTGGGGGAGCTGAGGCATTAGCAGAGACCGAGAAGCCATTTCAGGTCTGGGCTGGCCCCGCATCCGTGGCCTCACAGATGCACTGGGAGAAGCAATCCCCGGGCGCCTGTGTCCCCAGCCCTTGCAGAGGCCGCTGGGGCAGTGGTTGTGTCTATGGAGCTGAAGCTTCCAGCTGGCGTCTTTCCACTCACGAGGGGCCTTTCTCCTGGCAACAGTTGGGCTCAGCATCCTGCAGATCCCCAGGGGCTGGCAGGCACCACCCAGGGTTACGGAGCTTTTACTGCTGCCATCAGCAGGGAGCGCCGCTTGGACAGCGAGAAGCAAACCATATCACGCTGGGCTTGGCGTGCTGTTTACAATCAGAACGCTTGGTCTTCTGCCTGCCAGGGCTCACAGGGAACACACGCAACGACACACGGTTAGGTTTTCATTGTCCAGAATCTATAGAATTGTGGATCCTAACTTTTCTCAGGATCCTTTTTTTGTAATTTCAGAAAAAAACAAAATCTCCCTTCAGGAACCTTGAGTGCATTCTACTAAGTGAGAGAAGTCAATCTGAAAAGGCTACATACGGTATGATTCCAATCTCATGACCGTCCCAGGGATGAACAAATTATGGAGACTCGGGACGCATGGGTGGCTCCGTGGGTTACGCGGCTGCCTTCAGCTCAGGTCATGATCCTGGGGTCCTGGGATCAAGTCCCGCATCGGGCTCCTTGCTCGGCAGGGAGCCTGCTTCTCCCTCTGCCCACTCCCCCTGCTTGTGCTCTCTCTCTCTCTCTCTGACAAATAAATAAAATCTTAAAGAAAAAAGAAAAAATTATGGAGACAGTAAAAAGTTCAGTGGTTGCCAGGGGTTAGGGAGTGGGGCGAGGGACGAATTGGTAGAGCACAGAGGATTTGTAGGGGAGTGAAAATACCCTGGGTGATATTACAATGAAAAATACATGTCATTTTGCATTTGTTCCACGCACAGAATGTACAGCTCCAAGAGTGAGCCCTGAGGTAGACTAGGGACGGTGGGTGACCACGATGTCTCAAAGCAGGTTCATTATCCTGGCCCGTGGGTCGGTACCGGGGGAGGCCATGCCTGTGTAGGGACAGGAGGTCCATGGGAAATCTCCGTACCTTCTCAATCTTGCTGTGAACTTCAAACTGCTCTTAAAAAACAAAGTTAAAAAAAAAAAAAATCTTCCCTTAATCCCCAATTTTTTCCCTTTGTCCCATGAGGCAGAAATAAAATCTGATCCTGACTGACGACCTCCCTATTTTCCCTGTTTGGTCTCTTCCTTCTCCTGCCCACCTGGTGCATTTTCAGATTTGTTCTTCGGGCATGAAGGGACCATTTCCACAGATCAGCCCAGCTGGTTCCCCTGGGGCCAGATCCGTGCCAAGCCTGCCTGTGCTCCCCGCCGCCCCTGCAGAAATGAGCCAAAGCGCCAGGCTCTGGAACTCCCGTTCCCCAACTCGAAGAGCCTCTATAGCTATAGTCAACGCTGGAAGTGCCCACCCACGCCACACACACACACACACACACACACACACACACACACGCCCTGCCACCACCGCCACCCCCTCCCCCCCAAGGTCACTTACAGACAAGTTCCCCTATACTGCGCTTCTCCAAGAGCTTTCCTCGGAGTTAAACCCAGGACCACCCCCAAACTAGATCAACACCCCACCTTCCTGGCCCCGAAGGGAAACAATTCTCAGGCCACGTTCACAGCCCCTTCTGTGTCCCCAGCAGAACTGAGCCTCCGTCGCCCACAGGGATCCGCTCAGCCACACACTCGAATACACGACTTGCGCCCAGATCCTTGTCTTCAGGTCTGTTTGGGGGGAAACTCAAGTTAAAATGAACTTCTTCCTCTCCTTAAAAAACAGCTGAGTCTCCATTCTCGTCTTCCTTACTGCGTTTCAGAAGAGGCAGCGTCTCGCCCAAGGTTAAACGCTGTCCCTCTCCCCTTGAAGACTTGGGAATGTCCCACCTCTGAGCCCTCGGTTGCCCCTCTCAGTGATTCCTGTCCCTCACGCTCGACATACAAACCAACGGATAAAAAACATCTCCACCGGGTTTCTTGTTTCTCTCTCTCTTCTTCCCTCAACTACGCAGTTCAGAGACTCAATCTGCTGCTCCCACTCACCCCCACCTGCTTACTTCCTATATCTTTTTAATCCATTTTCTTTCCTTACTGCTTTCTGGAAACTTCTCTTGAAGGTGACCTCAGGATTACCAAAAACCGGCTTCTCAGCCATGTACTTCTTTGATGTCTGCACTCTTGGAGAGCTGCTAATCCCATTTTTCTTAAAGGATCTCCTTTCTCAGCACAGCACTCCCCAGTTGCTCTCCCACCCTGTGGACTTCTCTTCCTCCACCTCCTTTTATGAGTGCTTCTCTGGTTCTCCTCACTGTGTTTACCAAATGTGTTCCCCAAGGTATGTCTTTGGCCTTCTCTCTTTTCTGTTTCTGTTCTAACTCCAATTGTCATTTTTCAAAGGTTGATTCTCAATTCTGTGAGTCGGTAGTGCCAACCTCTCTTGGGAACCATCCACATATCTACTTTGGCCTGCAGGAAGTGTAGGGTTCTGTGAACGTGGCGCTCCCCCCAATTCTGTGAGAGCAGCAGTGACAGGCATGACCACCAGGGTAGGGCTGGGACCTATGCTGCAACCACGCTCTGACTTTCCAAGCTGGGCACAGCAGACGGATGTCCCCACTGGGGGCCACAATTACAAGCCTGGTGTTGGCTTCACTCTCACAAAGACTGACTTGGGGTGTTCCCTTTCTGGGGACAGCAGAAGAATCTAGTGGGACTTCAATCCCCAGTGACCCCCGTCTGAGTCTGTTTCCAGAAGCAAGCTTGAGGAATTGTTCATCCTGGTTGATCCTTAACCAGCTGTGTGGGCTTAAAACTGATCTGAACCCTTCTCCTTCCTCCTCTCCTTAACACCCCAAAGAGGAGCTCCTTCTCTTATGAATACATGGTTACCCAGGCACCAGGTTCAACCCCTAAAATTCACATTGTTCTTGACTTTTCCTTGCTGCCCATATCCAATCAGCTGTCAAGACCTTTTCCAAAGTGGTTCTCTGACATCTATCCTATCCTCTCTGTGCCCGGGAGACCGTGCTGGTCCAGGTCCATGGTTAGACTTTGACAATGGCTTCCCAGTTGGCCCACATCACCTCCGTTTCTCTCTCCCCCTCTGTTCTTCCCAGTGAGGGTCAACTTGGAATCACTCAAAAAACCTTCAGTGGCTCCTTATTGCCCACAGAATAAAGCACAAATTCCACTGCTTGGCTTTCAGCCTCTTCAGGACCTGGCCCCAACTGTTTCTTCAGGTTTGTCTCCTTCTTCTCTATATGTGAATCAAACCGAACTGATCACCTTACCTTTTGCCTCATGTTCTCAGTCTACTCCTTTTACCTCACCCACACCTTCTATTAAAAGTCCATTCAGGGGTGCCTGGGTAGCGCAGTCGTTAAAGCATCTGCCTTCGGCTCAGGGCGTGATCCCGGCGTACCGGGATCGAGTCCCACATCGGGCTCCTCCGCTATGAGCCTGCTTCTTCCTCTCCCACTCCCCCTGCTGTGTTCCCTCTCTCGCTGGCTGTCTCTCTGTCACATAAATAAATAAAATCTTAGAAAAAAAAAAAGTCCATTCAATTTCAAGTCTCAACAGAAACCCCTCCTCTTCCAGGAAGGCTTTTCTGACCACCTTAAGGGAAGTGACTTCTTTCTTCTTCTGAATCTGTAAATGCCAAATGTCTTACATTCTATCTTATATTGGGGTCATGTGTTTTATCTCCCTGTCTAGATTGTATGTTCCTCGGGGTCAGAGATTTGTTGGTACCTTTGCATGTCACATACAAACTTAAACAAGAAACTCAATAAATTTCTGTGGAACAAAATGCTTGATTCGCTCTTGAGATAGTTCGACTCTAATAAGTTTAACGAACAATATCGAAACCTGAAGGCACTTGTCTGTGTGGCCTTTTCTCATGTTCTCTTTTTCATCTTTTCTCTGCTATGATCAGAAGCTTGTGATAACATTTACATGTTAAGCCTCTATTCTTGCCTGGCTCTGGTTGGTTTCTATGATGACTGTCAGTAAGCAGCTCTATTATTAAGTACAAATCACTTTCTTTCTCATCAGTCTCTGGCCCCAGAGATCTAGCCCTTCCCCTGGGATGGGAGGTGTCCAAAGATGTGACTAGGCAACTGTTCGATTTGCTTACATCATAGGAGAGGCCCCAGGGCTTAGGGCTGGATTGAAGTTCAGAAATAGGGCCTCTAAGGAGATATTCTCCGACCTTGTGTTTGCTTGTGGCTCTTCTCTCTGGTTCTTGAATACCCACAAGTCACAGTGTACGACTGCTGAGTATATCCCAAGAGACCAATGGGCTTCCCCCTGCTTCACAACCTAAGCTATCTCTAACCTGGAAAAGGATCTCCAGCTCCTCTCCCTGTCTCTCTTGCATTTATGTCACTGACAATAAAAACTTAAGGCCTTTCATTCCATAATTGGAGATGGCTTTTCAAATGCCAACACAAGCATCCAAGATGCATGTTTAAACTAATACTACAGTGCGAATGATTGAGTGCAGACAAGGAATGGGCAAGGAGTCTGGGAATACCAAATCCAGTCTTTGCCGACCTTGTTGACAGCACTGGGTTTAGCCAGGGCGTAACCTGAGTAAGTGAAGGGGTCAGAATGAAGTGCTTCAGAGGCCAGTTTGGGATTTATAAGACCAAGTGGGAACTCAGGACAAGGAAGAGAGAGGGTTCTGTGGAGACTGCCTTCCAGCCGGACGTTGCTTCTCCTCCCACCTGGAAAGGATGAACAAATGCTCCTGGGACAGCTTCACCCCCAGCCTCCTGGTTATCAATGAGAGAGTCTCAACACCCCTCACCACCCCCAGCAAAGACAGCAAAGAGAGAGGAGGACACCCACATTGGTAATTGTTTCATCAATCGCGAGGAGCCTAGCCGTGCTGGGACCCAGTCATCCCCCACCCCCGACTCAGGTACTTGATAGAACACCAGGGAAGCAGGTGTTAGGCGAGGTTCTGTGATGGTTTTGTTGATGAAAGTCTCCAAGGACTTGGGCTTCCTTCAGCCCTCCACACACCTGCAATTTCAGTTCCTTCAAAAACAGTAATCGAGCTCTGGGGCTCCAGCACCGGACGCTCACGCGTCTGAGTCCTTCTTCCTCTCCTCACTGTCTCTGTGACCTTCGACAGCTGACTTACCCACTCAGCTTCCTTCTCTGTCGGAAGAGATGATAATAATACCTCCCTCATTCATTTGCTGGGAGGACTGACTTAAATAATCCCTTTAAAGTGCTTGGCACACTTCCAGGCACACAGCCAGCACACAACAGATCTTAGTAATTATATTAAGTTCGGCAGGTTGACCCACATTTTCCTCCACATTTCTTTTTTTTTTTCCTTCAAATTTCATGAAACCATATTCATTCCAGAATCCCTCCACCTACCCAAGCCCCTGGCCCTACCATGCAAACTCAGGAATTCCTTTTGAGTCTAATTGAGTCCTTTGACCTCCTTGCCTGTCACAGAAGTGTGACGTGGAACCGTTTTGAAATTTTGTTCCAGTGTCTGCTTTTTTCCTGGCCATCAAGATAGTTGACCATGCACGGGCGGCCTCGTGTTCTCTCCCAGCAAGCCCCGGGGCTAGCGTTGCGGTTATGGGCTTAGGTTCCTGAGGGTGGGGACAGCGGTGCGGGTGGGAGGGTAGGGGCTGGAGGGCTGATGCCCGCCGCAGCATCCGGCTCTTTCCCAGGAGGTTCCCTTGGGGCTGGTCCAGGTCTGTTGGAGCCTGGGCAGGTCTAGAGGAAGCATTTTTGAGATTGTTTATGATGTGGTCTCCTTCAGCCGTTTCGGTCACTGGCAGTTATGAGGCCTCTTTAAGGATTAATAGGTATGGGTCACCACAAGGTAGGTGGTGCGTCTGTTTCATGAAACTACCTCTCTATCAGGCAGTTTGTGAAATGAAAGCAAGTCTCACAAGAAGTTGTCACACCTACAGGTATTTACTAGCAAGCTGGCAAATAGTAGTGGTAGAGCTTGCTCTGTAAGTTCCATGAAATGGCAGCTCTTGGCTCTTTCCGGGACACCGTCAAGGACCTCGCAGGAAAGGTTTATTTAAGGTGGACTCAACAATGGCCTAGCAGCAGGATTCAGCAGACGTAGTCAGGACCGAGTGAAACACGCTTCTGGAAGACCGGGAAACGGGACTGTGTCTGCCATCTTGGGCACCATTCCAAAGTACACAGACAGTGGGCTTGCAGAGGTAGGAGGGTCACGACGATCACAACAATGTGACAATGTTTAAAGCCAGTTCACACAGCTTAATGGCTGGTCCTTTCACCAGTGTGAAATCAGTTATAAAGCCCCTAATCCAATGATCGAATCCCCACTGATGATCCAAGATAAGACTAACTGAAGGGCCCAGAGTCTTCCTCTCTGGAATATGCTGGAATATGGGCTTCTGACTCGTCTTTTAAGTGCCAACTAAACACCCCAAAATTGAAACCCTAATTAAGAATTGTGGGAAAAAAAAAAAAGAATCATGAAGATCACAGTTTACACACACACACACACACACACACATCACCTTTGCTGAAGTATTTAAAAAAGTAAATTACAGACAATATAACAGCTTACAGCCCTTCAAATCCCTTTTTGTGGTATCTAAATCATTAAAAAAAAATGGCACTGCTGATACTTAGCCCAAGTGAAAAAACTAGACACAAAATCATCAAATGAAGGTCACATCTAGGCTCAGTCTTGTGCCCAATAATGTAGCTGGCTACCTGCATGACCCTCATCCTTCCTCTGCCTGCCTGACCCCTCTCCAGGTTTACTCTTCTGTTGGGGGCCCTGGCCACCTGGGAGTGCCCTTGCAATGACAACAAGACGTAGACAGCTCAGGGTCTCTTAAAGGGGAGAGCTTGTGGCCCTGCTCGTCTCCTGCAAATGGCTCATGGGAAGTTGCTGCAGGGAAGGGGCCTGGAAGGTGGCCCTGGGAAAGGGGCCCGGAAGGAGACAGACCCTGGTCATGGAGGAGTCATGAATGAAAAGAGGAGGCTAGAGGCCTGGACTTGGGAGGAAGCAGTAGCAATGAGAAGTCAGAAAGAAAGTACAAGACACGGTTGATTACATACGACCTTGAATGTGGAACATAAACAGATTAAGTGTCCATCAGCCGCCTTTGCTATTCATGGCTTTCCAGATTAGCCACTTCAAGTGTGGGTGACTTTTACTACGTAGAGCCGATTACTCACCCTGGAGAACCTCAAGCAGCAGTTCTTATATTTTAGCTCAGTTAGGATCACCCGCAGTGCTTATTTGTAATGCAGATTCCAGAGCCCCACGCCCAGATGTTCACATTCAGTAGGTCTGGAGCGGGTCCCAGAAATTTGTATTTTTAAGTATCCCAGGTGATTCTCTTACACACTGCCCTATGCGTACCCCTGCTCTAGGTTTGAAGTACTTGTTTTTTTCTGCAACAAGGGAAAAAGCTCTATCAATGATTTAAATACCACATACTCAATATAAAATTTGAACAATTCTTAAGAGTGTAAAGAAAAAACAGCTAGAGAGCCAGCTGAAATCCCAGCCCCTAAGCTGTTTGGTTCTCCAGGAAATGTTTAGTCATCAATCAATATGTATACTCTTGTATAAGTAAGATCATACATATCTGGGGACACTTAAATGCACTCTTCTTTCTTACTTTCCCTTTGGTTACCTTCCCCTACTCCTGCTGGCATCACCACCACCTACAGCCGGCTCAGGTTTTTCTCCGTTTGCATAATCGTACAAAAATATGTACATGGGATTTTGTCATTATTTGACCAAACTGTGTGTGGTTTTTTTTAATTGTCGTTAAATATGTATATGCCTGCACTGATCTAATAATCCCTCTGAGTGTCTGTGCTGCATGGTTACTCCATGACACGACAAAACAGGAGCATTCGCTGTTTCCAGTATTTTGCCACCACAAACAGTGCTTAAGGACATGTTTCATGTCCTGCCCTCAAGGACCTTATAATACTTAAAAAAAAAAAAAGAAAGAAAGAAAGAAAGAAAGATGTTATTTATTTATTTATTTATTTTAGAGAGAGAGAGCTCAGAGGGAGAGGCAGAGGGAGAAGCAGGCTCCCCATTGAGCAGGGAGCCCGACCCAGGGCTGGATCTCAGGGCCCTGGGGTCATGACCTGAGCTGAAGGCAGATGCTTACCTCACTAAGCCACTCAGGTGCCCTGGAGTTTATAATATTTTAGGCTAAACTGTTGTGTTTGGAGGTGGATCGGTCAGCTTTTGTTATATAATAAACTATACCAAGATTCAGTGGCTTAACCTAATAATCATTTGACTCAGAGCAGGGCCAGCTGGGTGATCTTTCTGCTCCCGGCAGGCTTGGCTCATATCTACTGGACCCCCACGTACGTGTTTGGTCAGCTGGCAATGGCCTCACTCACATGTCCAGCGGTTGGCAGGCTGGCTGGTCTGGGAGCAGGAGGCCCTCAGCCGGTATGTCTTGTCTCTGCTCCATGTGGGTCCCCCTCTGGGAGGCTGGCCCTGGTTTTTTCACACGGTGTTCACAGGGTTCCAAAGAGCAGCAAGAGAGCACGAGGCCCAATATGCAGGCCCTTTGCAAGTCTCTGCCTGTGCTTATGCCACATTTGCTTTTCTTCCACCACACAAAGCAAGACACATGGTCAAGACCAGAGTCACTGTGAGAAATGCCTGAGGGGGAGCAGAATCTGCTGCCCCCAAACATACCACTTTGACATTTTGAGCTCCAGGCAATTGAGAGCAAGCAGATAAAAGAGAAACCTCTTGCCCTCCCCCTATTTGCCTAAAAGCAGGACATAAATTTGTACAGAAGTCAATCGCCAACAATCTTAACCCCTTATCAGCCCAGAGAGGGCATGAGAGGACTCTCCATGACTTTACTGACCAGCCCTCACCTTCCATTAGTCTCCTTTATATTTACCTTCTCATAATTCGCTGCCCAGAAACTCCCAGCCTTTTTCCTTTATCTTGTAACTTCTCTGAATATTTATTATTTTTTGTTCTGATGCTATATAAGCCTAAGTTCTAGCCACCTGTTTGAGTTACTCATCCTTGAGTTTCTTCCCTATGTATATGAGATATACATGTCAATAAACTTGTTTGTTTTTCTTGTTAATTGTCTTGTGTTACGGAACCCCAGCCAAGAACCCAGAAAGGTAGAAGGAAAAGATTTTCCCCTCTCCTATACTACCCAAAAACATGAATATAGGAGACACATATTCTTTCAGCAAGAATTCTTGCAGACAATTTACCATAGGACCTACCTGCTAAGAGATTCTCAATGATTAATAGAAAACCAAAAGTCTTGGGAAATTTGTGAATTACAGGAAAAGAACCTGTCATTTCCTGCCCAAAGATTGGTTCCAATGATGTGCCAAAGTCAGCACATTTCTAATGATCCAAGTGTTGCAGAACTTCTTACTCCAGATCTCCTGGGATACAGTCTCCAGAAGAGCTGACATCATCTGGTCTCTTCTCCCTCCCTTCACAAATGCTCCCACAGGAGAGCTGTCCCAGCAGCTGCTGTCTGCACCTGCTACTGTGAGGCCTCAGGAAAGTTTCTTTTTCCTTGAGGCTCAAGTGTATATTCTGCGGAGTGACCCGGTTAGAGCAAGTCCTTAGTAAAACACAAGCTCCCCCTGGTAGTTTTCTGACTCTGCACTGCCATCTCTCAGGGTCATCTCAGGTCTCCACCTTTGACTTTGGACTTGGGATACTTGGGTTCTAGTCCTGTGTGTTCTTAGGCATGTCACTTTATCTGTCTGGATTTTACTCGTTCTAAGAGAAATGAAGGACTTGGTCGAGAATGGTGTTTTTCAAGATTTAATGTGCAATCACTGGGAGATCTCACTGAAAGTGCAGTATTTCAGGTTCCACCCTGGACATACCAAACCAGCACCGGCTTTTTCACAAAATCTCCTAATCTAAGCCATTGTTCTCCACCTTGGCTGCAAATTAGAATTTTCCTGGAGGGGCTTTAAAGCAAGGGTCTCCAGTGCCCCCTCCTAGAGATTCTGATTTCATTGGCATGAGGGTGCAGCCTGGACATTGAGCCCCCCCTGGACTTGAAGGAATGAATTGGGACCTGGAGAGAATGCTGTTAAGAGAAGACTCAGTTCATCAGTAGAGGAACACAGCCACTGCCAACCTGTGGCCAGCAGGGAAGTGGTCAAGGCGGAGTTAATATCCTACCCCCTCATTTCCTGTCAGTGCTTCCCATTCATTGAACAGAATCCAACTGGATTCCAGAAAACAAGGAAGCCCAGCTGATCCATTCCATAACTGTCGGCCTAGTTGGATGGAGAAGGATGGACAATGGGTCTCAAAAGGCAAATAAAAATTATTCAGCAGAGGACGCTTATTTTGACATGCAGATTCCTGGGCCCCATGCCAGACCCATTGAAGTAGGTCTTTGCTTTGGAGCTGAGACCCAGAGATCTGCATTTCTAAAAAGTTGCTAAGATATTCACACTAAATTTGAGAAGGACTGGCCAAGATGATCTCTGAAGTTCTTTGTATCTCAAGGGCCTATGATCTTTCTCCTTACTAAACTGCTCGTTGTTCCTTTGTATTCACTGCTACAGTACTTTGCTTGGCTGTTCAACTTGTGTGCTCTGCATCTTCAAGTCTATTCGTTCAAATGCATATGCTTAAGTAGATCAATTATGATCACTTTCTTGGGTCTGCTTTCCACACTTACGGTCTCTGAGCTGAAATGTGTAACTGGGATGTCCTGGTTTTCTATTTGCCTGATGACATCATGGAAGATTCAGCAGGTTGTAGCTGGACAAACATCCAATTATAGCCCTCTGCTTTTAGTTCTAATAGTCTTGGGAAATGTCAACTAGAAGCTTCCCACTTAAACACTAGGTGAGTGTTCTCTTTCCTTTTCTTGCAGCCATGAGGAAGAGTATCAGGTCTCACCAAACATGGGATCTCATGTTAGAAGGCATCAGGAAGCTATTTTGCTATTTGTTTTAACACATAAATATTAAGAACAATGGTTTAAATATTTACCAGAGGAAAATGGAAGGGATGTTTTGTTGATAAGACACTTAACTATACAAGCATTAAAAATTCCTGAGGACTGAATCTTGTCTCACCTTTGTGTAACCCAAATGGCCTATACTCTACCACGTGTAACTACAAACAGAAGTTACATTTTATTCTGATGCTCCGCTTTGCATGTCACAATCTCCCACTGGCTTGAGCATAGAAAATGATTTTACCTCAGATCCACTTTTCCCTCTCCCCGGGGATTTCTAGGGGTCAGGGTGCTTCCCATGTGTCCACAACTGTTCTGTGAGCTGCAGTCACCACAAAGGGTTTGCTCGGTCTTTCCTTTCTTTGTTCCCACAGGTCCACAGTTGCTGCCCATAGCCTTTCTGGGAGAAGCCTCCCCACCACCCCTGCCCTCCTAAGAAGGCTATGAGCTGTTCCCAGGATGCTATCTCTGGGTGCTGCCAAATTTCCAGTCTTTAGGAGTATTAGACTTGCCTTGCCTTTCGTGCGGGGGTGGGGGAAATGCCCCTCTCCCCATCCTGGGCCACACTTTTCATGGCACAAACTGCTCTTTAGAACCCCCTGGAGCTTCTGCCCACTGCTGGAGGTTGAGTCTCTGTCTTGCCATCGTTGAAGTTGGTTGAATGGCTGTATGAGGGTTGGGAACCAGGTGTTACCTTCTAGACGGAAGTTCTCTCTGGGCTGCAAGGAGGCCTTTTCATTCTGAATAAAGAACTACTCTTGTCCCCTTATAGAAACCTCAAACCAGAGAAGTAGATCAAATAAAGATGTTTCAGACTGAGATATTAAATATTCTCACTTATGTAGGGTGGGTGTATCTTCAGCAGCGCTGTAATTTTGCTGATATTTTGTGAAGTATATATTTTGACTGGACTGTCCCTGAGCATTAGTGGATTTTTTTTTGAAAGGGGTGTGTGTGTGTGTGTGTGTGTGTGTGTGTGTGTGTGTGATTTTCACTCAAGTACTTGGTTTTAGGAATTAATAAGACCAGATCTCACCAGACGTGTTCTTTTCATCTCAACTGAAGGAAAAAGAAAGAACTCGCCGACCCTGGACTGGGCTTAGGGCAGAGCTGGCTACACTGAACAGCTGGAATCCCACACCTGGTGCTACTTAAAACTAGTAACTCAGACTGGGAGAAATACATGATCAGCTCTTATGTTTGCCTCACCTGCACCACACAGAGCCAGCCGACATGTGCCGAAGCTGGGTGATTTCACACCTTCAGTTATCCTGCAGTAGAACAGGAGGCTGGGGTCCAGGGCTCTGGAGGGGGCTTGCACTCCAGGGACTCCAGGAGGCGGGGGGCTAGGAAAGAAGCCGTCAGTTGGAGACTTCCTGAGATAAAGCTCACTAACAGACTCTAGGAGCAATGATGTCCGACACTGGATTTTGAGATTTTGTTTTCTGCATCGTATTTCCTTTCGGTCGGAAGCCTTCAGTGAAGTTGTGTTACCATGACAGCCTGGACTTAGCTATACTTGAGAGTCATGCCTGTCCAGTGCTCGAGAGCATGGTGACAGCACCATGCCAGGTTAGCAAGGAGCGGCAGGAGATGGACAGGGAAGAGGGCTCTAGAGTGGAAGCAACAACTGAAAAGGAATGTGTGCGCCATGTACGGACTCCTCGTCGACTCTCGGCAATATCAGGAGAAGGGACCTCTGCAGGCTGGGCTCTCTGCACTGAGGCCCACGGGGAACAGAGCTGGTTAGGTGGAACCTCATCACCAGGGCTAGAGAAGTCGACATCTTCAGCGACCCTTGTTTCCTTGAGTCCCAAACAGCTCTGCCACTGCCTAGGGTCTTACAAAATCGTGAAGCCCAATTTCATCACCTTCTCACCATCGTCCTTTGCCCTGAATCTCATAAGAAGCAATTCCATCCATTTCTAACCCTCTGAACACTGTCTGAGGAACCAAAAAGGAATGATTGCAATGCCTCTCTCCCTCCTCCTCCACTTCCCACCATCCCTTGGGTTTATGCAAGACTACTCCTTCATGGCAACAAAACAAAGGTCCTTGTGCACATTAATGGATTTGCACGGGGGCAGCCGAGCCCTAGTTCAGCCAGCTCAAAACTGGCTGTTGCATTTATCGCTGGTTCTCACATGGACTCTTTTTTGGTGGCATTGAGGGGGCTCTAAGGCCAGCTTCATCACCCTTTCACATAGCGTACATCTTTCTGCCCAAGGTATGTGCAAGAAGGGGAGGGACTTGTGTGGTCATTTTAATGTAGATCGCAGGGACCTATCCCACCAACCACCTGTCCCAGTATCTAAATCCCCTTCTCAGTCACTCTTCATCTAATCACCGGGCAGCTCTTCCCAGCACGTCCAGGCCTCCATCACCGGGCCTGAACCCTCACTGCTTCCGGTCCACGAGGCCAGTCAATCTCGCCACGTCTCACACCATCCCATCCCTGGCCACCACCTTAGATTCCATTTCCCACCTCTTCTCTCTCCCTACATCATCTCGTCCTCATTCTGTTCTGTGTTCCCTTCCCAGTGAACTTTGCCTTTCCCCTTTCTTCAGGAAACCCTATTACTTCACAAACGAATTCTCTCATGTTCTTCTGTATTACTCCATTTATGCAATCAGACAGCAATGTTTTTAAAATGAGTCCATAAAGGTCCCAGGCATTGTCCCACGTATTGAGAATATGATGACGGATAACATCAACAGGTGTCTGCTCATGGTGCTTACACTCAACCCGGGGACAAATAAAAGAGTAAAAGTAAGTAAATGAACAAGGTACTTTCAGACAACGATAAGAATTTGATAATGGAATAGAGTGACTGGTGGCCCAGAAAGAGTGCTTTAGATAATGCAACGAGAGACGGTCTCTCCAAGAATGTGATATTCGAGACAGATTTGAATGGCGAGAAAGAACTCAGCCGTGGGGCCATTCCAGCTTGAAGTTCCAACTCCATAGATTGGCAACACTATAAATTTATCAGGTCTAACCTTGGCATACATTTCGATTCAGTAATTTCACTTCTAGAGTGTATCATGGATGTGCTGTTGTAGATATAGTAACAAAGAGAGTTGCTTGAGTGCTGTTTATAATATAAACGTTTTAAAGCCATAATGCCCAGTAATAGGGGAGAGTTTAAAAATAAAAGATGATGCTCTCTGCTGCCATTCAGGATGGTGTTGTCAAAAAAGTAGTCAGGGGGCGCCTGGGTGGCGCAGTCGTTAAGCGTCTGCCTTCAGCTCAGGGCGTGATCCCGGCGTTATGGGATCGAGACCCACATCAGGCTCCTCCGCTGGGAGCCTGCTTCTACCTCTCCCACTCCCCCTGCTTGTGTTCCCTCTCTCGCTGGCTGTCTCTGTCAAATAAATAAATAAAATCTTAAAAAAAAAAGTAGTCAGGACAGTATATATTCATGATACACTGAAACACAAAAAATAGCCTACATTAAATATTATCATTTAAAAAAGTATGTTCCTGCTTTAAAAGAGACTATAAGTCTATTATCTATGCCCAAATGTCAACAGTGATTATGTAGGAGAGAAGAGGTTACATGAAGCAGCTTGCACCATCATGCTCTAAGTGGACGTTCGACATTTGCTATACTAAAGACTATATGGTTGAGTAATGAGGAATGAATTTATTTTCATATTCCTCCTTTGTTCCTATAGATCCCTTAATCACTTGTCTTCTTCCGGGGATAAGCTTCTCCAAAGAGTAGCTTTCTCTCACGCGTCCACTTCCTTCCCGGCCTCTCTCGTCCATCCGAGGCTCTCTGCCTTCTGACACCGTCATCTCCCTGACATTCAAGTTGCAGATTCAGTTATTCCCTTTGCTGTCCACAGCTTCTTTCACTTCTCCGCAGCATTTAATACCATTATCTATTATCTCCTGGAAATTCTATCCTCTTCGGACTCTGTGACATTCTTGGTTTTGATCCCTTTTCTCTGGCCACTGCTTCTTGGTCTTGTTTGAAGTTCTCTTTTCATACACCTGCCTCTGAAATGTTAGTGTTTCCCAGAGTTCCGTCCTTGTCTCCCGTGCTCACTCAACGCCTTCTCCTGAGTAATTTCAGAGGCACACGCAGCTCACAGTTCCCGCCTTGTGCCTTCAGGTGATGGTACCGGCTTAGTGTACAGTACTGGCCAGCAGATAGTTTCACTGGAAGCTCCTACATGTTCCTCGATATCAGCACGTCCCTAGCTGAACTCACACCTTTCCCTAAGAGCTTGTTTCTCCTCCCATATTCACTATTTTGGATAAAGACCTACCATCCAGTCATTCAAGTTAAGAATTTATAAATGGCCCTAGATTCCCTTCCTCCCCCATTTCCCCAACCCTACGCACACTAATCTATTTTTTTAGAAAGATTTTATTTATCTGAGAGAGAGAGAGACTGTGTGTGCACAAGTGGAGGAGGGGCAGAGGGAGAGGGAGAAGGAGGCGCCCCGCTGAGCAGGGAGCCCTGCCCGGGCTCAATCCCAGGACCCCGGGATCATGACCTGAGCTGAATGCAGACGCTTAACTGACTGAGCCACCCAGGCGCCCCCATACTAATCTATTTTTTAAGTAAGATGTTCCAGACCATCACTTTTCTTTCAAGATGCCTACTCCATATGACTTCTCTCAGTAAATGATCTTGCCTCTTCTCAGAGAAAAGTAAAACTACCAGTAAGAATTGCCTCACCTTCCATGCATTCTCTACTATGATACAAGCATGAAAAAGCATGGTCTCTGGAGTTTCAAGTCTATTGAGCATCGGGGATTTGTTTGAACATTAGAAAAGATTTTTTTTTCTCCCAACTGGTGTACATTACATTAGTATTTAGATAAGACTTAAGGTGTAACCTGTTTGGTCAGATTTAAGGATAAGTTTGAATCGCATGATCAAAAATGACTAAAAGTCAAAGCAGTAAAACTTGGCATCGGTATCTGGAAAAGTTTGTATAAAAATCTTAACTCCTAAATGTGCACAGCTTGTGACTTGAATTCTAGCTCATTAATTTGTATAAAAGATCCTTTCTATAGAGCTACCCTATGACCCAGCAATTATACTACTGGGTATTTACCCCAAAGATACAAACGTAGTTATCCAAAGGGCACCTGTATCTCAATGTTTATAGCAGCAATGTCCACAGTAGCCAAACTATAGAAAGAGCCCAGAAGTCCATTGACAGATGAATGGATAAAGAAGATGTGAGATATATATATCTATGTATAGATACATAGATATATATAGAGAGAGAGATGTGAGATATATATATTATATATACATAGATATTCACGTCAATGCAAAAGGCAAGATTTCATTTTTTGATGCCTGAGTATATATATAATATATATATAATATATATATTATATATATAATGGAATATTACTCAGGCATCAAAAAATGAAATCTTGCCTTTTGCATTGACGTGAATGGAACTAGAGGGTATTATGCTAAGCAAAATAAGTCAATCAGAGAAAGACAATTATCATATGATCTCACTGATATGCAGAATTTAAGGAACAAGGCAGAGGATCGTAGGGGAAGAGTGGAAAAAATGAAACGAGACGAAACCAGAGAGGGAGACAAACCATAAGAGACTATTAATCTTAGGAAACAAACTGAGAGTTGCTAAATCTATTCATGTTTTGTCTCCCTTTCATTCAGCCTGATTCCTTTCCGTTACTCTCTCTTGTAGGTCATTCATTCATTCCTCTGCTTCTTGCATCCTGCTGTTCATTGCATCAAGCATGTTTGTCATTTCATTTAGAGCCCCTTAGCTCTGTGTTCAGGGGCTCACTCCATCTTCCACTCTTTTCTCAAGTCCAGTGAGTATCCTTATGATCAGTGCTTTAAATTCTCAATTAGGCATGTTACTTATAACCATTTTGCTTAGCTCTCCGGCCATGGCTTTGTCCTGTTCTTTAATTTGGGACAAATTAAATGTCTTCTCATTTTGTTTAAGTCTCTATACTGTTGTGTGTTAGGAAAGTCAGCTATGTCTCCGGTTCTTGAGAGTGATGACTTTATGAAGAAGACTTTATGAAGATGAGGTCTTGGTGCAGTTGGTTGAGCATCCGACTCTTGGTTTCAGCTCAGGTCATGGTCTCGTGATCATGGGATCGAGCCCCATGTTGGTCTCCATGCTCAGCAGGGAGTCTGCTTGAGATTTTCTCTTCCTCTCCTTCTGCCCCTCCCCCACTCACACACGCTCTCTCTCTCATTATCTCTAAAATAATGAAATAAAAATAAATAAAATAAAATAAAATAATGAAATAAATCTTAAAAGAAGAAGAAGAGGTCCTGTAGGGCCCGCTATATAGCAACTCTTGTTCCCCAGGGCCTGGTGCTTCTGGGAGTGTCTCCAATGTGTGTTGCATGCACTCTACTGTTATGTCCTCACCACTTTGTTCTTCAGGCCAGTCATCTGCAGAGACTTTTTGCCTGTTGTGGGCAATGTTTGGTCCCTGGCCTGAATTTGGTACGTTTTAACTAGGTGTGTTCTGGTCTGCTTGTGAAATGAGACCTGTTACCGCTGCCACCGGAACTGAGGCCTCACAAAACTCCTGGGTCGAGAGACGTGGTGTTGGTAGGGGTTTGGGCCAGTCTTTTGGAGTAGGGGACTGCCGCACTGGGACTGAGGCAAGTGTGACTGGGAGGGGTGGTTCCACAGGAGTGTGGGGGAGGGGAGAGAGATCTTGGTGTAGCGAGTGAGGTAGTGAGTGTCTAGTGCTGTGCTGGTTCCCACAGGTGGCCCTGTGCTTTTGCTGAGGGGCAGGAGAGGGAAAGGGCACTGGCCAGTTCCTTTATTCCTGGAGGGTCTCTCCATGAGCACTGTCTCTCTGGGATGCACTCTGAGATGAACAAATAACCTTCCCACTGTGTGCCCAGGTGCTCTTTAGCTCTCTGTTTCCACACTGTATGTCCACAGGCTGTTTGACTGCCTTCTCTCCTTGAGAAGCCCCGATGTCCTCCAAGTTCTCCCAGAGCCAAGCACTCTGACCTTTAAAACTCCAGGCTTTAAGCCCTGCTGTTTGTACGAATTCCCAAAACTCAGCCCCTCTTGCTTTCAAGCCAATTGCTATGGGGATTCCTCTCCCTGGTGTGGGTTCCCCTGGTGCTAGTCTGTCTCTCGCCCTTCTCTGTGACCACAGCTCCCTTCCCACTGCAGCTGCCATGGTCCACTTCCTTCCACGTCCCATCTCCGCACTTCCAACCTTCTTTGAAGTGTCCTCTTCTCTACCTTCAGTTGTGGAGCTTGTTCTGTCAGTCTTCAGGTCAATTTCTGGGGTATTTAGGATGATTTGATAGTCACCTAGTTGTATTCCTGTCCACCACAGAGCATCCAGCTGTCCTGCAGGGATTATCGAAGTGAGAGAAGGATAGAATTTTAAAAGAGAGAAAGACCCCAAAAGGACATGAAAATTACCTAGAAGAGTTAGGATGGTAAACATCAGGGCTGACAAATCATTGCTCTTGGCCAAAGCTACTCCAGTGCCAGCAGGGGAACCGATACAGCTTTCAGGGACGTGTTTGAGCTAAGAGCCACAAGAGCTCCTCGAAGCTTTGAAAAACTTCTGTGAAAATTCAAATTACCTTTGGCATTCAGAAACTTCTGGCAAGTTGAAGACAGATGATAAACATGAATAACTTAATTTCTAGTTAGAGGAAAAACAAAGTGAAAATCATAGGAAACTCAGGTTAACACAAAGCTGATTGAGAAAACCAGCTCGGGGAACAGGGGGAATATAGGCAGAAAAATAACAGTGAAAGGAAGACACTGAACAGTGGTGGAATACAAGCCTTTTGCTGTTGAAGGAAACACTTTGAAGGCTCTCTGGCGTCAGCTCGAGTTTAATACCTTGCATCACACAGTTACTTGTATCAGAGAAAGAAAATGCTCCTGGACTGTGGATCCCATAGTCCTCTGCGAGGGGGCTGGTGTGCTGTTTCTAAACCAGCATCACTCCGGTTAAATGTCTTGGTAAAAGAGTTCTACATTGTCTTGGTAAAAGGTTCTACATTGAACCTCCCAGGTGTGCAGAGTTTATTATTAACCGGGAGCTAGAAAGCCCCACACCTATAAGAAATAATAACCAGCAGGACTGGTGACTTCCTCTTCATATTTGGTTTTTTGCTCTGAACTGTGTGTTTACAAATACAAACATGAATAACAATTGCCTGCGTGTGTTGCAGACCTACCGAGCACCATGCTAGAACTTTTCATCTCCGCGGATCACTGCCACAGCCCCGGGACGTGGGTGACGCTTAGCCACCTACAGGAGAGGACGCTAGGGTGGACGGCCAGGATTCAACCACGGGTCTGATTCTAGAGGCGGCATTCTTCACTTCTCCAACGCCTTCTGATGAAGACGAATCCTCGCCATTTCCCCCAAATGCAAGTGAATCTGCATTTTCACCGGAACACAACTGGCATTTTCTTGAGGTAGGGGGAGAGTGAAGGAGCGCTTCGCAATACATTATGGTATTTTCATACAAAATGTAAGCTAAAGTACCAATGACTTGATGTGGGTTATCAAAACAGAGATTAACAGTCTGAGTCACAGAGTAATTTATTTCAAATTTGGCTTCAGCACCCACTGCTAAGTGATTTCAAAAGTAGGCCAACGGCGTGGGAATGGCTTGCATGACGTCATGGTTAGGCAAGCTGATTCCCACCCTGAAAGGCTGAGACCTGCATTCGAGCCTGGTGCTTGCCTCTTGCCACCCCCCACCCAAACACCCACCCGGCCACAGTCCAGATACAGCGAGTTGCTCCCCGTTTTGTGGTTTTTATCTCCTAGTCATGCAGCTGCCTGCTGCGCTCTCATCTTTCAGGCTGAGCGGCCAACTTTCCGGTCTGGGTTCCAGAATGAAGACAAAGAATCGCCCTCCAAAGTGACGGTAGAGCTTTCTTCCCCCTCCCTTTTGGCATCAGGGTTTTTAATGGAAACTTGATTCACTTGTCACCAAAAAAAACCCCACAGAGAGTGCTGCATCAGAGGGGTTGGGCAAAGCCTCTCCACCGGGATTCTATTTCAGGGGTGATCGCTCTGCATGCTGAGAAGAGGCCTTCAAAGAAAGACCCGGAAGGCAGTTCCTCCCGAGGGGTTGGGTGGAGCTGCTCTGAGAGCCCAGGGGACCGTTCTTGAGCAGGGAGACATTCTTGTCCTGACGCATGAGAGTGCCGCATTGTGTCAGTCCCGTGACGTTTGCCCTCTCTGGGATGAAATATCCACAGTTTAATGATCTCAAGTATAACAACATTAAGATTCAAATGTTTTGCATAATTAAACACTTACTGTTGGTTCTCAGGGATGGACTCCGCCACTTACTAGGTGCTGGTCAAACTATGAAATGGGAAAGATTGCAGAAATCTTCCTTCAAGGCAAATCCTAAGAGACTCTAACCTATGGGGAACGAACTGAGGGTTGCTGGAGAGGAGGTGGGAAGGGGATGGGGCATGAAGGAGGGCACTTGATGTGATGAGCACTGGGTGTTACATGCAAGTGATGAATCACTAAATTCTACCCCTGAAACTAATAATAAACGATACGTTAACTAACTTGAATTTAAATAAAACCTTAAAAAAAAAACAGAAAAGAAATCCCTCCTTCATGGGTTTGTTTTGAGGATTAAATGAGATAAGGACATAGATTAGAGACCAGGAACACAGAAAGCAGTACGGCGAGGGACTCCGGACCCAATTACCTGGGTCAAAAATCTGTTACTACCACTTACCAGTCAGGCAAACTAGAACAAGTTACTTGACCTTTCAGTGAGTGCCTCCAGTTCCTCACCCAGAATGGGGTGACAATGATCAAAATAGTGTCTCCTCATAAGGCTGTGCGGGTGTTCAGTGTATTAATATGTATAAACCATCATTAACACATAATACGTCCTCTATAAGTGTATTCAACCTTTATTATAGTAAGCGTCCAATAAATGGTTTGTATGGCTGTATTATTAGTCTTCCTTCTTCAACCCTACATGCTAGCATTTAGACGCCTCCAGGTGGTTTAGAGTGACATGGTCACCTCTGCCTGTGTACGGAACAAACCTATGGCTACGAGGTCAGAGCTCAGGAAGAGAAAGATAAATAATACATACCGAGCATCTACTGTATGCTAGATACTCCACGTGTATGGGCCAATTCAACCTTCAGAATCACCCTGACGGTCAACGTACTACAGGTAAGGACAAATATACTGAGAAAGAGTCGCTTACCCCAAATCACAAAGCAGAGAACAGCAAAGCCAGGATCTAAAGACAGATGTCTTGCCCCTTCCTCCTGCCTCGGGAAGGGACTCAGACTGAGGTTTATCACTCCACCTGCTCCGCTGAAACCCAACCTTCCTTTCAACAGGAGGCAAGGTCTTTCATTCCACATTAGAATAGAGGTTTGGAGACAGACACCTCCGGCCGACAAAAATTCCCACTGATGTGTAAGCATCTGACACAAACTCCTTTCCTGATATCAGATTTGGTTGTGGCAGGAACAAAAGGGCACTGGTCCCAGAAAAGGGAAGCCAGATCAAATTTAGGTCACGTCTTACTGTTTTCCTGGTCAATTCTGCTTACTCTCGAAAACTCTCATTTTTAATGTCTGCTCCTGGTGGGGCTGCCAGACTTCAAAGTATATACCTCTAATATACGTATGTTTTATATTTTTTAGTATAAGTATGTCCTGTGTCATATTGGGAACACTAAAAAGTTATTGTTTTTTTTTAATCCGAAATTCAAATTTAACAGGGTGTCCTGTGTTTTAGCTGGCAACCCTAGTTCCTCGAGCTGAAAGCCTTCCACTGAGTACGTCACAGGCAGACAGAAGAGATAAAGATAACGGACATCAGAGAAATAGTCCCAGTGCCTTCCTAACCCATAAGCTTACGATGAACTTTGAGTTACACTCAGGAATGTCGGGTCTGGGCCTAGCAACAGCATTTTCCGCAGACTACCACAGGACCTGTTGCCTGAGGGAATGGCTACCAGGTCTGGAGTAGCGGTGATGGGATGATGAGAAAGAGTGGACACAATGGGTCTTCTGTGCTTTCGAAACCGTGTGTTGGTTCCCTGTTGCTGCTGTTCCCTGTTTGCTGACCACAAACCCACTGGCTTAGAACAACACCCATTTATTATCTCACAGTTTCTGTAGGTCACACGTCCAGGTGGGCTTAACCAGAAACCCTGCGGAGGGACTCACAAGGCTGCAACAAGGGGTTAGCCTGTCTGGGCTCTTCCAGGGGCTCTGGGGAAGAATTTGCTTCCAGGCTCATTCACGTTGTTGGCAGAATTTAGTTCCTTCTCATGCAGTTGCAGGACTGACATCCCTGAGCCTTTGCTGGCGGTCCGCTGAGGACTGGGGGGGTGGCATTCCCAGCTTCCGGACACCACCTACTTTGTTGGCCCATGGCGTCTCCATCTTCAAAGCCGGAGCCAGTGCATCAGATCCTTCGCAGGCTTCCAATCTCTCTGACTTGCCCTCTGCTGCACTTCTCTGAGTCTCTGCTCTCCTCTTGTCCTAAAAGCTCGTGGGATTACACTGGGCCCACCAGATAATCCAGAATTATCTCCTTCTAGGAAAGTCAACTGATTAATAACCTTAATTACACCGCAAAGTCCCATTTGCTATGTAATGTGTAGTATATTCACAGGTGTAACACCCAGGGGCAAAGGTCACAGAGTCGAAATTTTGTCTACCACAGCAGGCTTTGGAAGTCCCAACTCCTTCTGGCCAGGGCTTCCAACTTCCCAAAGCAGAAGAGCAAGGGTTACATGTGTTCACTTATCCGTTCCTGGTGCAGTGTGAAATAATCAGGAGAGAATCAGAAGAACTCTGTTCTGATCCCAGCTCTGCGTCTACCAAACTAGGTGAGCTTAGACAAGTCCCTGAAAGTCTCTGTGTCTCCGGCTCCTTTACCTGTCAGATTTACCTGTCAGATAGAACATACTGGATGAAGAGTCAAGCTCTTGGCCAAACACCTATGTGAGATTTTTCAGGCCTGACCACCCGTGATTACAAAAGCTCTGCCTGCCAGTCCTCCAGGGGGAAGCTGACCTCCCCACCCACAGAATGGAGTTACAGTCAAGGACTCGCCCCCCACCCCCACCGCCTTGCTCTTACACACATCTGCATTCCAGCCCAGGCTCCTCCATCTGGAGGCCTCTTTATCAGGGAGGCCTTGACAGAGCCCTTCCTCAGGAGACGCTGCCAAGACCTCCTTCTAGAGGATGGGTGGAGGAAACCTGAAGACACGTTTTCTCTATGCTGACTTAGTATTCAGTACTTTTCCACTGCAGTCCTCCTCCCTTTGTTCCCCCACCCGCAGCCCAGCCCTGGGTCCGTAAATCTCCAGGAAACTTCTGCTCAGGGCTCCCTCAGTAGTGAGACAATTTCCCCACCTGAGCTGATACGTCAGACCCACGCTTGGTTCTGTTCCACGGGGACAATGAACAGGAGGAACCAGCATGTTCACCGGTCTAGCTTCTGGCTCATACTAGGTGGTGATTAAAGGCTTGACTCTTACTTATATGTTGGCTTGTTGTCTGAATTGGTTACTCCAACACCTGGTAGCCCAGTCTCTCCCGCTAAGCGGAGCACTTGACAATCCTGGACGGCCTCGTTGCCTTAGGAGTGACATGAGTTACACGGCTCATTCATTCATTTATTCAATAACATTTATTCAGCACCTATGATGGGCTGGGCACTTGCTAGGTGTCAGAGGTACCGAGATGAGTAAGACCCGTTCCATCACGGCAGGAAGGTTACATTCCAGGTGAAGAATCGGGACAAATTAATTATGACGCAGTATAATTAATTTTCTCACCACGTATTTGTTGAAAGCCTAACTTCTTGCTTGAAATACCATGTAATAATTCTTTGAGAGAAATTTTATGATTAGCTTTATTCTACAGACAAGTAAACCAAGGGTCAGAGAATCAGTGTTTTGCTCAAGGCCCCACAGGTAGTAAGTCATGGATCGGGAGTCAAACTCAGGACTTCTGATTTAAAATTAGTATTCTCTCTTCATCCCACTAGAGATTAGCTCTATAGGGACACAGAGGAGGAGACCGATTGTTCCTGGGGTTAAAGGAGGAAAGCAATGCTGTGATCCTCAGGACTCGGAAAAAGCCGAGGGCTATGGATGATGGCTCCTGTTACTATCATTCACCATTTACACTCTTACTCCTTCTCATACATAGATAAAATAAAAGTTCCAAGTCAGCTGGAAGTCATCATGCAAAGCCCTGCCTTCCCCCTGAGGCGGAAAGTCCTCTGTGGTCTCCGTCACGGACCTCATTCGCAGACGGTTCCTCCGAGAGCCTGTGCCGAGGACACCCACGCCCCGACAACGGTGCACAGGGTTTCTGGGAAAGTCTGTCTTTACATAATGAGCCATTAAACACAATGACTCTCGAAAACACTGGTTCTTTAACGAGGCCGTTGGAGGATCAGAGTCCTATCTGGACATAAAGGAATCCATTGATTCCATCTCACCGGCTTGAAGGAAAAAGCCAAACGTGGGTGTTTGCAGAATGCCAGGCAACAGTAAAGGGCTCAGCACTCAGCGTTTGGAGGAGGCAAAAGCAAACATGATGTAATGGGCTCCTCCCTAAAATATTTCCTCTCGATTCCCAATGAGTATGAAGTTGTTGGCAAATATTTAAGGTAAGTGCTCTTGTCTCGAGCCACTCGGTGCTGTTCTAGGGCTGTGTCCGGACGGAGATGAGCGCCATGGATCCTAGCCCCGGCCTGTGGCCCTCCAAGGTGCCTCCTGCTTTCCCTTTGTTTATTCCATGGCTACTTCCCAGTCCTTCTTCCTTTCCAGGGGCCCCAAGGAAAACGCAGTCGTCCACACAGACGCCAGAGGCCCCGCCTGTGGCCTTGCATCTGCCCCCTAAGAAATTCTGCAGACACAGAGGAAATCCAAGCTTCTTCTCTCGGGTGCCTCTCGGATGGACGTGAGTCACTGGCCCCAGTGACTAGCTGTGATAGTCTTTTTCCTTTTAGATCCTAGGTCCTCCCAGGCAATAGAGCTTCAAGCTGAGAATAAGAAATACTGAATTTTATTCTGCCCAGTTTGGTGGTAGCCAAATTATATCCTCACTCAACACGAGCATTTCCACTTATCAAATAAGACTGGTATGCATTGATTATCTGAAATTGTATAAAATACTTAAGTTCGTTGGAAAAGGGTCCTAGAGAAAGACAAACTATCACGCTGCTTTTATTGGCTATTGCGTAGTCATAGTGATAATTGGAGTCCCCATTTATTTGCATTTCTTCTCTTAATAAACATCTATTGAGCACCTACTGCGTGCAGAGTTCTTTGCCAGACAGCCATGGTGGTACAGAGACACAATCTCTGTCCTTCCAGAATTTAGCATTTACTACTTAAAATGAGCAAAGTGGAGTACTGGAGAGGAGGAACGAAAAGGTGTCCTTGGTGGTGTGTTGTGTTGGTCTCAGCACTGTGTCACAAAATTAGACATTCTGAATAACCAAACAAGGCTGGTGCTGACACAGCTGGCTTCACTCCTATGATTCTTGAGCCATCTGGGAGGCAAAGCCCTGGCAAGCCCCGAATCTTCTTGTTGGCCTTAATGCACGAGGGTAGTTTGGTGTCTGCCAGAGGCCAACGGAGTTAATTTCACGTCTGTTTGTGGGCACTCAGGGACATTAAGTGCAGGCATTTTTTATTCATGAGATTCAAAGAAGACCCTGAAATCGTTAGCTCTCCATCCTTAACAGGCGGGCCTGAGCACTTTGTAAGGGATGGGGAGCCACGCCCTCGCTGGGGCAGGGAAAGTGATGACTCACCCAGAAGCACTTAGGCTGGGCAGGAAACAGCTGATTCTTTTGTTGCTGGTCTAGGCGGGGCTGCATTCCCAGGGCGGACAGGTTGCATTAGGATTTTGGCAGCTATTTATCTCTCTTCGATTCTTCCTGGGGATTGGGGGAGAGGGAGTTGAGCCATAGGATGAGCTAAACAAATCGGAAGGAAACACGGTGTTCTGCCAGGCCAGCCCCTCACAGCGGGTTCCAGCAAACCTGAACTGTGGTGCCTCCTAGGGAGCTCAGGGGAACCAGGAGGAGCACACAACAAACAAGTGATCCTTCCCACACTCCTGGCTTTGGAGCTCAGGGCGCCTGGTGAGCAACCCCCGAAGTTGTAGCTTTCCAGGAACGGCCATCGGCCTGAAGACATCCTCTCGTGTGGGCACCGCTGGGTGGAATTTCGGCTCGGCCACAGTGACAGCAGCTCCCTTCCATTCTTTGCATCTCAGAATAAAATAAGATGAACAAGAGAAGTCACCTAGAGGGTTGTTTGTGAAGATTCGTGAATAAAAACACGAAACACCTAGAGCAATGCATGGTTCAGAGTTAAAGCTTAATAAATATTTGGCTCTTGTTACGAGGGTGTCAAGAGGAAGGCATGCAGGGATTGAGGATCAGCGCAGACCCTGATTGTTACATTGTATCTGGAAGCAACATTAGTTGTTTAGTTTTAATTAGCCGTAGCAAAGACGTATGCTTGTAGGAAGTCACTCTGCATCTTTTCAACCCAACCTGGATACGGTTCTCTCCTTCTAAACCTGGGGGCATGTTTCCTTCCTGGTCTAGACCAATGCGCCTCAAATTTGAATGGTACATAAATCACCTGGGGGTTTTAGTAGAATGCAGATTATGACTCAGTGGAGAGGTAACTGAGAAACTGCGTTTCTCGCAAGCCCCCGGCTGATGCCGCAGCTGCTGGTTCACAAACTCCGAGTACCGAGGATCTGGTCCCACAGAACCTTCTGTGATGCCGGAGACCCTCAGTGTGTGCTCTGTCCGCAAGCACAGCCACTAGCCGCTAACCACCGGCAGCTATGGACCACGTGAAATGTGGCTGCTGGAAACTGCAGTTTTTCTTTAATTGAAGTGTGACTATAGTAACGGACAGCACGGCTCCAGACCCTTCTGCCCAGAAGCTCAAAGCCATGAGTTGGAGCCTTGTTAAGGACTACATATTATACTTTAGATGAAAACGGGGACTGAGTAAAAAAGGTGTCTAGGTCTACCCAATCCATCTACACGCCCAGAAAATACAGCCGAAGCGTACGCTCTGGTACATGCAAGTGTTAGTTAAATAACCTTCTTATTTGCAGATGAACTTCCTGGTAGAGCTGTCTGATCAACTTCCTTCTCTTACCGCGGGACCTGGAGCGAGGACGGTTTACGACCCGTGTGCTGCTGGAAAGAAGATACTCAATTAACGATGAATTCAGGGATGGCCTCAGCTTTATAATTTTCACTTCGTTGTTCTCCTTGCATGTTTTCAGTGTGAGCCCTTGATATCCGTATACATCTGAGAAATAAACATTATCTGAACATAAAGAAATGGAAAGTTGAATGACCTTAAATAGGTAAAAAGATCTTTATCTGACTATATAGAAAAATAGTAAGAACTTAGAATGTTTGATAAAGAGGTTTTTCTTAGGTTGAAAATTATATCCAAATCTTTAGCATCCCTGCTCATGGTGGTTCCAAATAGTCTTTGATTTCTGCAAGTGCTTTCTTGGATGAGGTGGACGTGTCAAACATCCTGGATAAATAGTGACAAGCCTTACACCCGTATCAGTGACAAATAACTGACTCTGATCCAGGGCGCCGAGCTGGATTTTGAATAGAGGCCAGGGCCGGGTGTTTTCACAGGGATATGAAGAGGAAGCCAGCCCCGCTTTTCACTACATCTTTGTGAGAAATGTGTCAATGTTCTTACCTGCTTTTTTTTTTTTTTAAGATTTCTTTATTTTAGAGAGTGAGAGCGTGAGCATGAGTGGGGGAAGGGAGAGAGAGAAAGAGAGAGAGAATCCTTGAGTAGACTCCCTGCTGAGTGCAGAGCCCCCGTGTGTGCGGGGCTCAACCCAACAACCCTGAGATCATGACCCCAGCCAAAACCAAGAGTCGGATGCTCAACTGACTGAGCCCCCCAGGCGCCCCTTACCTGCTTTTGATATTACACGTAAGAGATCGGTTTCAATCACCTCCAGATTGCCTTACTGATTCAAGAAATGACACTGGGCATTTTTTCTGACACTTTTTAGCATGTATTTGGAACCACAGGCAACACAGAGGTACAAAGTAAAGAGCGATTATATTAGCTCTAGCTATATATTGTATATAGTCATATAATGTGTTTAGTAACAATTAAGGACATAATGCTTACCTGTTATTTCATGAGAGCAGAAAGTACTTTCTATATCTGCATTGCACTTTAAAAAATACTACAGGGATGAGATATATTGGGAGACGATCTATGCTCCCATAGCCTGCTACCAAAATGTGTGTGTTGAGAAGAACATATGCTGAATAGAATGATTCAGTTCTTGTTCGAGGACAGAATGGAGTTTCCTGCTGTAATGAATAGTGAAACGGAGCCCTTTGCAATCAATGTTCACATAGGAATTAAAGTGGGTTTCATTAAATGTCTTCAACAATGGACTAGAAAACATACAAACCTTAGACATTTTGTTTAGTGAGACACAGCACTTAATAGATTCAAGATTAACTCTCAGATGAGAAAGGATTCCAGTGGGTCAAGGTACAAAGGAGTATTTTTCTCTTTTCTCTTACTATCATCGTCTCCCCCCCTCCCCTATTTTCCCTCTCTAGCTATCTCTGTTTTTTTAATGATTAGAAAAATTTTCTGTATTCTTTTGTCTAATCCTGTAACTTCTTCCACTGGAAACTCATGTCCTCTTAACTGGTCCTCAAATGTACCCAGCCCTGTGCAAGATGTCATAGGAGGGTACAAAGAACACATGGAGGTTTCCTTCCCATAGGCAATTTAGAATGTTATCTGGGGAGGGGCGCCTGGGTGGCTCAGTCGTTAAGTATCTGCCTTTGGCTGTGATCCCAGGATCCTGGGATCGAGCCCCACATCGGGCTCCTTCGCTGGGAGCCTGCTTCTTCCTCTCCCACTCCCCCTGCTTGTGTTCCCTCTCTCACTGGTTGTCTCTCTGTCAAATAAATAAATAAATAAAATCTTTAAAAAAAAATGTTATCTGGGGAGATGACCTTCATACCTGAATCAACGAGCACATAAGGAACATAAATGATTGAAAACCACTCACGAAGCCCATAGAAAAGCTGGGGTGGTGGAGCACAAGAAGGAGAAGGACAAAAGAAGTCTCCACGGGGATTCAACATGTGAGGCTGACGGCTGCAGAGCAACCACAGAAAACCGGTCCAATATACTGAGTGTCGTAGGAGGCTCGGAGAGGCTAGGAATCCAGTTTGCAAGGAGAGTTCATTTAGGCAAAAGCAGTCTGGGCACACGAGGCCGCCAATGTGAGAGCTCCTGAAACAAAGCCCTCAACGAAGCTTATAGGAATGTGCAGCTACTCCGTGTGGACGGGCTGGCGCTGGCTCTTCAGTGGTGCCTGGACTCCCAGCAGAACATCCGCTTAGAAGAGAGAGAGAGATGTACCCATACGGATCATACACTCGGGAGTAATGCAGGGGTCTAGGAGCCAGTGATTGGATCCGAAGCAGGCAGAGCTGGGTCATCAGGACCTCAACCAAGCACGTCTGGGTGGTTTGAAGCTGCATGGTCCTTTCAGTGTATTAATTGCGTCTCAGAGAAAGCGCTGGGTAATGTTTGGTCATGCTTAAGTGATGATCCTGCTTTGACCACCAGCCTGGGAAAAGGTTTGGGCTGAAGCTATTATGGTGGTTTTTGTACAGCACCTTTGAGTTGAATCTTCACCTTGTGAGTTGCATTCTTAATAAAGCATATTTACAAAAGCATGTAATAATTAAATTGACATGAAACAGATTAACAGGAGAAAAACAAATTTAATGTCTTATGTATGGGAACCCCACAAAAATACGAGACTCCAAGAAGTGATCAAAGCAGGCAGCTCTTATACTTTCAAACAAAGAAACGATACATTTGTGAGGAACCGACAAGACAAAGACATTTGTGCTTGAGGAAGTAAATTAGTGAAAAAGTAACAAGATTTGTTTACACAGCCTTCTTGGCCCTGATCTCTCATTCTCTGAGGACAAGGATGTTTTCTATCCTCCTGGATCAGGGATGGTACCTTTCACATGGAAGATTTATTTCCTGCTTTTAGGGGGACAAAAGAGGGTCACAGTGTCCTTCTTACACCAGTTTCTTAAGCAACTTTTTTTTTTAAGATTTTGTTTATTTATTGGTCAGAGAGAGAGAGCACAATCAGGGGGAGCGGCAGGGGGAGAGGGAGAAGCAGGCCTCCCGCTGAGCAGGGAGCTCAATTCGGGGCTGGATTCCAGGACCCTGGGACCATGACCCTTAACCAACTGAATCACCCAGGTGCCCCGATGAGACTGTCAATGAGAGAAAACAATGGTACTGGTTCAGTCAGAATTCTTTTGGTTGGAGTGATAGGTTCCAGACTTAGACTAGCTAAAGCAAAAAGAGGAGGTTATTCAAGGACACCAGAGTGTCCTACGGAGCCCAAAGAGAGAAATGGTGCTGGGTCTCAGGAAGGAGCGATCCAGCCTCTGAAAGCCTGCCAGCACCATCTTGCCCCTGCTTGGTTCATATCTGGGTCCTTTCTCCCCTTCCCCGGGCCCTGAATCCCACCTTAATCATAACCTGAATCTCCTAGATTTCTCTCCACAGCCAGCCTTGGCACCTCCTAGGGGCTTATAAGTATGTACCAGGTTGAACCAAACTGGAACATCTGACCCAGAAGGTCAGTTCCTCACGAAGTAGACTGCCAAACCTCCCAGGACACCTGACACAAATGCTGGTGACGTTGACAGGTCTAGGGGTTGCCACCAAGAATTTGTGCCCACATCATGATTTTAAATCAAAGGAGGCAGCTATGATTGTTTTGGGATCTTTGAGTGTGATGGTCAAGAAAGAATTCTTGGGGGGGGGGGGTCCCTGGCTGGCTCAGTGGGTAGAACATGCGACTCTTGATCTTGGGGTTGTAAATTCAAGCCCCACGTGGGGTGTAGGCATTACTTAAAAAAATAAAATCGAAAGAAAGAAAAGAAAAGAAAAAAAAAGGAAAGAAAAGAAAAGGAAGGAGGAAGGAAGGAGGAAAAGAAAGAAAGAAAGAAAGAGAAAGAAAGAAAGAGAAAGAAAGAAAGAGAAAGAAAGAAAGAAAGAAAGAAAGAAAGAAAGAAAGAAAGAAAGAAAAACTTTTTGAGATGTTTCACGGTGCAACTTCATACGTTTATTTAAGAAGCATGGGACAGGACCTGTGGGCAGAAAGAGCTGCATTTTGCTGTATGAAGCTAGCAGTTATATGCTTAGTGCCCAAGGGGAAGGGGACGTGCAGGGAATATTAGATCATAAATGTCTTCTTCGAATTTCTACTCGTAAAACTACTTTCGCAAGATTTCTCTGGTGCTTATCATTCGGTTCAATAATTGGTGAGATACGCAGGCAGTCGTGAGACCCTCTAAGACTGTAGCAACCCGCTCCTATTTGATCCCTATGAAAGCTCTGTAGGCTATAGGTTAGCCTGACGGACTAAAGGTGAACATTTTCCATGTGACATTGAACAGACGCAGTAGCGTTTTGCCTTCTTTTCAATGTTCGCCTTCGTGTTAAATAGCTAAGCGCCAAGTTGTGCCCTTCTAAGTCCCGTACTGGCCCCCCTGCTTGATGACTTCAAGGCACGGTGTGATCCCAGCTTGATCAAGAGCCACCTCCCTCTTGTCAAACTTCAGAGAATTTTTTTTCTGTCTGCGGGTTTCTAGTAAGAAAGAATAAAGGAAGACGATGGAGCTCCAGCCTTTGCCTTCAAAATCCCCTCATCATCTGTGCTTTTGCATCAGTACAAACTTCTGTGCTCTGTCCTCTTCTTTCTGTGCAACTTTCCACACACTCCTACCCAGAGACTAGCCTTCCGACAGGATCAGACCTGGCCCCGTAAGTTTAAGAGATTAGCGAACAAAGACAGCCCTATAGTCTCCCTCTCTCCCTCTCTCTCTCTCTCTCCCTCTCTTTCTCTCCCTCTCTCTCTCTCCCTCTCTCGGTCCTGTGCAAGGGCTCCCTGGACGTGCTACCTTCTGCTTTGAGCTGCAATCACTATTGTTCCCCGTACTGAAGGCAGAGTCCAGTAGCTGCCCCCCCCCCCCCCCCCGCCAGCCCCCCCGCCCGCC
>NW_024425675.1:5107964-5239776 GCF_017311325.1 Ursus maritimus
CCCCCCCCCCCCGCCCCGCCAGCGCCCCGGTGCTGCAAGGGCTCCCTTTGCCCCACTGGTGCACCCGGGGGTCGCTGGCGCTGAATACCTCACCTTGGAGGGGGAGCCTCTGTGGTGGGAACGAAATTTACCTCTTTGCTCCTGACCACAAATGCCTGGAGCATTCTGTGTTGTTCTGTGTCTAACAACTCAAGCGAAATTGCATTTTATCCCTAAGACAGTACTTTCGATGTTACCGCACGTTCGTTGCAGGTAGGACGTAAGCCCAATATAAACAAACCTGGTGGGAAGGAACCTTTATGTTTTAATTTGGTGGAGTGTTGTTTTTCTTCCAGTTTGGTTCAATCACAAGCTCAGCTATTTAGAAAAGAACAAAAAGGAACAGTTTCCTGATGCACTTGATAACAAATTCTGGGCCTCCACTCTCTTTCATGGTCCATGGGACTGAACTTAAAAGCCAAACGCTAGGTTTAAAAAGAAAGGCATGCATTGAAAAAAGGCAAAGCAAGATTGTATTTTTAAAAAATGAAACTTGAAAACTTGATTTGAAAGCGATTCCACGTGTAAAGTTGCCTGAGGAAGTTTATCAAATTTTTATCCTTGCTTTATTTTTGCTTTGGGCAAGAAGCAATCCAGAATATGAATTTGGACACCATCATTAGCTGGACTTTGTATTCTCTTTCATCAACAAACAATTTTGTTTTCTGTGTCGTGATGATTTATTTATAAAGAGAAGTTTTATAGAGACCTTTGCTTACCAAGCACAGCTCGAGAGTACTTCACACCGTATTTCTGGAAATCTCTTGTTTTCTTTTTAAGACCCTCCTAAGAAAGCCACATCGATGCATGTGGAAGACTTTAACCTTCATATGGGTCGTCAGCTTAGCGGGGGAAAGACCACTGTGGACACAAAACAGGAAGAAGAACTTTCTACTGGAGTGATCATTTCACGTCAAAACCACCTCCACTGTTTCTAAGGGAGGTTTAGTTTAAGAGATGGAACGTCACATGCGTCGTCTTTATTGACATGGGCTTGTCTTTATGAACATCTTTCCAACCTGATCTATAAATAGTAGGGAAGTCATTTGTCTATACCCGGCCCAACAACGCCACATAGCTGACATTGGCCTTGTTGTCTTCCTAACATATTTTATAAACATTTTTCTTCTGTTGTCCGATTCTGCCAGGGAACCCCCACCTTGGCACTTCGCCGGACTTGCTCGGGACCATCAGAGCCTGTGACTTGTATGTTTACGTATTTGTTTCAGATTTGTTTTACACTGACTTTTTATCTCATGATAAATATATGCTCATTAAAGAAACTACTAAAATGTACAGACAAACAAAATAAAAATCACCTGTAAACCCATTCTTCAGATGGGATGATATGGCAGGCAAGCCTTCAGCCGTGACCTGGTGAGGCTGGAAGAAGCAGTGTGGCAGAGGGCAGGGTGGCAAGAGGGACTGTGGAGTCTCCCATGCCCCTCTGGTGAGCATGGAAGCAGGTGTTTGTGTGTGTGTGTGTGTGTGTGTGTGTGTGTGTAGGGGGGATGCTTGGTTCCTAATAAGTTGGGGAATCTCAACACTTGGAGGTATAAAGAATCCTCAAGGAACTGTTATCCGTCTGTCCAGAAGTGGAGCATGTCAGCGTGAGCGCAATCAACTACACAAATGTGACAAGATTATATTTGGGCCCCAAAGGGGAGAAGCCGAGTTACACCATGTGTGATTGTGCCTGTATAGGTGTGTGTGAGTTTCTCGAGGGCAGAGCAATGATTGGTGTCCGGTGCTGTAGTTCAGGGAACTTCAAGCATGAATGACACAGCAGAGCAAAGATATATGTAATAAAATAAGAAATATATATATATTTTTGTAAAACGGCTTCTCTGACCTACTTCTCAAGTATTGAACTATTTTACCGATCTGCCAGGCCGGTTCCATTCTGTCTCATAATTGGCTGGATAGAATGAGGAGAAAGGCCTGTAAACACAGATGCTGGAGAATTACCGAAGAAAGGAACTCCCAGAGTCAGGTAAGTTCTAGAAAAAGTTCCCGAAGCCACAAAGATCCCAAGTCTTTCCAGCCCAACCCCTCCCCCTCCCCTATATGCCGTTGGCCTGGCAGCAACTGCAGCCTTTCCTCAACCACAAGTTTTTGTGTTTAGTTTTTCATTTTTGCTAAAATTTCAAAGCATTTCAAATGAAAACTTCCAGAGATAAACAGAAGTAGAAAGAACAGTATAATTAACTGCCAAGTACTCCGTTCCAAGAATTGTCAGCATTTCATCTAGACCACCATCTGCTCCAAAAATTATTTTGAAGCAAGTTCTAGAGATCACATCATTAGACAGATGGCAGATAGATGATATGGACAGGTAGGTAGATAGATAGATGATAGATAGATAGATAGATAGATGATAGATAGATAGATAGATAGATAGATAGATAGATAGATTTAGATAGATAGATAGATGATAGATGATAGATAGATAGATAGATAGATAGATAGATAGATAGATAACAGATCTTAAAAACGAGTCTGCTCAGGCTGTTGTACAGGATGCCATACACTGGGTGCTTAAACCACAGAGATTATTTTCTCTTCGTTCTGGAGGCTGCAAGTCCAAGATTAGGATGCTGGCGGGCTCGTTTCCAGTGAGACCTTTCTTCCTGACTGGCAGATAGCTGGCTTCTCACTGTCCTCGCATGACTTTCTCCTCTAGTGCACGCCTTTGTCTCTTCCTCTTCTTATAGAGACATCAGTCCTATGGGATTAGGACCCCACCCTATGACCTCACTGAATCTTAATGACCTCCTTAAAGGCCCCATCTCCAAATACAGTCCCACAGAAGTTAGGGTTTCAACATATGGATTTTGGGGGAACATAAGTCAATCCAAACACAGAGATTTCTTTAAACATAAATACAATACCTGGGTGCCTGGGTGGCACAGTTAGCTGGGACTCCAACTCTTGGTTTTGGCTCATGTTATGGTCTCATGGTGGTGAGATCGAGCCTTGCGTCTGCTTAAGATTCTCTCCCTCTCCCTCTGCCGCTGCCACCACTGCTCATGCTCTCTCTCTCAAATAAATAAATATATCTTCAAAAAAATAACGTAAATACAATACTACTGGGGCACCTGGGTGGCTCAGTTAAGCGTTTGCCTTCAGCTCAGGTCGTGATCTCCAGGTCCTGGGATAGAGCCCCGAGTTGGTCTCTCTGCTCAGCAGGGAGCCTGCTTCTCCCTCTCCCTCTGCTCCTCCCCCTTTCATGCTCTCTCTCTCTCTCTCAAATAAGTAAGATCCTTAAAATAAATAAATAGATAGATACTATAGTCTACCATTATCACATCTAAAAATAGTAACAATAATATTTTAAAATCAGATATTTAGCTAAAGTTTGATTTTTGCAATTATTTTTATAAGTATTATTTATAATGGCCTCAAGGTTTCATCTTAATGATGATAGTCTGTGAGAACATCTTGTTTTTATCTTTAAAAATCCATCAGTAAGCATGCATTTATTAAACACTTACTATGTACTCAGCATTGTTCAACACACCATGAGGAGCTAAATGTCCATGTCAGGAAACGGTAAGTAATGAGATCAAGTAGCTGGTTGGGACCAGATTACAAAGGATATTGAAAAGCATTAAAAAAAAAAAAAACCAAAAACACTGTTTAAACTTGATTCAGTTAAACATTGATAACCTTTGAAGATTTTTGAGCTTTGAGGTGACAGGATGAACTTCAGTATCTCCAGTGAACAACCACATGACACTGACAGTTTCCTTTATCTCTCATAATGCCTGACCCCTAGGCTGGTTGAAAGATCAAGTAAAATGATGAATCCTTCATACGAACCTCAGTTGTAATGATACATGTATAAAGATTATAGTTAGTTTACAGAAACTTGTCAATAGTCAACTGACTAGAAAACAGATAATCTGCAAAGCAAGACTATAACTATGTATATAACTATATTTTAATATTTGGTAAAAGATTTTAATTAAGAATTTTTAAATGGTAAAATAACCATATGAATAATATAAATAAGATCATCCTCAACAGCCAGGAGAGATAGAATGAAAGAAGTTAACTTTAAAGATATAGAAAACAAATTTTTCTGACGTTTTCTAAATATCCATTTAAATTTTTTTCATTGTATGAGTCTTAACTAATACTGTAAGAGCTAAGTATGTATACAGACAAATGCCACGTAAAAATTTAACTCTAGTTATTTTTAGCTAGATGCATTATAAAATAAACCTAACACCTCATTATAGCCCAAGTTTTTGCAAAGATATAAAAATTGAGCTATGGTTGGCAGGGATACATGTGATAGAGTTTTGAAACACTTGTAATCTATGAGTCAGTACCTCTGGAATGTTGAAGAAGAAAGAATGGCAGTAATCAATCCAAGAGGACACAAAGGCATGTGCTCTGTGAGCTGTTCCAAGTCTATTTTAGCAAGCGCACATGTCTCCAAAATGAAAGATACTCTCCAAATGGTCAAATGGCATCTGGGTCATATAAGGGGTTTTTGTTGTTGTGGTTGGTTGGTTTGTTTTTCTTTTCTTTCTTTCTTTCTTCTTCTTTTTTTTAAAGTCTTTTAAAATCATTTCAAAACCAAGGAGGTTCTCCAAAATCTTCAGTAAAGGAAACAATTCCCAAAATTTAGAAAGGGCTTTAAGGAAAAGGCTTTATTGGGACTAGAGTTTATCATTATAGCATTGTCATTATTTGTTTTTAGTATTATTAAATGAGAATATTCCATAAAAGCACATAATTCTGATTATTAAAAAGGCAGAAGATAGCACATTTGGGGGCATTGTTTGAAGTTCGTGTAAGACTGTATTTTGTTTGGTGATTTGCCAAAAGAACTCACAAGGCTCAATGGCAGGTTATACTTAGGGCTAAAATTTACTACAGCAAAGCATCCTGAGCAAAAGCAGAAGAAAACAGACATGCATCGGTGGAGCCCCAAGAGGTTCAGCACAGGCTTCTGATGTCCTTCTCCATCTAAGGTCATACAGGAGCACGTTCTCTCTGGCAGATCTATCTGGGGCATAGGTGAAATGTCTCCACCTGGGGGAGTCCATTTGAGGGTCAGAATCCGAGGTCTTTACAGGGCGCAACCACAGAGGTAAAATCTACTACAAACCAGCCATGGCCACCAAAATCAAGACTCATCATCATTCTCGAGATTTTCAAGAAACAACTTGACAAACCAGTACAGCATGGTCCATTGCTCTGAAGGTATATAACAAAATTATCAATCATTAACATAAAAAAGATCCCAGGGACCACATTCCTGGGTGTTAGCCAAGGATCAATATGGCTCCTTTGGAGACATGGAAGGAATGAGTGTATAGACTTGCTGTGGTAGCTCTTTCATCAATGGTATTTTGGTATGAACCAAAGGGAGCAAGCCTGCAAGACAGTATTACTTCTTAGAGCATGACTTCTATGCTCCGCCCTCTTCCTTTCCCAAAACTTCCCCCCCAGCAAGACTGGCTTCCACATCCTCTCCTGTCCTCATTTCCAAATCTCGTATGCCCTTTAAACTCCCAAGGCTTTGGTTGATTACCCAGACACCCATGCTGAGCTGGTAGCCATCATCTGTGCAGTCAGGACCAGCTACAGAATTTGCAGGGCCTAGTGAAAAATGAAAATATTGGGCCGGGGTGCCTGGGTGACTCAGTTGGTTAAGCGTCTGTCTTCGGCCCAGGTCATGATCCCAGAGTCCCGGGATGGAATCCTGCAATGGGCTCCCTGCTCAGCGGGGAGTCTGCTTCTCCTTCTTCCCCTCATTCCGCTTGTGCACACTCTCTCTGTCTCTCTCTTAAATAAATGAAATCTTTAAAAAAAAAAAAAAAGAAAGAAAGAAAATACTGGGTCACTTGTTCAAAAATTATTTAAAATTTCGGGACAGTGACAGTAGAGCTTTAAACAAAGAGCGAGACTTAGCGAGAGAGCCCCGTAGAGCTCCACGGGTCGCACACCCATGAAGCCAGTCCTGAGCGCAATGATTATCTTCCAGAGATGTGCCTCTTCCAAGAGGTCGAATTACTGATCAAAAGATGATTTGATGATACCCTCTAGGTCCATCCATGTTGTCGCAAATGGCAAGATCTCATTCTTTTTTAAGTCAGAGAAAGGCAAATAGTGCATGATTTCACTTAAACGTGGAATCTAAAAAACAAAGCAAATGCAAACAAAAAACCAGAAACAGCTCTTAAATGCAGAGAACTGGTGGTTGCCAGAGGGGAGGAGGTGGGGGGATGGGCAAGATAGGTGCAGAGATTAAGAGGGTACAAGCCTCCAGTTATAAAATAAGTCAGTCACAGAGTTGAAACGTACAGCGGAGGGAAAAGAGTCAATAATATTGTGATAATGTTGTATGGTGATGGATAGGGACTACGTTTATCGCGGCGAGCATTGAGAAATGCATAGAATTGTCAAATCAACATGTTGTACACCTGAAACTAATATAACATTGTATGTTAACTACATTTCATAATTAAAAAATGACTTGATGAGCCTAGAGTCAGATAAAGGAAAATGACCGTTGCCCAGAAGCTCTTTGTGCCCCCTGAACTCAGCGTGGTGGGGATTCTACTGGTGCGTGTTAGACAGCTGAGGAAAGTATGCTCACCTTCACGTCCGATCACTTAGTCCTGCCCCTCAGCGGCAGTGTGACCTTGGAAAGTCACTTAGCCTCCCAGACTCTATTTCCTCCTCCACAGACAGGAATGACACTGACACTGAGTTTACCGGGCAGCTGTGAATGTTGAAAGACACAATGTCTGGGGAGGCGCTTTGTAAACCAAGTGCTGTGTAAATATTATTAGCCTTCTCTCCGGAGATATTTCCTTCTAGATAATGAATACTGGTTGCTGTTTCCTATTCCCTGGATAGTACTCGAGACACACTGGCCAGTGCTTTCTTTTCCACTCTTTTTTCCCCCAGACACTAATGCTTCTCTCGTGACAGCATTACAACATAACCTCATAATGTGTTTCCCCAAGTCATAAAATACAGTTCCAGTGACAGCTGATCTGTCCGGCGACACCAAAACATTCATGCTGTCCAGGTTAAGTATCTTCTACGGGTGGCTAAGCTTCTGCACTTTGTCTTGTTCCAATTAACTTCAAATTCAGAGAGTGTCATTTTCAAAACTTGTCCTGAACTGTAGGTCCGTCACACTAGATAATTCCTGCCGTGGCCTATGTACAGAATACATTTTGCTCTTATAGTCTCTCGGTTTCTTCATTAGTGCTATGTATACATGAAGATCTTGACAAATGTTTTGCTCCATGAATGAATTAGTAAAAGAATGAATGAAGGGACGAGGAGGTCATAGTCTGGAGATACCAAAGGAATGAAATGCGGAAACTTGTTTATGATCTCCAAATGTGATTTCTTTGATGTTTGAAGTAATTGTTTTACTAGTTGCTACCCAAATACTTCCAACACGACACGGAAATGCATCCCAGATAGCCACAGTACTTGACCCTGGGAAAGATGCCGTCCTACTGAGAGCAGCTGCCTGGGCTGATTCGGAATAGAATGAAGTAAGACGAGCCTCTACACACCAGCCTACCCTGGATGGGGACAGAGCCTTGGGGTTCTGAGTCTGTTTCAGAGTTGTCAAAGGGGTCATCCTCGAGCCAGATCTGGAAGTCTGTGGTACCATGAGTTCCTGATTTTCCTCCTTCCTCTCCATCTCCCCACTCTTCTTCCCCCACCATAGTACAGACACACAATCATGGCCACTGTTGATCTCTCTTAGGCCCGATTCAAACCCTGAGTCATCTCTAGGACTGTCCCCAGTCCCACAGGACACAGGCGTTGAACTGGTTGTCTCAGAGGAAGTATAGCGTGGAACTGAATCTTTGGCTCTGAAAGACTAGGCTAGCTTTTGCAAGTGGCTTAAAGGAAAGAAACAAATGGTCTTCATTCCAAAGTTCTATTTTTTATATGTCTTTGGGTGGAGTGTATGATAAAAACTCAATTCATGTGGGTGTTCAAACTGAGCAGAACCCCCACTCCGCTCACAGAAATGGAGAGCCCAAGTGCAGAATGTGACTGGGATCTCTCAGATAAATCTGCTTTGCTTGAGGACTTGGAGATTACCCAAGAAATTCCTATAAAGGTAAACTGCTTGCTCTGAAAATGGAAGTGTTCAATTTTTAATGCTATGAAAGAAACAATTGAATGACTCAGAGCATTCAGTTTTAGGATGATTAAGAAACCCAAAATTGGGGCGCCTGGGTGGCTCAGTCTGTTGGGCGTCTGCCTTCAGCTCAGGTTGTGGTCTGGGGTTCTAGGGTGAGCCCCGCATTGGGCTCCCTGCTCAGCAGGGGCCCTGCTTCTCCCTCTCCCTCCACTGCTCCCCCTGCTTGTGTACTTTCTCTCTTGGTCAAATAAACGGATGGAATCTTTAAAAAACAAAACAAACAAAAAAACCCTCAGAAACCCAAAATTGTTACACTAGCCCCGAAATGAAGCAGAATCCTCTTTGAGCAAGTTAAAATCTTCACTGCTTGTGCTCCCCGTGTCCCAAGAAAACAGAGTGAAAATAATGAAAGCACGGTTATTGCAACTTGGACAGCACTCATGATTTGGGAGATGATCTTCAGCCTCAAAGAGCTCAGAAGGCTTCAGTTATGCACCGGTTTCATTAAATAGAATAATAAGTCAAAATGTGTCACTTTGGAGGAGCTGATGTTTCCAAAGGGCGGACTGAGTGAATAGAATCTTTAGCAGTTAGAATGAGATTTTCCTTCTGGCTGCAAGGAGTGGCTTTTCTCAGCTAGACGATGATGAAAGTCCCTGCTATAGGAAAAGGAGAGTAGCGTAGTCTCAAGCTATGTTAAAATGGAAGAATCAGTATGAACTCCACGTTTTAAAAAGACATATTCTCTGGGTCCACCACTATTACCTTTGCTCTCACCACCACCACCACAGCAGCACACTTACTCATCACAAGTTTTGTCTCTAATCCTATTCTCCACTGAAAGGAGAAAGGACTCGTGCAGGGTACCTAATTCCACATCTTGGGACAAGAAAAATCCGGATGGTTTTGGAACATCCCATCTTGCCAAAAAGCAAGAATGCCTCTAAGGAGTCCAGAAGCAGGCGTAGTAAAGGGCAAAGAAACTTGCTTGAACAGTCTCCTGCTGTGAAATAGAGCCTCCGTGAACAATAAATGTTCTTGTTAATACGATTAGCGCAAGTTGAATCTATGAAAGGCCATGAATTTACAGTACCCCAAAAGAAATATTAACACAAATTATACAAAAGGTAATTGTAGTATGGAAACAAGTAAGCAGAAGAGCATACAGTTTATTTGTATCGATTTGAATAAATGAAAGTGTGTGTGTTTTCTTTCTGTCATTAAATTTATGCATATTTATAAAGTATGGATATACACTTGCTTCCATCTGTGTGAGTAAAAATAGTGAATACGAGCAACTGTGAAAAGTCCCAGAAACTGTGGCGGCTGTACAAAGGACAGGAAGGATTACTCATTTCTAGCGGTCACACATACAAATGGGGAAGAAAGGGGCTTAACATCGAATCACTACAGGTTCATACATAAGACAGAAAAAAAAGTTCAACAGTGATGAATGAGCCAAATGTCCTAAAGGAAAGGTAACTACGCTTCTAGGTAATTAAACCTCTTGCTGGTCCTACTAGTTATAATGAAATACCAAAAAGGAATAAATATGGCTTTAATAATGGTAACAGATGAGGTGGATATATCATCATGGAAAAACATGTTTTTTAATGCTAGCCAAGCAGGGCTTTAAAAGTAAACCATTCTGTAGAAATACACCAAGATGTAAAAACACTAAAACATATGCTAAAAATGATCTTGAAAAGTTGTACTAGTAAGTGGAGCTGATAAATGGAGCTTGACCATAAGCAAGAACCTCTACCCTGTTGCCCAGGGGCTCAGGTTTAATTCACATCAAGCCCTGCATTCTGACCAAGGATGAGTTGATAAGCCCCATCTTATAAATGGTCTGGTTTGGGGAATCTGCTTTTGGGTCTGCTAAGATCACTGCAATCCTAGGAAAGTGTCCAAGTAACGAAATGAAAACCCTAGAAAGATGCTGAAATAAAAATAGCTATAGCCCGAAAACGGTATAAAAACAAGTACAGGAAAAAATGAAGAAACAGGAGAGGGCCATTTTGTCGATGTCTCAGAAATAATTTCAGTGTGATAATACATTTTATAGTCATTTGTGCACGTTTTATCAACTGTTTCAAGGATTCGAAATGATTTTTTAAAATCAGCCTTACTGATACATATATCTGTAATTGTAGTTTAAATTGTTTAAGAGAATTAATTAAATTGATTTTTTTGAAGATTTGTTTATTTATTTTAGAGAGGGAGAGAGAGCACATGAGCAGGGGGAGGGGTAGAGGGAGAGGAAGAGAGACTCTTAAGCGGGCTCCGTGCTGACCGGGAAGCCTGATGCAGGGATCGATCTCATGACCCTGAGATCCCGACCTGAGCCAAAACCAAGAGCTGGATGCTTAACTGACTGTGCCACCCAGGCACCCCGAAACTGATTTTTAAATATTCAAAAAATTTAGTTTTCAGGGATACTTAATTAGATAGATGAGTTTAACAATCTGAGCATTAAACAAAGTTTAAATAGTTGTGAGTATTCCTTCCCATGTCCCAAAGCTCCTGGGCCTTAAAGAATGTAAGCATTGGGAGGGGTGACATGTGGCAGGAATCACCTGGAGTGATGACAATGCTCAGTGGGCAGGGGGCACTGGGATGGGGAGGGGGACAGCAGGCCTTCCTTGTACCACAGTTAGTACTTCAACTGGGCCCGTGGGTGAAGCGGTGTTTACAACATTCTACCGCATACATTCTTCTGTGCCGAAATATTTCATAAAAAACAAATTTACAATTGTGCTTGCAGGAAGAAAAACTCTCCCGGATAGGAAAGATGGTCTTAATCCAAAATGAATGGCTAGACTGGTTCAAATTACACTGAAAAATGTTCACACCTTGTAATTTTAACTCCAGAGGCAGAATTTTACAAGTTCAAAGCTATTTTAAGGTATCGTAATAGCTATGTATGGTGACAGATGGTAGTTCCACTTGCGGTGAACCCAGCGTAAGGTATAAACTTGTCAAATCATTATGTTGTGCACCTGAAACGAATGTAACGCTCTGTGTCAACTACACTCCAAAAAAAAAAAAAAAAAAAAAGCCATTTTAACAACTGCTCCAGTTAGATGACTACACTGCAATTCGTTGTATCATTTGATTCTAGTGGCATTAACCATTACATATATGTTAACCTATTACATGTCTTAGATTTTCATGAGTTTGTTTAATATATTTTCCAGAAATTAAGTCACAGGCCTCTGCGGACTCTCTGCGGCCGCTGTGCTACAAAAACCACCTGTATCTGTGGGAAAACATTTGCTGCACTAACGATGTTTCATTCGTTGGGTTAAGCAAGCAAGTTGCCAATAAGTTATTTTTAACTTTTAAAATTCCAGTATAGTTAATGGCCAGTGTTCTATTAGTTTCAGGTGTACAATACAGTGATTCAACAACTCGGTACGTGACTCAGTGCTCACATCATGCTAAGTAGACCCTTAATCCCCTTTGTCTAGTTCGCCCATCCCTCCCCTCCCCTCTGGCAACCACCAGTTTGTTCTCTATAGTTAAGAGTCTGGGTTTTTGTTTGTCTTTTTTTTTCTTTGCTCATTCGTTTTGTTTCTTAAATTCCACTATGGTATTTGTCTCTGACTTCTTTCACTTAGCATTATACTGTCTAGGTCCATCCACATTGTTGCAAATGGCAAGATTTCATAATTTTTTTATGGCTGAGTAATACCCCACACAATATCTTCTTTATCCATACATCTGTAGATGGACACCTGGGTTGCTTTCGTATCTTAGCCATTGTTAACAATGCCGCAATAAACTTAGGGGTGCATGTATGTTTTCAAATAAATGTTTTCGTTTTCTTTGGGTAAATACCCAGTGGTGAAATTGCTGGATCCTATGGTAACTCTATTTTTAATTTTGTGAGAATCCTCCGCTCTGTTTCCCACAGTGGATGCCCCCATTTCCATTCCCAGCAAGAGAGCACAGTCCACCTCCTCGCCGACACTTGTTGTTTCTTTTGTTTTTGATTTTAGCCACTTTGACAGACGTGAGGTGATATCCCACTGTGCTTTTGATTTGCATTTCCCCAATGATATGAGTTGTTTTTAGATTAACTTCGGGAAGCAACAGCCATCATGGAAAATAAAAATACGGCCAACTCACAGCAATAACCAGTTAGTGTAATACAGTGGATTAACCTTGCAAGAGAAGAAAAATACAAAAAACGTAGTCTAGAGACATTTCGTACCTTTACCCAGAACTTTGCAGTGGGCCAAAGCTATCATTTCATGGGCTCGAAACTGTGGTCTGTCTAGGTCACAGAGTGGGCTATCGTCAGCACTGGGAGTTTTGTTACTAAGGGCTACTTATAATGGGTTCTTCTATAGCGGTCTTCAGAGGGGAGCTCTGTCTAGAAGGCATTGGCAGGGCTCATGTCTGAATCAAGAACTCAGAATCTCTACCTTTAGGAAAGGTTACCTTTTTCCATAGTTGCCCCTGAGGTTTAGTGGCAAGGTGGAATCTGAGAGAATTCTTCACTCATTCCAGTTGGATTGATTCCAAATGACTATCCTTAATGCATCCTTAATACTGAAACTTTGGGTCGTCATTTTAGTTAATCAATTCTGTATTTGCTGATTCCACACTTTCAGAAACTTCAGATTTGATGTTTGTTATTTGATCCAGACTGGCTCTTAACCATGTGCTTTTTCCTTGCTAGCTTACAATATTACTTCTCTGTTGTATCTTGTAATATTACCTTTTTTTTTTTTTTTTTTGGCTAAACTCAACTCTAAGACAATGGGGCTTGAGGGCATCTCTCCTTACAGACGTAGTCACTAACAGCACAGGTGCTCACAGTCCTGCCCACAGGATGTCTCAGCTCTGCAAAGGTCCTGTGGTAGAGGGGAGGCACCACCATGTAATCCAACACAAGCTGGGTTGGGCCTCTGGCTTCTGGCACTTGCTGGCTGTGCGACCTTCGGCTAAGTATTTTCCTTCTCTGGGTTGCAGTTTTCTCAGTGAAAATGCTTAACAATACCTTTCTTAGTAGGGATATTGTATTCAGGGCCGGGATTAGGGCGAGGGGAGTAAGGCAGTTAAATAAGTATAGAGTCAGAGTCTTCCTTTACTTAAAAATGTTGATAATGGGGGGCGCCTGGGTGGCTCAGTTGGCTAAGTGGCTGACTCTTGATTTTGGCTCAGGTCATGATCTCAGGGTCATGAGACGAAGCCCCACATCCCGCTCTGGGCTCAGTGGGAGTTTGCTTGAGATTCTCTCTCTTCTTCTCCAACTGCCCCACCCCTCCTCTCCACCCCACTCACACACTCGCTCTCTCTTTGTCTCTCTCTCTCTTTAAAATAGATAAATCTTTTTTAAAAAAATGTTGATATTTGGTTCATCATGGACTTCTTTGCATTAATTTTGATTTTTAAAACAGTGCATTAAAGTGTATTATTATTTATTTGATTTCTGAGTTCTTGTGAATCCTCCCTCAGTTATGCCTGAGACAAGTGCCTAACTTCCTCACTCTGGTCTCAGCACTGGTTGCATTTGCTCTCTGTATAATTTGCACCATCATCCAAGGCTGAATCCGGGGAATAATCCTAGATCCCTCAATCTGAACCGCCTCCCACATCTAAACAATTTCCAAACTTCATAGATTCTGCTCTCCCTCTCTCTCATTGCTCCTCTGGTCTCCATTCCCACAGCCCTGTTTTGTGTCTCATCACTTCCCTCCAAGGTGACTGCAAAAGCGTCTTAACTAGTCTATCCTAACTAACCTACCTGTCTTTCCTCCACTGCATCCTCCAAATCACTACCAGTAATATCTTTCTAGAAGGCAAATCTGATCACAGCACTCTCCTGCTTTAAAGCCTTCAGAGATTTCTTTCAACTTTCAGAATAGCCTGAGCTCATTCCCAGGCTTTGCATAGCCTGGCCACGGCCTAGTTCTGTAACTCACCTCCTACCATAGCCTAATGCGTGCCCCATGCATTGTGCTGTCACATGGCGCCGTGCGTACTGTTTGTACCTACCGTTTTCCCTCTCTGGAATGCCCTTACCACCTCTTTATCCAGCTGACTTCAGATGTTTCAAAGCTCACCTCAAGAATACTTCCTCTGGAAAGACTTGGCTGCCAACGTCATTGAATTTATCTATTTAGTTTCTGTGTTTCCGAAGCACTTCATGTGTCTATCTACCATCCCTTGCATCATGCTATACTGAATTCATTGTTGTACTTACCCTAACTAGACTGTTAGGTCCTTAAGAACAGGAATCGTGACTTTTTATCTTTGTTTCCCATCTCCTAGCAGAGTGCTGATGGTACTCAGTAAATATCTGTTGAATGAATGAATGAATGAATGAATGAATTAGGTAAAAGACATAATAATGCATGGCATACAGTAGGTACTCAAAGTGTTGGTCTTCCTTTTTTTGTTTTTGCACTCAACTACCCTAATAATAAATTTATAGTTACCATTTTCAATAATCAGATACTTTTTAAGAACTGATACTTTTCTTAAATAAAGAGGCTCAAGGCATTTGTTGATTCTATCACCACTGGTTGGAGGCTTTGTTTGAAGTTATTCAACTTAACTGAACAAGTTGGGTAATGCAGGGTGCTGGTCCCCCCGCACTAAAGGTTGGATAAGAAATGATTCCTGATCTGAAAGAGTNACTAATATAACTGGGTATGACAAATCCTCACGTTATGCTACTCTAAGGCCGTGGTAAAGTGCCACAGAGTGCCATGCAGAAACTATGGCTGTCACATAACTTGTACTTGTAGAATCCCCCGATTCTACAGTGAGATGCTAGGAGAGGGCATCCCACAGTCATGGAGGGCACAGACATGCAGAGACGGGAGGCCACTGAACATGTGGAAACAGAAAGCAGGCCCAGTGGAGCACACATAGGAGAGCTGAGGGAGCAAACCTTACAAAGGCGGTTGGAAATATATTGCAGAAAGTCTGAAATACCACAGCGAGGGATTTGTGCTTGACCTAAGGCAACAAGAACCCACATAAGGTGGTTGAGCAGAGGAGTGTCATAACCAGAGATTTGCTTAAGGCAGGTTGCTTGGGCAGTAATACTGTCATGGATGTTTACTATCTAAAAGGGATCAAGCTATCGTGAATTACCTGGAAAAGAACTTAAAAATACACTGAAAACGGTACCCCTCATTGAAAGACTAAATTAACGTGAAAGCTCACATATTAAAAAAAGGAACTATACACACTATATTTGAGTAACCTAAAAGCTTTTAAATTTAGGAATATTTGTTGTGCAAAATATGAGTTTTCTCAAGTTAGAAGGAAAGGTTGGTGGAAAACTGTTGCTTCTTATTTACTGAGTTGGTGACTTCCCATTCCTCCTCCTCAGAACGTCTGTGGTCTGGAGGCCGTATCAGTTTCCACCTAGATCTAACAGTCAACATAGAAACTAGCTAGAACTCGTCTCTTCTTTTCCACTTCCATGAAGCCCCTAAATGTGGCAATCTCGGTGAAGAGATACGAAGATGGGTCCATTTCTACAACCCAGAGTAACCGTTTCTCTAGATCGTGATGTGTTCAGAGTAAAGCACCAGTCGTGTTCATGAACTATTTGAAAATACACGTGTGTGGACGTCCCCTTGGGAAAATCTGACATAGAAGCCTGTGTAGGACTCTGAAGACGTAGTTAAACAAAGATGTGATTCTTCATCCTTACTTACCTTTGCATTTAAGACAATTAGATGTATATATAGCTTTTCGAGAACAGGTAAGTCATGAAAAGCCAAGTCTGTCCGTACTTCAGCTGTCTTAAAAATCTCAGGTTACGAAGGATCAGGTGACACTAAGAGGAAGGGGGAAAACTGGTGAGAAGCTTTTGAATGATGATTACTCCCAGGAAAAGAACTTCTGGAGCAACAGGGCAGTGGTGTTCAATGCTTCTCAAGCTCTGGTGTAAATTAGAATCTGGAAGTTCTGTAAGGGGTACCCGGCTGGCTCAGTCAATGAAGAGCGCAACTCTTGATCTCTCAACGTTGTGGGTATGGGCCCCACGCTGGGTATAAAGATCGCTTAAAAATAAAATCTTAAAAAAAAAAAGTTCTGTAAAAAGTGCATATTCCTGGGCTGCATCTCTGGAGACTGTTTCCATAGGTCTTGGGGAGTGGAGGATAGGAACCAGTTATCCGCATTAAACACACACACATCATTTTGATACCAACATAGTATGGGAACCACTAAAAATATTCATCTCCATGGTTCTCAAATCTCTAAGCACCCAGCTGTCTTTTTATATTGGTCTTTTTAAAAATATTTGTCTTTTTATATTTGTATAGTATTTTCTAATGGAAATGCTTGCTTCAAATCCTTTATGATTAGAGTAAAATTCTTCCAGATGGTTCAAATTCCAATATCTTCACATTCTTTCCATATTTTATAATGGGCTGACATAGGCTTGTGGAAAACTAAGAAAATAGAAATGAGAAAAGAAATAGAAGGGCTGGAGCGCCTGGGTGGCTCAGTTGTTAAGCGTCTGCCTTCGGCTCAGGGCGTGATCCCAGCGTCCTGGGATCGAGCCCCGCATCGGGCTTCCTGCTCTGCTGGCAGCCTGCTTCTTCCTCTCCCACTCCCCCTGCTTGTGTTCCCTCTCTCGCTGGCTGTCTCTCTGTCAAATAAATAAAATCTTAAAAAAAAAGAAAAGAAAAGAAATATAAGTGCCATTAGGAAGATGTGTCAGTCCAGATGAACGGAGTAGCAGACGCCAAGATGGAATGAAATATGTGAGGTTTTCATTAAGGAGAATGATGCAGTGTGGGAAAGTGGGGAAGGGGCTGAGGAAATCTGGGGGGCAGTCACCAGACATGCAGATCTGACCTCAAGCAAAGGGGGGAGAGCGAATGTTGCACAGAGGCCTCTTACAGCACTGTATGGTGCAAGGAAGGTTCAGCAGAGCTGTCGAGGAGTTCTCAAGGCAAAACAGACCCAAATGTTTATTTTATTTTTTTATTTTTGATTTTTTAAAAAATATTTTATTTATTTATTTGACAGAGAGAGAGAGAGAGCGCACAAGCAAGGGGAGCAGCAGGCAGAGGGAGAGGGAGAGGCAGACTTCCCCACTGAGCAGGGAGCCTGATGCAGGGCTCAATCCCAGGACCCTGGGATCATGACCTGAGCTGAAGGCAGATGCTTAACCGACTGAGCCACCAGGTGCCCCCAGACCTAAGTTTTTTTAAAAAAGGATTTAGATTCTATTTATAGATTCTTCCTACCTGTGTGATACTCAGAATCTTCCTAGAAAATGACCTTGAGAAATTAGTGGTTTTTAAGTTAATTGTATCTCCTAAAGAAAATTTCCAATGAACACTGAAATCTTGCAGCATTTTTTTCTGTAATTAATAATTAAAACCTCACCCCTGGAGGAGGAATTATCATCATTCCATTAGAGATACTATACCATTCATTCATTAAATTGAGAGCAAACAAGATTCTAGAAACGGCTCCTTAAATGCAGAGTGTTCTGATGTTAAGCACTGTCCACTATTCTGGCTATTACTGATATCTTAGATGTTCCCGGATATTCATAGTCTTTGGTTCTCGGGCAAATCTGAAAAGGACAGGCAGCGTCAGTAACAGTAATTACTGGTAGCAGCTCCGCAGAGCAGATCTGTCTTGGTTCAGTTGTTTCCTGAGCACCCGGCAGCGTACTAGGATCTGCCTAATCCCTACTGTTTTAGAGCTTCCTTTTCTTATATGGCATCTCCTTACCCTCCGCTGACATGGTGCTTAACATTTCAGGCTGAAGTTTCCAAAGCACTCTAGAAAGTGGCTAAATATAATCCGCATCTGAGAGGAAGGCTTTCCCATAGCAGTCGATACAAGCAGCTTTGTACAGTTCCTGCGTGCATGAATTTCAGTTACCATGGCATAGGTAAGCAACACCAGTTCTCCAACAACATCATTCAAATTTCAGTCACCATACTTCATGGTGTGGAGTAATTGCATACAGTGATTGCTAGCAGGTCTTCAGTCCACAAATCTCTATGCACATAACAGATGTGGATACAATCGATGGCCACGACACTTCTCTCCGTCTATCAGTTATCAGTCGGTGCACATCTGCTGTTCAGTTCTTGCACAAAGAGCAAAGTGTGGAGTTGTGTAGGCTTTTTGTCTCCCAGCAATTAAACTCACATGCATTTTACAAAAATGGGTAATAGAGGGGGGCCTGGGTGGCTCAGTCAGTTAAGCCCCCGAGTCTCGATTTTGGATCAGGTCATGATCTCAGGGTCATGAGATGAGCCCTGTGTTGGGCTCCGTGCTCAGTGGGGACTCTGCTTGAGCTTCTCTCCCTCTCCCTCTGCCACTCCCCTCCCCCAGTGGATGTGTGCTGTCTCTTCTCTCTCAAATAAAGAAATCTTTTTAAAAAACGAGTGATAGTAGGAATTGGCCAATAAAGATGAAAGTGCAGCAAAGAAGCAAAAAGAGATAAAGTAAAAGTGAAACTTGAATAGGGCACCTGAGTTACAGTAGAAGAGCTAAGAGTGGGAACGGTGACTCTGCTCTCGGGGATGCCTGCAGACGTACAGCCAGGGACTTCAGTGAAGACAGCTTATCAGTGTAAATGGGGAAAGTGGTCGTGATGAAAAGGATGAAGGGGTTCCAGAGGAAGTGAGCCTGGCAAAAACTTCACACTAAAGGAATTCGTGGAGACACTACACCATATTGAAAGCACAAAGGATACAATGTCGGAATCGGATTCGAACTTAGAAACGTGGCAATTCACCCAGGCACAGAAAAGTTGCTTACCCCATATTGCAAGTTACATGATAAGAAGAAGGCAAGCACTATCCAAATTATTCTTTAAAAAAAAAATTATTTACGTATTTGATGGAGGGAGAGAGTGAGAGAGAGCACAAGCACGCAGTGGCAGGCAGAGGGAAAGGGAGAAGCAGGCTCCCCACTGAGCAAGGAACCCGATGCAGGACTTGATCCCAGGACCCTAGGATCATGACCTGAGCCAAAGGCAGATGCTTAACCAACGGAGCCACCCAGGCAAACTTATTCAAATTATTCTTGATAAATTTTTTACAAAGAAATAAAACACTTTAATTTTTAATGTTTCTAATGTGCTAAATTACAATGTACTAAGTGTTAGTTTTACTAATTTTTAAATTTTCTATATTTATGTATTTTTTAAGTAGGGTCTATGCCCAACGTGGGGCTTGAACTCACAACCCTGAGATCGAGAGTTGCACATTCTATCAACTGAGACAGCCAGGCACCCCAGTTCTATTATTCGTTTTGTTTTGTTTTCCTATACCTTTATAACTGATGGAGTTTTCAGTGTTTTGTCAAACTTGCCTAGGGTTAGGGAGAGGGAATCACCTGCAAAGGAGCAGTGGGTGGGGGCGCAGGGGGACTATTGTGGTAGCGGCTACAGGATTGTACACAATGACCAAAATTCACCAAACAGTTTACAATGTGTGATGTCATTGTATGTAAATAATACCTTCATAAAAAAGAAAAAGGTAGTGGGAAGATGTTGAAAGTCTCTTACGTTGTTGTGTAAGTGGTTGTGGAAAATCGTTTTAGCAGCAGGATAGAGAATGGTTTGAGGATGAGATCAGCACGGAGACGATTGCAGAAGTCCAGGCAAGAACAGGCCAGAGTCTGAACAAAGAGCTAGTGGGTTGCCATGAGTGATTTCAAACTACACTGGAGAAAGACAATGACAATTTAAATAGCTGGTGCTCACACCCAGCCTCTAATTCTCCCAATCCCTGAGAAGAAGAGGATATTATCCTTGCTTTACAGAGAACAACTGACTTGGAAAAGTTAAGAAAACGCTAGGAGGGGCACCTGGGTGGCTCAGTTAGTTAAGCATCTGCCTTGGGCTCAGGTCATGATCCCAGGATCCTGGGATTGAGCCCAGAGTTGGGCTCTCTGCTCAGTGGGGAGTCTGCTTCTCCCTCTCCCTCTGCCCCACTCCCTGCTCGTGCTCTCTCTCAAATAACTAACTAAAATCTTAAAAAAAAAAAAAAAGAAAAGAGAAAGAAAGAAAACACCAGGAGCCTGGAGACATGTCACAAATGGGCTGCTGGTGGGTATCAGGACCCTCCTCTTCCTGTTAGAATTCATGATCTACTACGTGATGAGTCAACTTGCTCAAGACCAAATCATCCAACTGATTTTCAGGTCTTAAGATCTTCCTTGCTTATAATATTTATTTATATTGTGGAAGCTGACAGTTACATAAGATACAACAGTATTAGCGATCATGTAGTCTTCCATTTTAAAATTTATCGACCACAAATCTCAGAGATGAATAGCACATCATACATCAACCTCCAGATCTATCACACACCTCATATCCACATTCAGGGAAAAGAAAACCAAAACATACCCAAGTCAGACATTAGTAACAGGTTATTTTAAAAACACCTGATAACCAAAGATCATAGATTTCACGCTTCTCTGTATTCCCCATAGTGTGTAGCACTGTGCATTATTCTTACTTGAAGTACAATAATTATTTCTTGATTGGTTTGCCTTGACAAGAGTCTTATTTATTTGATTTGGGGGGAAATGAAGACATTTTCCACATTGGAGCAGACTTTAATAATAATCACAAAAGTTATTTTGTTTTTAAAGATTTATTTATTTGAGAGAGAGAGAACACATGAGTTGGGGGAGGGCACAGGGAGAGAATCTTCAGGCACACACCCCCTCCCCGCCCACCACTGCTGCTGAGCACAGAACCCAACTTGCGGCTCGATCTCACAACCCATGAGATCATGACCTGAACCAAAACCAAAGGTCGGAAGCCCAACTGACTGAGCCACCCAGGTGCCCTGAAGTTATTTTTTTTTTCAATAGATGCCACTGTAAGGATGAAACATCTCAAGGGAAATGGAGCTTAATCTCATTCACATGAGTCAACAAATAAAATGTATCTGTGCACACACATGGTTGAGTGGACCGCTTATTATATGAACCTAGAATAGCTCTAATATTTATGGGATGCTTATTTATCTAAGTATTTGTTTTCAAGCCTGTATTCCTGGGGCGCCTGGGTGGCTCAGTCGGTTAACAGTCTGCCTTCAGCTCAGGTCATGATCCCAGAGTCCTGGGATCAAACCTCCTATCGGGCTCCCTGCTCAGCGGGGAAGTTTGCCCCTCCCTCTCCATCTGCCTCTCCCCCTGCTCATGCTCTCTTGCGCTCTCTTTCAAATAAATAAATACATCTTAAAAAAAATAATAAAGCCTGTATTCCTCACTGGAAGGGGAAATGTCTGTGTTATTTACCATGGTTACTGACAGGCTTAGAATCAATAAACAGCCATTGATTAAATGTGCTTGGTACTACCTAATGAGGCAGGCATTTTATGTGTTCCCCTACTGAACCCTCTCAACAGCCCAAAGGGTAAAGAATCATTCTCATTAGACAGATGAGTAAACTGCTGAGCTTCCGTGACTTGCTCAAGATTCTACAGCAAGTGAGTGGCTACACCCAATAGGAATTTGAAACCAGAGCTACACGGTCTTGCAAACGTGGGCTTTTTCCATTGATTAAGAGTAGGGAACCACCCAGGAACAGCATGTGTACCTGGAAAAACTATTAGACCCTTTGCTTTTGCTACCCTTTCCCTGTTCCCCTCTTTAAAAAAAGGGGGGGGCATGTACATACTATTTTCAGCCTCCCACTGGATAATAATTATAACGTCACATTTAGATTTTCTTTAATGCACGAGTTATAAACCAGATTACAGACTGAGTCTGATCCTCCAACATAATTTGTTCAGCAAATAATTTTTTTAAAAATTGAGTTTTTACACAGCCCCCACCAGACCCTGGGGTCCCGGACCAGGCTGTTTTGCTCATTTATGTTACCTGCTTAGCCCCTTGCAAGCAGCCTGAAGGGGTTAAATGAAAACTGAAGCCCAGTTAAAATGCTGATACCCCTGGCAGAGGCTAATCCTTCCAACTGTCTGAAATTATAGTTTGTACCATATTGTGACTCAGTTCAAAACCTCTACCGAGGAGAGATTTTGAGGTGGAAAGCTAGAGCATCTGAGTGAGGAAGCAGAGGAGATATGTGGGATCTGGAAGAGAGGAAATCAGAGGTTTTCCATATTTTCCCCATAATCCTCTGTCCACCTCTCAAAGCTTTCCTTTGTCCATCTGCTTAATCTCAAGTAGGAATCCCTAACCAATAATTTCCTGCTAGTTAGCGTTCATTTCTCTGGAAAATTAAATAACCACAATAATGACCCAAGGCAATAATGTTCTGTAGTAATCTGTAACTCAGATATGCCTAATGTCTCAGCCTTGCAAGAGCTCCCTTCCTTTTATGCCAAAATATGAATAGCCCAAGCTCCATCCTGTGACTGATGGAAGGCCAGTATTTTTATTAATAATAATTAACTTTTATTGAGTACTTATTATATGCCAAGTACTTTGATCTTAGTTTAAATCTTGTTTATATATATATCTGCATGATAATCAGTAATTTTCAAGGACAGAAGAAGCAAATCCATATTTAAGAAAGAATTGTTATCCTAAAGAAATAATAATTTGCAGGGACATAACTCCTGCAGTGAAGACAAATGCTAGAAATATTAGTGAGAACAGTATTGGTCCTCATTTTCTTGGATCTTTTAATTATAAAATAGAATCTTTACCAAAAAGTCCATCAACATATTTTTGTAAAAACAGGGGAACAAGGGAATCATCTGCTCTCAGAGATGTTTAAATTTTCTCCTCACAACATGAAGCTAAATCTTTGAAATTATAAGTATTTCACAGTTTTAAAGATCCCAGGACCCAGATAATTAGGGTGAAGTTATCCAAGCTCCCCTCCTTCAACTGGTCTAGAATTGAGAGCCCCGGCTTGAGAGGGGCATAAGCTCCATTTACCCCTGGCTAAGCAAGTCTTCAAGGTTCTATCTTTTTCATCATTTTAACAGGAAGTTACTTTAAATATCAAAATTCTTCAGATACACAATTGAAAAATTCAGTTGTGATAACAGTGAAACTATACAATTATTGTATAATTACAAATATTTTTAAAGCACAGTGTTGTACTTAGGTAAAAGTGTACTGATATCTTCAATTTAATTGGAAATGCACCAAAAAGAAGATGGATTAATGGATAGATAGAGTAATGGATACCAGATGGATACATGATAAAGTGTAGTGAAATGTTAATGAATGTGGAATCTGGGTGATAGGTATACAGAAGTTTGCTACAAAATTCTTTTGACTTTGCTGTAAGTTTAAAAATTTATTTTAATTTTTTTTTAATTTTCTGTAAATTTAAAAATTAAAGGTGAAGGAATACCCAAATAGATCAATAGAATCCTTAATTATAGGGAGCCCAGAAACGTTCCTGTGAGTGTATGGGATCTCAGTGTATGACAGTAGTAATATAAGTAGTGGGGAATGATTAACCACTTAATAAATCGTGCTGGGAAAAGAAGTTGTCCATAAAAAGATTGATTCCTACCTCAGTTAATTATATAGCCTTTTCTAGTGAACTAATCTAGCTCTGTTTTTTCTCTCTATTGTAACCGCCAGGCCTGATGCTTACTAGGTGGTCAATAAATATTTGTTGCATGAAGAATATAGGAATGAAGACCTCAGGCCTGGAAGATATACTGCAGGTTGTGGGACTCCTGTAAGCTGTGCTGTGGCCAAGAGTTGGCAGTAGGAGCCAGGGAGCTGAGTCTTGAGGCCTGTTTCTCATAAGCTCAGCTAAAACAACTATCACACCAACTCCTGATTGCAAATAAGCAAGCTCAAGGATGAGTCCTGAGGTGGTCCTAGACTTCCTTCGGTGACTAGTAGAGCTCCCTGCAAGACTTGCAGGGACAGAACTTGTCACTATTTACTCTTCCTAAGGCTGTAACAAGTGGGACAGGGGAGTAAGATTTGGATTGAAGGGAGCAAGGAGGAAATAATAATGTAGACATAAATGATTTAATATGAAAGTTACAGATTATATATACATAAAATATATATCACAGATATGTGTATTATAGATGTATGTACATATGTTGCATATATGTGTGTGAATATGTGTATGTGTGTGTGTGTGTGTGTACGTGCAAAGAGATAGCAAAGAATTCTATTATGAGCTTAGCCAGATCTTACATTTTCCGTATAGTCCTGAAAAAGGAGAGCAAGTTATTTTACAGTGAGTCAAATTTGGCAAAAGATACTTTAAACTACTTTCCTATATTGATTTGAAGATTTTGTAGTCAGGACACACATTGTACTCTGATGCTGGTAAGTCATGTGGTGCTTGTCTGCACACCAATGACAAAATGGAAAAGCTGCATGGGAATTATAGACACCCTACTCAGAGTTTCCATTTGACCTGCTAAATCAAAGTGTATTTTATTCCATTTTATCAAAAACATTAGTATTTACATTTTAGTATAGTATAACATTTTTGTAAGTCTACTAAATCTTAAAAGTCAAAGAAATAACCCAAATAAAAGTGCTCTATAGATCTTCAGTTTTTCTCAATTACAACAACACATTTTCTTTCTAGTGGTTTCCTCACTCATCAGTAGTAAAGCCAGCTCTTTATTTTCACGAGCATTGGAACTACCAACAGCAAATGTGCTGAGTACAAACCTCTTTTGGAAACATCGAACACACACATCCATTCTAGTGTTGTGAATAAAAGGTTTGATGCCTAATAGGTTCATCTAACAGATAAGCTATTATAACCCTAGTTTACTGCCAGGACTACTTAATTACTCCCCCAAAATGCTATATTTACAGTTCCAGGGTCTTGAAAAAAGACCACAACCCTTCTAAAGATTGTGTTTACACAGCTTTGCCATAGTAAATAACTTAATTACGTTGCGTATTTGCACAGCTGAACCCCAAAGGTGAGGACGCCGCTGTCTCGATCAAAGCAGCACACTCCCGCGGAAGGCTTACCTGGAACGGACAGTTATGACATGATCACAATGAGGAGGACGGGAAGTTCACCTGCTCTACTGAAAGAGTCTTCCACTTTCATCCTGTCTGTCACTGAGAGGCCTATGATAAGTCATCAGACGATACTACTGACAATTATATTATTGATAATACCTCAGGTCCTGCCAAATAAGAGATGATTTTTCATTACCTTTCTAAATAAGCTTTGTCCTGCCTTTAAACCTCATGGCGTGATAGTACTGAATAGAGCCGAGAGGCAGGTGGGCAGTGGTGACACACATCAAGGGTCAAGCTTTCAAAAGTTCTTCAACAATAAGAAACACATTTAGAAGGAGTTTATTATGCCGACCAGTTAGAAAAGCTGGAAGTACCTGAACTATGGGAAGGTGTTTACTGAAAATGAATTTTAAGTTGTCTGCCTTTCAATTCAGCTATTCAGACGTTTGGTTTTTGTTTTGTTTTTGGTAAAGAAAATAGCAGTGGATGGAGGGGCACAGACTGACAGTTCCTAGTATATTAAAAATCAAGGTGTGCTTGGGTGGCTCTGCCGGTTAAGCGTCTGCCTTTGGCTTGGGTCATGATCTCAGGGTCCTGGGATGGAGCCCCACATGAGGCTCTCTGCTCAGTGGGGCGTCTACTTCACCCTATCACTCTCCCTCTGTGTTCTCTCTCTCTCTCAAATAAATAAAATCTTTTTTAAAAAAATCAAGTCTTTGTAGAGATACACAATGTAAAGGCTTCTTAAGCGCCCTGCAATATTGGTGTAGTTGATTTTGTGATTTGTCACCCAAGCTCCCAAATCCTCCATTTATGATGAAGGCTGGTGGTGACTCCCAGCATCCCTGGGAATTGCCCTCCACAGAAGAGAGCTGCCTCCCCTAAGATCATGTCCCTTCACCAGGGTAGCCAACATCCAATGACTAGTCTTTTGTCTCATTTAGAACAAATCTGATGGGCCATCCCTGCTCCCGAGCTTTCCCATGAAATCATTTGAGGTTTCTGTTACAACTGCATCACGGTTCAACTTCTCTGCTTAATGCTGCTTTGTACATTTTCTTGCAGGCAGGGTTGTCAAGAGCATACCCCAATTAACCTTCTGCAAGCAAATTTCTGCCTTACAGACTATTTCCCATCAAACCCAACCCAAGACCTACGGCAAAAATTTTGGCAGACTTAAAAAGAACTATTTTTATGTCATTGTAGATTATTGCTCTATTAATTTGGTTTGAGCAAATGGACTGGCTGCAGTAAAATTCTTGCTGGTTTTCCTGTGGATCAGCCTACTTATTCCTAGGGATATAGGCCTGGTTTGTATATACGTTTATTTAAAAAGGAGTCTGAAAAAATTAAAAAATTGTAGAATATATACAGTTTGGTTTTTTTAAAAAAAGAATTAACAAGCTTGCCAAATCACAGTAAATACATGAATAAGTAAGTGACTCTTGAGTTTCTACTTTCTTAATTATGTGCATTCTCCTTATAATTGCTACAGCTATATATAATATATATTTAGCATTTTATATATTAAATACATATTATTATATATAATCGTAAATATTAGCTGAATAAGAATGAAACTCTGGGCATTGAAGACCTGACCAGGATGTACCTGGTCAAACCACAGTACATCCAACCCCATGTTTTGTAGACAAGAGGCAGATTTAGGACAAGGTCTTGCTGTCATCCCTGATTTCATTTTCAAAATGTTAGGGAGTTTCTCTGAAACATCCATTCTTTGTGCTCTCATGGCACTGCTTTTATAGAATATATCCCTGTGATTTATACTTATTTTACCTCCTCCACTAGACTAGGACTTTCTCAATGAGAAATTATTCACATCTGTATCCCACCACCTCTTGAGCAGAGCACCATAATTAATAGTCACTTATTGAATTCCAATTTCAATCAGTATAGGATTTATTAGCACTTCTGAGATCTTGAGCACTGAGTTAAACATTGTTAGAGAAAATGAGTTACACTTACTATCCTCGACGAATTTACTATATTCTCGGGGTTAAACGTCCTTAAACAGCTAGGGTAGCCAATTAAGCATGGCAGGTTGAATATTCACATTTATCTTTGATTCCCCCTAATGCTCCACTAAAATAATAGTAAAGAAATGCCAAAGTCCTAAAGCCTCAAGTGAAAAGAAAACGTGAAAGAAAATCATCAGCAAACAGGATTTCAACAAAATGTTGAAAATGTGTAACTGCCTAGGAGTGCCCGGGTGGCTCAGTTGGTTAAGCGTCTGCCTTCTGCTTGGGTCATGGTCCCAGGGTCCTGGGATTGAGCCCCGCATCATTGTATGGGGCTCCCGGCTCAGCAGGGAGTCTTCTTCTCCCTCTCCCTCTGTCCTCCCCGACCCCTGCTCATGCTCTCTTTCTCTCTTTTTCAAATAAATAAATAAAATCTGAAAAAAACAAGATTGTAACTGCCTAAATAGGCTAGCGAATGCTAAAACCTAAGCTTGCAGGGCAGAAAGCCAGAAAGTAAGTCAATTCAGAAAGCCTCAGGAATTATAGACACCAGGAGGCAGGGGTGGAGCTGAAAAATAGGAAGATTTAGTTGAAAGATTATATAGGGAGTGTTAAAATGCAATTGCCCCTCTACTAAAGTGCCAGAAGATTGCCCCCTTCCCCAGCACAACAGAAGCAAGGAAACTCACTCTCCAAAGAAGTTGAACCAGAGAGGCTGTGGATTCAGGGACACGAGACACAGCTGACGTTGCAGGTGAGTTGCCTTACTGAAAACAGGGAGATGAAAGTGTACAAACCGAACACTGAGATCACCCAATCCTACTCCAAAGAAAACTGGCCACCAGACTTATGTTCACCTTGCAAGAAATTGGAGAATTCCTCTGGGGGGAAACTAACCAGTCCAAAAGAGATGTCTGTGCAAAATGACATTTAAAATTTCCCTAATGAAGTTGCTAGGTCCTGCCTAATCACAGGGTGATGCGACCCATCAATCTACAAACACAACCTATGTGCGCAGAGCTTCCAATAAGTGTTTTGGTTTCCTAGTCAAGATGTTAGGTCACCACACATGGGAGGAAATGCTCTAACACTAGTGAGAGAGGTCAAAACAAACTACAGAGAAAATTTAGAAAACAGAAAAAACTAAAACATAAACAAAATATTTCCTCAGAATGATGATAAGATATTGCTCTATGAAGCAAGAACACATTTAATTAAAAACATTCATTCAGAGAACACAAATTCAGAAAAAAAAATATATATATATATTCTCTCTCTCTCTCTCTCTCTCCACACACACACACACACACACACACACACACACATATTTCAGTTTGGGATCAACATACCAAAAACATTAGCATATCAAAGAAATTTTATCACATATATGTGTACACACACACATAAAATAACTAACATAAGATTTAAAAATAAACATGGGGGCGCCTGGGTGGCACAGCGGTTAAGCGTCTGCCTTCGGCTCAGGGCGTGATCCTGGCGTTATGGGATCGAGCCCCACATCAGGCTCTTCCGCTGGGAGCCTGCTTCTTCCTCTCCCACTCCCCCTGCTTGTGTTCCCTCTCTCGCTGGCTGTCTCTATCTCTGTCAAATGAATAAATAAAATCTTAAAAAAAAAAAAAGATTTAAAAATAAACATGAAAATCTCTTCCAAAAAGAAGAACAAAACCAGAGATGGCAAATAAGAAAGACAAGAGAAGTACAGATAAAAAGAAACTAAAAGCTGCCAGGAAGAAAAACACAGATCACATACAGATGACCAGGACCAGAAGAATCAGACTTCTCAACAACAACAAGAGAAGAGAGACGACAGTAAAAAAAAAAAAGTTGCACAAGAAAGGCAATGTAATTATAATGCACAATTTAGCTAGGCTGTGAATAATAATTCCTTAGAATGTAAACACTGGAGGTGCCTGGGGGGCTCAGTCTGTTAAGCAAGACTTGATTTCTGCTCAGGTCCTGCCCAGGGTCATGGGATGGAGCCCTGCATAGGGCTCCGCTTAGTGTGGAGTCTGCTTGATATTCTCTCCCTCCTCCTCTCACTGCTCAAGCTCTCTCTCTCAAAATAAATAAATAAAATAAAATAAATAAAAGAAGAATGTAACTGTATGCTAATTAACTAAAACTGGTGATGGAAATATGTTGGGAAGATAATGGGAAGAAAATGTGTGTGTTGATTCAGAGGAGGGGCAGTATAAAAGTTATAATTTCATTTAATAAGAATCATAAATCTAAAAGCAGTAGTAAAAGAATGTTATTTAGGACATGGAGATAAATACCAGAAAAACTGCTACAAGAGTTAAAGTGATTGCTCTGAAGAACAGAAATGAGGATTGGACTGGGGGAAGCAAGAACTTCTGTTTTTCATTGTTGTAATTTTACTTTTAACTATGGACGTGTGTTATTTTGATAAAAACATTTGAAAAATATGTTCTAAAGAATTTAACTATGGTATCGAATAGAGTACAGGGGTTTTCTGTCTGATTTGTGAAAGAATTCTAGTCTGAAAAACCAGTTGCAGAAGGTGGGATTTGGGGAAAGATGAATAGGATTTGGGTGAGCATAAGGTAAAGAAGCTCAGGGTGGGCTTGCAAGGCCTTGAAAGTAGCAAAATATAAGGGGCAGTGAAAAGGCCAGTTGCCAGGAGTCAAGAAAGTAAGATGTTGAACAGTGTGAAAATCCTACTTAAATAAGGGGAAGTAAGATGATAAAAGGCATTGGGTTCTTTTTTTTTTTTTTAAGATTTTATTTATTTATTTGACAGAGATAGAGACAGCCAGCGAGAGAGGGAACACAAGCAGGGGGAGTGGGAGAGGAAGAAGCAGGCTCATAGCGGAGGAGCCTGATGTGGGGCTCGATCCCATAACGCCGGGATCACGCCCTGAGCTGAAGGCAGACGCTTATCCGCTGTGCCACCCAGGCGCCCCAAGGCATTGGATTCTAAGCAGAAGAATTTGAACTTCTTTAAGTAAGAAAAAGCGTTCTTCTGTAGGTTCCTGAGCAATGAAATGATGTAACAAAAGCAAGGTTTTAGGAAATTTAATGTTAAAATTATTGTACGTGAAATAGTGGACATGGGAGGGAATTGTCTGGTCTCTTTCACCATTGTATCCCCAGCACATATCTCAGTGCATGGCTCGAAGTAGGAGCTTAACCCATACTTACTGAATGATCAAATGGGAAAGAGGCTGGTCACTGTCATAGCAATCCAGGAAGGAGGTAGTAAACCCTGGGACTAGGAAGGGGTAATAGAAATGGAAAAGAAAGAGTGTCTCTTGTGCATGTTTTCTTTCTTTTTTCAGAGACATGAAGTGCATGTGTGTGTGTGCATGCTTGCACATAAGCTGGGGGGGAAGGGCAGGGGCAGAGGGAGAGGGAGAGAGACTCTTAAGCAGCCTCTATGGCCAACATGAGCTTGTGGCAGGACTTGATCCCATGATATTGACATCATGACCTGAGTGGAAATCAAGTCGGACGCTTAACTGACCCTCTTGTGCACATTTCAAAAAAAAAGAAAGACTATAATTTCCCATTCTAAATGCCCATTAAATAAAAAACAAATTTTCTTATAGTAATAATGTTATAAACAATGGTTATATTCTTAGGCCCCCTCTGACTATAATTAATCTAAAATATAGTCCCATCTAAGTATATATATTATGCATAAGTAACATTTTATAGAATCATTTCCAGGAGATAAGTTTTAAGTTCTAAGTTGTGGGTTATTATGCCAGTTGTCTATTGTCATGTAACAAATTTTCAAAATTGAGTATCTTTAAATGATAACCATTTTATGACATCTCATGATTTCATAGGTGAAGAATCTGGGCAGGCCTCAGCTGGGTGATTCTTCTGCTCCAAGGGTGTTAATTGAGATTACTCACTGATATTCATCTGTTGGGTGTGCTGGTCTGAACAGTTCAAGGCGGCCTCCTTTACAAGTCTGGTGCCTGGGTAGGGATGGTCGGAAGGCTGAGATAAGCTGGGACTATTGGTTAGAGTGCCTACATAAATATGGCCTCTCTAGCATGATATTCTCAGGGTAGTTGGTCTTTTTATGTGGTGGTTCAGATCTCTCTGAAAGAGTGTTCCAAGAGACCTAAGTGGAAGGTACAAGACTTCTTCTCACCCAGTCTCAGATAGCATGCAATGTGTCACACTTCTGCCACATTATACAGTTATAAATAAGTCAAAAGGCCAGCCTTCAAGAAGAAAGGCCTGAATCCAGGTATGCATGGTTTACTGGAAGACCATTTTTGGTAGCTATCTTCCACAATGGAGATTCAGTGTTTTAAATCTATGTAGGAACTAAATTCCTATTCTCTCAAGTTATTCCAAAAAACACAAGAGGAAGGAAAACTTCCAAATACATTCTATGAGGCCAGTATCATCCTGATACCAAAACCAGATAAAGACACCACAAAAAAAAAGAACTAGAGGCCAATATCTCTTATGAATATAGATGGAAAAATCCTCAAATTATTCCAAAAAACACAAGAGGAAGGAAAACTTCCAAATACATTCTATGAGGCCAGTATCATCCTGATACCGAAACCAGATAAAGACACCACAAAAAAAAGAACTAGAGGCCAATATCTCTCATGAATATAAATGGAAAAATCCTCAACAAAATATTAGCAAACCGAATCTAACAATACATTAAAAAAGTCACACACCACAATAAAGTGGATTTGTTCCTGGGACGCAAGGGTGGTTCAATATCCACAGAACAATCAATGTGATACATCACATCAATAAAAGAAAGGATAAAAACCATATGATCATCTCAATAGATGCAGAAACATCATTTAACAAGTTCAACATCCATCATGATAAAAACCCTCTGCAAAGCAGGTCTAGAGGGAACATACCTCAGCATAATAAAGGCCTTATATGAAAAACCCACAGAAACATCATACTCAAACATCAAACTGAGAGTTTTTTCCCCAAGGTCAGGAATAAGACAAGGATACCTACTCTAACCACTTCTTCTTTTTTTAAAAGATTTATTTATTTTAGAGAGAACGAAAGAGTGCATGCACCCCCCCCACATGTTGGGAGAGGGGCAGAGGGGAAGGAGAGAATCTCAAGCAGACTCTCTGATGAGCACAGAGCCTGACATCCAGCTCCATCCCATGACCCTGAGATCATGACCTGAGCTGAAATCAAGAGTTGGGTGCTCAGCCAATTGAGCCACCCAGGCACCCCTCACACCATTTTTATTCAACATAGTACTGGAAGTCCTAGCCACAGCAATCGGACAACAAAAAGAAATAAAAGGCATCCAAATTGATAAGGAAGAAGTAAAACTCATTGTTTGCAGATGACATGATACTATATAGTGAAAACCCGAAAGACTCCACTGAAAAACTACTAGAACTGATACTTAAATTCAGTAAAGTTGCAGGACACAAAATCAATGCACAGAAGAAATTTGTTGTGGGACAGCTGGGTGTGTCTGCCTTTGGCTCAGGTCATGATCCCAGGGTCCTGGGGTTGAGCTCTGTGTTGGGCTCCTTGCTCAGCGGGGAGCCTGCCTCTCCCTCTGCCTGCTGCTCCCCCTGCTTGTGTTCTCTCCTTCTCTGACAAATAAAATCGTTAAAAGAAGAAGAAGAAGAAGGAGAAGGAGAAGGAGAAATCTGTTGCATTCCTGGGCAACTGGTTGCCTAGTTGGAAAAGCATATGACTCTTGGTCTCAGGGCTGTGAGTTAGAGCCCTATTTTGGGTGTAGAGATTATTTGAAAATAAAATCTTAAATAAAAAGAAAGAAATGGTTGCATTCCTATACTAACAATGAAGCAGCAAAAAGTGAAAGTAAGAAAATAATCCCATTTACAATTGCACCAAAAACAATAAAATATCTAGGATAAGCTTAACCAAAGAGGATGACCTTCTTTCTTCAGTGTTTTACAGAAGAAATTCACCATGATGCAAAGAAATGGAAAGATATTTCATGCTTATGGGTTGGAAGAGCAAATATTGTTAAAATGTCTATACCACTCAAAGCAATTTACAGATTTAATGCAATCCCTATCAAAATACTTTTTACAGAACTAGAACAAACAATCCCAAAGTTTACATGGGACCACAAGCAATTTTGAAAAAGAAAAACGAAACTGGAGGTATAACAAATCCAGATTTTAAGTTATATTGCAAAGCACTAGTAATTAAAACAGTATGGTCTGGCATAAAACTAAACACATAGATCAATGAAAAAACCCAGAAATAAACCTATAATTATATGGTCAATTAATCTTCAACAAAGGAGGAATGAATATACAACGGGAAAACGACAGTCTCTTCAACAAACGGTGTTGGGAAGATCAGACTGGATACTTTCTTTCACCATACATAAAGATAAATTCAAAATGGATTAAGGACCTAAAAGTGAGACATGAAACCATAAAAATCAGAGAGATTGGCCATACCAACATTTTTCTAGATATGTCTCCTGAGGCAAGGGAAATAAAAGCAAAAATAAACTGTTGGCGTTACATCAAAATAAAGGTTCTGCACAGTGAAGGACCCAATCAACAAAACTAAAAGGCAACCTACTGAATGGGAGAATATATTCACAAATGACATAGCTGATAAAGGGTTAGTATCCAAAATATTTAGAGAACTTATACAACTCAACACCCAAAAAGCAAACAATCCAATTTAAAAATGGGCCAAAGACAAGAACAGACATTTCTTCAAAGAAGACATACAGATGGCCAACAGACACATGACGCGATGCTCAACATTGCTCATCATCGGGGAAATAAAAATCAAAACTACAATGAGATATCATCTCATATCTGTCAGAATGGCTAAAATCAAATATGCAAGAAATAACCAGCATTGGTGAAGTTGTGGAGAAAAAGGAACCCTTCTGCTCTGTTGGTGGGAATGCAAACTAGTGCAACCACTGTGGAAAACAGTGTGGAGGTTCCTCAAAAAGTTAAAAATAGGGTGCCTGAGTAGCTCAGTCAGTTAAGCACCTGCCTTCGTCTCAGGTCATGATCTCAGGGTCCTGGGATTGAGCCCCACATCAGGCTCCCTGCTCACAGGGAATCTGTTTCTCCCTCTCCTCCTTGCTTCTGCTCTCTGTTGCTATCTCTCTCATTCTCTCAAATAAAGAAATAAAATCTTTTTTAAAAAGTTAAAAATAGAAGTACGTTGTGACCCAGGAATTGCACAATTGTATTTTGTATTTACCCCCAAAATACAAAAACATTCTCTTTTTTTAAAGATTGATTGATTGGTTGATTTTAGAGAGCACACGTGTGCATCCACGCAAGCTGGGGGGGGGGCGTGCAGAGAGAGAGGAGAGAGTCTTAAGCAGACTCTACCCTTAGTTCAGAGCCTGACCCGGGGCTCAGTTTCACAATCCTGAGATAACGACCAGAGCTGAAACCAAGAGCCAGACCCTTAACTAACTGTGCCACCCAGGTGCCCCCAAAAACACTAATTCAAAGGGATAATATTCACCCGTATGTTTACTGCAGAATTATTTATGATAGTCAAACTATGGGAGCAGCCCAAGTGTCCACAGAGAGATGAATATATAAAAAATATGTGAGATATATATATATGGAATATCATTCAGCCATAAAAAGAATGAAATCCTGCTATTTGCAACAACGTGGACAGAACTAGAGAGTATAATGCTAAGTGAAATAAGTCAGAGAATGACAAATACCATATGCTCTCACTCATATGTGGAATTTAAGAAACAAAAGAGCAAAGGGAGAAGAAGAGAGAGAGACAAACCAAGAAAAAGACTCTTAATTATAGAGAACAAACTGATGGCTACCAGAGGGGAAGGAATGGGGGAATAGGGAAATGGGGGATGGGGATTAAAGAGTACACTTAATATGAATTTTTTTAAAAAAGAATGACTCTGTCTCCATTGTGCCAACATTGGGGTTTCTCTTTTTTAAAACTTAGGCATTAATAAACAAAAAAATTAAATCTCAATCAATAAATAAATATGTATAGGTATAAGTGCCACTCACATTTTCATAAAAAAAAGTTGTGTTAATGAATCTCAAACTGTACGCTCAAGGAAACCTATTTCATTGCTAATGTTGAATAATGGTAATCTTTCCTATATTTGGAAGAATAACTGGGATTAACCAATTTTTTTGTAATCGATCTTTTGTTTCACTATGAAAATTATTCTTTTTTAAAAAATATTTTATTTATTTGACAGAGAGAGCACAAGCAAGGGGAGTAGGGAGCCTGACGTGGGGCTCAATCCCAGGACCCTGGGATCATGACCTGAGCTGAAGGCAGCCACTTAACCAACTGAGCCACCCAGTTGCCCCTATGAAAATAATTCTTAAAGCCTATTGCTTGATACCACTATTCCTCACTAATGTGACAGGACAATTTTTAGAAATATTTTGGTTTTCACATAGTATTTTTTTCCTTCCTGGTCCTGTGCAGGGTCAGGCTCTTTATGCTTCTTTGACCAGAAAAAAGTGTGTATGTCAGATCTGAAAGCAGAAGGCTCTTGCAAGACACTTCCCTTTCTGGATTTTGTTTTCATAAAGTCTGAGCTTCCACATCTGTGCAGGAAGAAGGAAAAGGCAAGAGTTGCAACTGAAGTGCCCTGAACAACAGATGTTTCCAGACTTAATTCTTTGGCCCTTCCATCAACCTCCTTTCCCTGCCCATACCACAAAATCTCCTGAGTCACCTTTTTGGAACCCCAACTCCATGGAGAATTTGAAAACCACTGCTCTAGACCAATCATACCTCAGATCTTCTCAGGCGAAGACACAAGGGCATGCTGAAGGAGAAGCTGAGGAACTTTAGATACAGACTACCATATTTCTCTTCTTCACGTGTAGAGGATGAAGTAAATAGTGGAGTTAGAGGTGACTGGAACTGTTTTAATCTGGGAGTACAGAAGAATGCTGATGCTGGTAATCAAACTGGAAAGTTGAACAGAGTATTGGCAGGAAGCAGAGGATAATTAATTTGATCTCTGGAATGTCAAATTTGACATTAAGGTAATGCATCCTAAACAAGGTGCCAACGCAGCAAGAGGGATGGGAATGTCACACAGGTGAAAAGGTCAGGGCTGTAGATAAGAACATAAGAGAGTCTAGCAGTTGTTGAAGAAATGGGCTCAGAGAAAAGAGCAGAGGGAAGAGAACAGGGTGTTCATGAGATCCTGTTGCAAAAATTGAAAACTAGTGGCCCACCTGCCACAACCTCCTTCTTTGAGTGACGGCTATTCTCTTGTTCACTGAAAACTTTGTTCTCTAAAATTATAGACTATCAGAATCACTATTTGAAATTATATCAGTAAAAATAAAACATCCTACTCTTGCTTGGAGGATCTAAGACATAGAGAAGCAGCCTTGATTGACTTTCAAGCCAGGTTCAGAGCTTTGGGACAGGTGTTCTGAAGACAACATTCCACATCTACCTTAATTTTGTAGTTCCCAAGGAAACGGGACCTTGGGTCCACTTGTAGTCTAGACGTGATGTCAGTGCTCTGCTTTATTTGGAGCCTACTGAAACACAACTTCGTTAAAATTTCACCCAAACTCCACACTTCCCCCAGAGCTGTGTAACTCCATCTTTTCCTTTGTCTGGTGAGATGCCCCACAGTTCCTCAGTTGTGAGCTCTTTATTGCAGTGAATCAACAAACCTGTATCTGTTGAACTACGGGTTAATTTCTGGAGGTATGTGGATGATTGGGCGAAGACGGCACTGCAGCTTTTTATAATGCAATCATTCATTTTACAAACTAAAATCGAGAACCAGATGTAGGGTTCCGGATTGTCTCTGCAGTTCTCCTTTCACAGCATCTCAGAGCGACTTCGTTCAGAGCCATTATGGTATCCACCTTTCTAAAAAACCACTCTGGAGTGGTTTTCCTTAGACATGTAATCCACAGATTTACCAGGGCCTTTTATCCAGGAATGACTCAGGTCAGTCATTCCTCCGGGGTTGAGTTCCATATATTTATTACCAGAGAAGTGGGACCTCCGACTGACTGAGGGCCTTCTCCCCGCTCACCCTGCTTTCCACATTTGTTCAGTAATCTTCCTCATTCCTTAGGAGAAATTTCCTTTTTCTTTCTTGACTCTCCAACTCACTCTCTCAGGAAAGAGTAACCGCTTAAACTGGAGGGCCGAGCCTCACCCTTCATTCAAATCTTTTCTCTAGCAAAGCGCTCTAATAAGGCAGACTAGGGACCAATTTTATCTCCAGACCAAATAGAAAGCAAACACTTCCTTATTAGGAATATAGTACTGTATTTAAATAAACTACAACATAAGGTAGTTTTAACAAATCCCTTGACCCCTGCAGAAAAGAAAGCTAAGCGCGTCTGCGTTCGCCTGGGAAGTTCTGCTACCGGGCCAGGCGGCGGGGTAACCGAAGGTACCTCTCCAAGTGAGCTGCCGGTAAAACTTGAATCGGCGACCCCCGGGCGAAAAGCGGCGGCAGGGCGGCGGCGCGGCCGACGCGGACGCGGATTGGTCGTCACGGCGCCCGAACCCGCCGCGCGTGCGCCATGCTCCTCGCGCACCGCCCATCCCGCCGCCCAGTCGCCGGTCTGCGGCCTCGGGAGTGATCGGGAGGCTGCTGGCGAGCCGGCGAGCGGACAGCTGGGCGGGCAAACGGCGTGCCCGGCCTGCTGTCTCCGAAGAAGGAGGGAGCGATTTTTCCGGGGTCTAGAATCTTCTCGAGCCCCTGTAGTTGGCCCAGCCCGAGGAGGGAGAAACTGAGGAACCGCGGACTCTCCACCCGTGCCGCCGCCATGGCTGCCATGATGGATCGGAAGTGAGCCTCAGGGCGACGGCTACCGGCGCCGGCGCCGCGAGTCCGGGTTCCCCGGCCACTGGCGCCGGGGGGAGCGCGACGCGGCAGACGGCTGACTCTCTTGGCCTTCGCGACCCCTACTCTCAGCTCGGGCCCGCTTCCTTCCAGACTGAGCGGCGGGGAGTGGCTCCCGGCCTCCGGCAGCGAGGAAGATGGCGGACCCGGCCGAGTGCAACATCAAAGTGATGTGTCGCTTCAGACCTCTCAACGAGTCTGAGGTGAACCGCGGCGATAAGTACGTCGCCAAGTTTCAGGGAGAAGACACGGTCATGATTGCGGTGAGTGACCCCCGCCCCCATACTCCGTCCCGCTTCTTTGGGCCTGGCTGGGCCCGGAGTTCAGGGAAGTGCGGTGCAGAATTGAGAACGAACAGTGGTTCCCCAACCCCGCCCCCCCCAGTAGAGTTTGCCGGTTCAAATAACCATGGGGAGGGAGACTGCCCGGCTCCACGGGTGTTCCTGGATCGCCCCCACCCCGGTCTTAAGAGCCCAGAGAAGGGAGGCGCCTGGTCTCTGTCTGGGACACTCCCCCACCTGGGGCGCTGGAGGAGCTGTCCGAGGAGAGTTTAGTGTATATTTGCCTGTGTTTCTGTGTGTATGTGTGCAGTTACTGTTGCTGTTTTGGACTACCCCCGAGTTTACCATTTGTAACACGTGCAAGGTTAAAGTTCAGCTAGGAATGTTGAGGTTTAAGACCAGCCCTACCGTACCTTAAGTAGTAAACATACCTAATTGTATAGAAACAGAAGATACAGCTACGTGTTGAACCATATTTCTCTCTCGGGAGGAGGAAAAATTACCGAACAACTACAAACATACCTGTATCTCGTATGTTCAACCACCCATGAATGAATGAACGTTCATGTTAACTATTATAAATGGCGAGTCGAGGACTGTAAAAAGACAGTTTTATTTTGAAATCGGAGTGGTCAGTTTTCTAGCAGATCTAGCCAGCTCAGATTGGGTCAAGTATGTGCCCAGAAAGACCTATAATCTCTTACCGGGTTTTATAGGGTAACAGTATAGCAAAGAGGGTTAACGCTTTGTGTATCGAGGTATTATAAATGCAAGCTTTAAAAAAAGTTTTTGATCAGTGAACTGAATTTCTTGTTAGTATTAGATTTCTACTTCTACCTTGGAGAAAAATTGATTTTGATAATATCAAGGATGGAGAAATTGTGCCCTTTGTGGTGTAAAACGTTACCAGAGTTGGCTGATCATTGTCAGGGAAACCAGAATGTAAGGTTGATTTTTTTATTTTTTATTTATTTACTTATTTTTTTGAGGTCTGATCTTGGGTATTGAAAAGTCTCTGAAAATATTTTGCATTCCCAGTTCAGAAAGATTAAAATGGGTAGTAAGACACTGCCTACACAACAGTGAATTGTGACTAAAAAAATTAAATTTATCTTTCTTGGTAATGCCATTGTAGCAGAATTTTTTTCTTCGTTGCTATCATGGTACAAAATCTCAATGTTAATTTTTTCTCTAATGGCATTCCATATTTAGCATATTGTTTGCACAGTTTAGTTTGGAAAAAGGACAAAGGGTGTCCCAGAAGATGGGACCTTGATGATTAGAGCATTGACATATAAGACAGGACTGAAGTTCTTTAAGAGTTTTTATTTGGAAGTTTGCAGAGTTCCACTTTAGAAAGTGAATGTCATAGCTTTTTGTTGCTCTGTAGACTTTTGGCAAACAAGTCATTAGATTATGAAAAACTGCCAGCTACTACTGTGTGAAGACTGTTGGGCTGGTTTTTTGCTAACAAGTTCATGAGAAAAACTATAAATGACATCATGGTGACGCTAAGAAGTTAAGCACCCAAGTAGTCATCCTTTTCCTTTAGGATGGTATCTCTGACATGGAATCAGAGGAAGCTTGCAAGACCTGGGTTAGTTGGCATATTGGCTGCTAATTTTTCATAGAGTTTTTGTGATTATTTAGCTGCAACAGTGATTGACACATCAAAACAATTTTCCTTTTACACTTGTATTAAGAATGTCTTACTTTTGCAGATTTGTGTGTATGTTTAAACAAATCTGTAAGTATTATCAAGATTCATTTGTTAGGATGATAGGATTTAGGATTCACAAAATACATAGAGAAGGCAACTTTCTGCCCAAATATGACATATGAGGAAAGACTTAAAAGAAAACAATTACCACGGTAAGCACACTTGCATTCTAGGTTGTTTTCCTTTGGAGAAAGTTCTTGTAAGTTCTTACGTAAGTTTCCTTAACAATGTGAATAAATTTAAATGATAATAGAAATAATGGATAGGTGATTGAGTTGTGAATCAGTAATAAACAGTTGGCCTTTAGGTAAACTGGTAAGCATTTTTAGTCTTTTTTTTTTTTTTTCAAGTTTAAGCAGAAATACAACAGTCACATAGCCTTAAGAAATGTAAGGCAACATGTTTAGTTCATTACGTTCAAGAACTAATCTTTTGCATATACTAAGTTATTGGTTACTCTGAGTTCTCAATTTTTTAAATGAATTTATTTTTTAAAAGGCTGTTGAAAATTTATAAGAGTGAAATTTTAAAATTTAAAAATCTCTAGGTTTGTTTTGTTCATTTTGCTGGATCCTAATTCAAAATGAACAGTTTTAAGAAGGAATTGCTGCAGTGCAGTGTTTAAAACTAAATTATTTTAAACATCATTTTAAGACATTTTGTACACAATCTTTGATTCAATCAAAACATAAAAGGATAGGTATTTTAGTTTGTAATGTTACTGAATTATAGGTATAACCTGTGTTCCTATAGGAAGTAATTTTTAAGGATTCTCATTTTCATCTGAGTTCACTTTTGTCCAAACTTTTTTTCCTGTTACATCAGTGATTTTAATATAATATGATCCTGTGGCAGGCACATCTTAAAATCCTATAGTGTTTCTCTGTGTTTTAACAGCCTTTTATACAGATTTTTTTGGTAATTAAGTGCTTGTTGAAGAGGTATAAATACCACGTCACACAAATGAAATAAATGGATTGTTTAATTTTATTATAAAAATTAAAAAATTTTTATTGTAAAAATAAAATTAAGAGAACCTGTTATCTACAAAAGAGGAGGAGAAGGGTAACACCTTATGTAGTTGAAATAAGCCTGCTGAAAACTCCAGGAAAAAAAAATCAATAGAAAAAATTACTCTTTTATGCATCGTAAAAGTGGAACGTGCATTTTTGTATTGTTAAGTATCTTGACTAATCATCGTTCCTTATATGGTATACTGTAGAGGCTCTCAGAACCAAAAACAGGCTGTTGTAGTTCATTGATATTAAAGGAAAGTAGAACCTAATTAGATCATCTTGTCCAGTTCCTTGCCTATAGCTCAACACGATTTCTTTTTTCAAATGAATGATGATACGGTATTTGATCCTGATTACCTTAAGAGTGAAAATTAGAAGAAGCCAAGTGCCTAGGTGGCTCTTGTTTTCAGCTCAGGTCATGACCTCCTGGGTCCTGAGATTGAACTCTGCTTCAGGCTCCACGATCAGCGGAAAGTCTGCTTGAAGATCCTCTCCCCCGTCCCTCCCCGGGAGTGCATGAGCACTCACACGTGCGCAGGTTCATGTGAGCGCGCGCTCGCTCTCTCTCTCTCTCTCTCAAATAAATAAATAAATCTTAAAAGAGAGAGATAGCAGCAGCCCTTATCACGTACTTGTACAATTGTGGAATGTTAGCTAATAATCATTGTCAAACTAAGCAAAGTCCGATAAGATACAATCCCATGTGATCTGAGGATCACTATTCAGAATTCCAGAGAAAGGTATATTCCTGCTAGGAGGGTGACCTTTATAACGAGATTTGCTGTTTAGCCTGGTCTCTGCAGATACAAACAGGAACCACTTCACTTAAGAAATCTAAGGTATGGGGTGCCTAGCTGGCTCAGTCAGTGGATCCTGCGACTCTTAATCTCAGGGTTGTGAGTTCGAACCCTATGTTGGATGTAGAGACTACTTAAAAATAAAATCTTAAAAAGAAAAAAAATCTAAGTTATAGTTGCAGTTCAAATAAGCTTATTCCTATTTGGTTTTGTCCCCTTGAAGCCTAAGTCAGATGTGAATGCATTTTGACTTGGAGTATCTTTGAAGGTTTATAGAAGTAAGACTACATAATATACATTTCAAAGCCAAGAACCAGGGTAAGATATGGACGTCCACATCATGAGTTTTCCTTTGTATAATTTATTTGAAAAGTTTTTAGTTAAGAGATGTCCCTTAATTGTAGACTATTAGAAGTTTTAGTTTCATGAGTCTTGTTTTAAATTCCAGGAAGTTATCATCAGTTAGTAACTTCATTGCTAGATCGCTAATAAAAACATTTGCCTTACATAACAAAATATACTTTAATTTTGGAATTAAAATAAGATTTTTGTCACCTTAATGCTTAGCACATAAATTAATTTTTGATTTAACAGTGATATAACATCTAAGAATATCACATAATCCCAGCTTATTTATTTTTTAGTTTACGTATTTGCCGTAAGGAATGCCATAGTAAATACCTGCATAAAGTACTTTTTAGGCAGGTTTTACTATTACCCTTTTTTTTTTTTTTTTAACGATTTTATTTATTTGTCAGAGAGAGCACACGCGAGCAGGGGGAGCGGCAGGCTGAGGGAGAAGCAGGCTCCCCACTGAGCAAGGAGCCTGAAGTGGGACTCGATTGAGCCCAGGACCTGGGAGCATGACCTGAGCCAAAGGCAGATGCTTAATTGACTGAGCCATCCAGGAGCCCTGTATTTCAGATTCTACCCAGCCTTATTCTCTGTTCTTTGAACCCTACAGTCTATACTAATTAAATAACATTTCTAAAATTCTTTACTCATTTACAATGTCTGATACCTTATAGGTGCTAAATAAATGTTTGCTGGATACACGAGGAGGAAAATTTATTTTCTTTTCCCATACAGAAAATTAGCGTGGTTTATCTCTGGCTGGTGATTGTTATTTTGACTGTATTTGTGTTTTCAAAATAGTTTATCACAAATAACATCTTGTACAATCAGTAAAGGAGTAGATTGTCTCTAATTTAGTTGCACCAGTAAAATTGAAGGTTAATGTCTTCATAGAATCTTAGCAAAAGGACACTTTTATGTTTGTCTCATAGGCAAAGAATAATCAGCATTGAGGTGCCTGCTTTAAATTGATGCCAAAGTGAAGTCATCGTAGTATATCCTTTAAGAGTCCTTTCAGCTGCAGAAGGCAAACAAACAACAAGTAGTCGTTTAAATAAGTAAGAGGATATTATTCTCACATGTTTAAAGTCTGGAGATAGGCCCCTGCTGCTACTACTTACTGACTCTGTTATCTCTTGTCAGCCTTAAGCTATTGACTTTTCTTAATGTTTGTAAGATGGATGCTACAGCTCCATCATTCTAGAAAGGAGAAAGGGCAGCTACAGCTGAGATGGCCCTTTTTATCAGGAAAACAAAATCCTTGCCCAAGAACCCTCAGCGGATCATCACTTACTTTGTAGTAGTATCCAGAACTGGGTGGGTCGTGCGGCCACTAGTTGCAAGGAGACTAGGCTGTCAGGTGGTTAGTTTCCCAGCCTAGGTAGTGGGAAGCGATAAGGGGAAGGAAAATTAGTAATGACTTTGGATAGCCATTTAGGAGTGACTCTTTCATTGTACTTTTCATTGTAACTGTTACTCCAAACTTTGGGGAAAGAGATTGTGAAGTATAGTTCCTAAAATGTAAGGTCTTTTTTAGCTAAGGCCTAGGAAGTCTTCTATAATGTTAAGGATTTTTTGGATGGTCATGATTGTATTTTGTATTTAAGATCTATCTTCCTTCCTTTCGTTTAAGAGAGGGTAGAGAGCAAGCGTATACTTTCAAATACTAGAACCTCCATGACCTCCTCTTTCATCTGTATATCCTCAGTTTTTCTCTTAGATTATTAGATTGTTCCTGCCAACATTTAAACTTGCTCAGATCTTGTCCCTAAAAAAAAAAAAAAAAAAAAGTCTTTGGACCCAGAGCCAGATTTCTGCTCTACTTAGTTACTTCCCATTCTTTTTAAATCTCTTTCCAATCTAACCTTTGTCATTGGATGTTTTTCAGTTTTGCCTTGACCTCACAGCTATATTTGACACAGTCACTCCCTCCTTGATAATTTTTCCTTGACTTTTCCTTGACTGGCATGGACACTGTGCTCTAATTTTTTTCATTCCATCCCTCTGGCTCATTCTTCAGACTATGACAGTTCTCTAAATGAGTCCCCTGGATCCTTTCAGGGGATGCACAAGGTCAGAACTTTTCAAAATAGTACTAAGGTGTTATTTGTCTTCTTCACTGTGTCGTCATTTGCATTGGATCTTTGCTCCATATACTTCCAACTTCTTTTGGTTTCTTGTAGCCTGCAGGCTCATTTCTGCTTTAGGATCTTTATGTGTCCCATACCTAGGCTGCTTCCTGCACTCACCCTCCCATGACTAGTATTGAAGAGACAAGCAGTGAACTAGGTGCTACTCTTTTTTCAGTTTTTAAACATTCCTTCACCACAGTGGTTCCCTGGCATTCTTCCTTCTCCTAGATTCAGGTTCTTCTCTTACATGCTCTCATAGCACCCTGTTGCAAGAGTCAGAATTCTAGTCACTTAATTATTTGTCTGATGTTTGCGCCACTATCAGTTAACCTCCACTAAAGCAGAGAGTATGTCTGTCTTGGTCATCATTCTAGCAAGATGTATGTCTAGTATACCAGGCATTCTGTAAATGTTTGTTAAATGAGAAGCTATTGCAGTAAAATGAGAAGCCTAATGGGAGTAGGGGAAGGAGCTCTGAATTGGCAGGACGTTTGAATTTAAATTTAAATTTTGTCATTAACACCTTTGGTACCTTTCAGGATTCTAGTTTCCTTATCTGCAAAATGATATTATTATTGAAAATAGCGTCTCAGTACTTGCCAGAGTAGACAGTCGTTAAATAAAAATTCACTCAGCAATATTTGAGTGCCTATTATAGTAGTGGTAAGCCCTGGAAATATAACAAAGACTAAATCAGACATTTTTGGTTTTGTGGAGTTCATTCTAGTGGATTTGTACTTGGTGATCCCTAAGGTCCTTTCCACAAGAGTCTGTGATGTGAATAAATGTATAGTAGGTACCTTATTTAGAAGGTTAAATATATAATGACATCTTTAAGGGAACTTAGAACGGTCCATTCACCTTTAATTTGCGTCGTTGATACCTTTGTTTCTGTTTTTCAGTCCAAGCCTTATGCATTTGACCGAGTGTTCCAGTCAAACACCTCTCAAGAGCAAGTGTATAATGACTGTGCGAAGAAGATTGTTAAAGGTAAATATATTTAGCCTGCTGTTATCTCAAAAATAAGTAAAATTTTGTGATCGTTCCCATTTACCCAATTTTTTTCATTTTAATGCCCACCCTTTATAGTTAATTGTAGAAGACGGTTGTTTAAATAATTAAAAGATCAAATACAATTAGTAAACACATTGTTGTTCGAATTTCACAAGCTAATTTATATACAGTACCTAATGAAGGGTATTATAAGAATATTAGTGTTACACACTTGTTCTTGGAGGATGCAGTTCTGTTAGATATTCCCAAGAGAGTTTCTAAGGTAGCAGTTCTGGAAATACAGCAGCGTGAGAATGAATACAAAATAGTTAGGTTTCTAAAAAGTAGTAGAAAATGGTGACAGTCTATCATTCTTCCATTCCATTGTTCTTTCTTCCCCTAAAGACTCCTTGTGTTAAAAAAAAAAAAAAAACTTGAGGAATTGAACAGAGATTCAAGAGTGAGAAAAGTGTATGTTCCAATTAATACTATTAATTTATACTAAGGTTTTTCAAGTTTTTATTTTTTAAAACCATAGAACCCTAGAGTGGAGAGGGCGTGAGTGATTATCTGGACTAGCAGTTACTACAGAAATCCCTTTTGTCAAGGGATCTTAAGTTAAATAGCCATTACTTTATGGTATAATTTATTCTACTTTTTGTCAGCTCTGATTGTTAAAAAGTACTTCTTAGATTGAGGTAAGAATCTGTCTTGTAGCATTCACTAGGGTAGAGGGGATGCGATTCAGTATAAAGGTGGACAGGTTAGGGTTAAGTAGGAGCCCAGACAGTTCATCCAGTAAGAGGAGAAAAGGTAAAGTTTTTGGATAGAACTAAGTCTGTAGATGTGATGGAAGAAAATGTAGATGTTCTCTTCATATTCCATTTTGTCTGTGATCGAGGGTGCATAGTTAGCCCAGAATGAGGATGGAGTAGGGGGTTCTAGAAAAAGGAATGAAGTTTCTGGCAGTAGAAGTGAATGGATTAGGGAAATGTAGCAGTATTGCCAGGCAGCATTGCCAAGGGCCCACTCGAAGTTAGCTGCCAGAAGAGTTGAATTTACCTAGTTGGGGTTTTGCCAGGTGATTACAAAAGAGGGAGAGGGCAAGAGAATTTAGGCTGAATCAAGAGAATGATGATAATAGTGAACAATGGAATCTAAGGTGAATGAGGGGAAGGAGAGTACAGGTGGGAGGAATGGGTTTGAGGGACAGCAAAAAGAAGTGGTAAGATTAGTGTGTTACAGTCTTGGTGGGGTCACAGGTTTGTTGGACACGGTACTAGAAGGAATAATAGGAGGTGGATACTTAATTGACATTAGGAAGGCAGTGTAGGGAGTAATGAAAAGGTCTACAGGTTAATTGGCATCTGAAGGAGTAAAGGACAAGATCATGGAGAAAACTAGGTCCAGGATCTGAGAGGCCAGGGTATTTTAATAGGATCATCTACTACATGGACATTGGAACCACCAGGAATTATAACAGGAATGTATTAGTGAGAGATGGTGGACTGGATGCTGAAATAGTCATAGAAGGTGTTGGAGAATTAACTTGATTCTATAAATGATTACAACAAAGAGGAACAGCAGTGCCATCTTTTGTTTATAGGCATCAAATAGTTTTCCAAGTGGATCTGTCATAGAACACAATTATATTGCATTCTTTTTTTTTTTTTACATACTTTTTTCATCAGTACAGCCTAAGATTTTACATTAGTTTTTTAAATAATACTAAAGTATTGATTCATGAGCACATGGGCAATTTAAGTGTACAGGTCTTTTTCACATCTGCTGTAGCCAACATTAAACCCCATTCTACACTTGAATATTGGAGGTTTTTAATTTGATGGTAAACTTTTAAAGTGTGGATTCCATCTTGTTCATTTTAGCTCTCGATTGTATTTTGAGATTTGTTTTTATGGTTATTAAGGATGTATGTTGGCTGTCAGCATATTTGATAAGTCTGTTACAGTGGCAAGGACCTGAAATTCCGTTAAACTCATTTGTAGACGTTGTTTGAAAAATATTACTCTAAATCATTTATAAAATGCTTAGTGGGCCGTGGTCCTTACTTTTTGGCAGTTAATTAGGTCACACTGGGTATTCAACCGACTTCAGATTCTCTTGCACAGTTACCTGGTTTTTAGTTTGTCAACATATCAACAAGAATATGATGAAAAACTTGCATCCTTTTGTGAAGTCATGGTACATGAGGCTGGTGTTTCCCCAAAGTATCAGTTGGATGACCCTATCCAGACAGGAAATGAGGTTAGTTCAACCATAGCTTTTCTTTTCTTTTCTTTTCTTTTCTTTTCTTTTCTTTTCTTTTCTTTTCTTTATTTTTTTAAAGATTTTATTAATTTATTCGACAGAGATAGAGACAGCCAGCGAGAGAGGGAACACAAGCAGGGGGAGTGGGAGAGGAAGAAGCAGGCTCATAGTGGAGGAGCCTGATGTGGGGCCTGATCTCATAACGCTGGGATCACACCCTGAGCTGAAGGCAGACGCTTAACAACTGCGCCACCCAGGCGCCCCAACCATAGCTTTTCTTTAGTGAAATTTTGGTGTACCAAAAATAATCTATCATTTTTCCTTTTTGAAAATGAGTGTAACATTTACAAGTTAGTCATCTGTTGCTTTCGTGCTCCGTGGCTTTTAGAAATCAGCTATGGTAGCTGTGAAATTTTATCCATGGAATGTGATTCTCTTATAACTAGAAACTTGAGCTCATTTAAAACCATTCTTTTGCTGTCTTATCCACCTCAGCCTTAAAGTCTCTCTTGACAGTGTTTATTCTGTTGTTCCATTTTGGGGATAATATTGTAGAAGGTGGTAATAAAATGGGAATACCCCTGTTTTACATTGTCTGTTAACATTTTATTTGCTGGGCAGTTGTAGGTCTACTCAGACATTAGTCTTTTTCTGAATATTTGAAAAGCTCTTTTTAGGGCCTTAGTTTTTGTTTCATTTTGGTTAGACTTATTCTGGGCTTTTATTTTTCTCGTGTTATTCTAGTGATTTTTATCTTCTGCACATCCTTGGTTATATAGTCTTTTTATTTATTCAAGAGAGAGTGTGAGCATCAGTGGGAGGGAGAGGGAGAGAGAGAATCTGAAGCAGATTCTGCGCTGAGCACAGGGCCTGTCATAGGGGTTGATCCCACAACCGTGAGATCACCCTGAGCCGAAACTAAGTTGGACGCTTAACTGACTAAGCAACCCAGGTGCCCCATAGTCTCTTAATAATAGTCTCATATCTGCCTTTCTCAGAACTCTTTGAAGAAGGCAGGTAAGTAAATTGACAGTTGCAATATGCAGTGATAAGTATAATGTTTGAGCGTAGATGCTTTAAGAACACATAAGATGAAACTCCTCCAAATTTATTTGGGGGTGGTTTGTATAGTTGGGTTGGAGGAAAAAAGTAAACCCTAAGCTAGTCTTAAAGGATGCACAAAGAGTAGGAAGGAGAAGGAGGGGTGCCTTCCAGGCAGAGATGACACATGCACCAAGGCATACCCACAGGAGGAGTATCACAATTGGGGAACAGCAGACATTATGGTGTGACTGAAGTTGAACCATGTGAAATTGTCAGATTTGATCATTTTGACCAACGCAAGACAGCGGTATGAGAGAAAGTATGGAGGGAGGGGGCAAACAGGAGCCAGGTCAAAAAGTGCCTAATTTTACCTGATTAACAGATGTATGCTCTCTAGGATTTTCAAATAGATGAATATTATTTTTCTTTTTCTAAAGACCCATGCTTAAGATAGATACATTTCATTGTATATAAATTTTACCTCAGGAATAAAACTGGAAAATGAATCCTAGTTAATGATACCTGCATGGTGAAGTATTTAGGTGGAAGTATACTGAAGTCTGCAGTTTACTTTGAAATGCATTAAAACATGAGATGGATGGATAGATACATGATTAAACAATAAAATTATAGAATGTTAATGATAGAATCTTGGTGGTGGTTATAGGAATGTACACCGTTAAATGTATTCCCTTTATCTGTATGTTTAGATTTGTTGGGGATAAGTCATTATAGAAAGCAAAGTCAGGGATGGATTTGAAGGTAGGCAAGAATTATTTTCCTAATTGATAGAAGTGTTTATCAAACTATTTTAGTGATAATGTGGCATGTCTGGAAATCACTAATCAGTCATTGTTAATATCCCTTGCACCGAGAGCAGATTGTAGATCATAGCAGGTGCTTAGTAAATATTTGAATGTTGAATATTCCATAATCTCTGTAATCAGACGAAATTTTTAAAGTTATGCTTAAAGTCCCCAAATGTATTATATACATTTGTTATCCTGGGTGCCCTCATATAATATAGTTTCACATAACTGCAAGTATACTGTAATATCCTGTAGTTATATGCTACTAACTGTGATCTTGAGAGAGTTACTTGTTAATTCACCTACCAATATTTATAGCTATAACAAAAATTTGGATTTCATCCTTAGGTTTTATTTGATTGATTAAAAGATCTTAAGCAGAAGGTATGACATAGATATACTGAGAACAATTATATGTAAAGGGAGTGAATTGTAAAGAGTCTAGTACTTTGTTTTCCAGATGATTTCTTGTTCAGAAATACTGCAGTGCCATCTATTTTTTTTAAGGTGGAAGAGAGGGACAGAGGGGGAGAGAGTCTTAAGCCGACTCTGGGCTCAGTCTCACAACCCTGAGATCATGACCTGAGCTGAAGTTAAGTGTCGGACTTAACCGATTGAGCCACCCAGGTGCCCCCAATGCCACCAATTTTAGATGTGATTTGAGATCTCTGAAATTTTCCCAGGGAAGTAAGCACCTTCTTTTTCTCATTAATAAATGTGTCTGTAAGAAATTTGTTAATATCTAGTTAGTGGTGCCCAGTGTTGGAATTGTTCTTTTTCTTTTTTAAATAACCAATTTAAAAAAAACAAGGATTGGCCTGCTTACTAATTTACTTAGCATCTGCTATTTCCAACAGAGCCTTCTCTTTTTACTTTGACTTCTTCTAGAATACAATGTAATTTCATAGTACCTTTTAGTCACTGAAAACAACAGAACAAATCCCTGAAAATTGAAAATCAAAAGGTCACCTTGTTAACTCGCATTTCCTTTTTTCCCTTCAGCCTAGTAAAGGAAGATACTTAGATGTTAAAGGTAGTTCTTGGTGTACATCAGGGCTAGAAAAGGTTTATTTTTAATTTCACAGGTATTTTGAAAATTATTTTTGAGGTACAACTGGGCTTGTTGTGCGTGTATAAGGAGGTCTATTGTATGGGTTTGTGAGCTCTAACTACCAGTTAATCACTAATCAGTAATCCTGTTTGTAAAAGTGAATTCATATCTGTGTGTAAATTTGCAGAACATTTTTTTTTAGGTCACATAAAGCTTTGGGATTCAGGTGTAAAGACATTTGAGATAGACACTTACATAAGAGATGATCATAAACAGTGGAATTTAAAATTTGTGTTTTATTGACCACAGAAAGTAATCTGTACTGGAGACAAATTAATTGCTCAGGTGGATCATCACTAAGAAAATTACTATTAATATGTTATTATTTTTCTTCAGTCTTTATAAAACTTTCATGAACTGAACTTCAACTTTAATGGTATCTTTCTTATTAGTGTAAAGAAAATCTGAATCTTCCTCACCATTCTTCCCACATATGTTTTGTTGTGCAGAGTTGATTATGCATGGATGAGAAACAGGGTTAATTAATATCTGTGTGAATTTTTTCAGAGTATTTTCTAATATTCTTAAGTAATTTCTTATGAGTCTTTTTTAAGGGAAAAAGATCCCCTGAGGTATAAAAATCTTTTATTTTCTCATAGATGTACTTGAGGGATACAATGGAACAATATTTGCATATGGACAAACATCCTCTGGGAAGACACACACAATGGAGGTAACATTTCATAATCTGTACTCGAGTGTAGTTTGTAGAATACACAGTGCATTCATTATTTGCGGAATGCTTTTACCATGCTTAAACATCTTTATTTACTCTTTATTGCATTCTCTCGTACAAATAATACGTAGGTAACATCACTGTTGGAATCTAATCAGTTCTGGAGTTTGAATAATGAAATTATGTACTTGAAATCGTAGCTTTGTTTTATCAGCATAACCACGAAATACGAGCTATTTTAGAATTAACAGGAATTTTCTGCTACCTTATAATGGAAATTTGAAATTTTGAATGTTTTATGTTTTCATTTCTATTCACAGCAATTAATTCTCTCCAAATATCTGCTACTCTTCTTTAATAAGAATGTCTCCACAGTTATCGGTGCTGCTGTTAATAAGATGTGGTCCTGCCCAAACTTGGCATCTAGAAAACAGCCTGTTTGTTATCTTATGCTGCTGCTACAAAGCATCTGCTTTATCATTTATCTGAGCATTCTGTATAAATGATTGCTTATTTTAGTGTAATTTATATTACTTATTCCATAAAGTTAAAGAGAACAAAGACATTTCTAGCATTTGTGTGGATTTGACTTGAAGGAATAAAGACTTATATGGGAAGAAACAAACTAAAACCTTTTTTGAAAATAAATTCATTGCACAAGCATGGATAATCTAAATCTAATGATTAAATAAAAGGCTAAGATCAGTTGGTAACTCTTGTTGTTGACATGCAGTACTTATGTGTAACTTACCAATATAATAGTTGAATTGGATTTTTTTTAGATATTTGTAAAACTGTTTTCACCAAAAAATGGCAACAATTACAATTAATTGTCCTCTGTTGACTATAAATTATAGGTTGAAAGTTTTTACTTGTAATTTATACTTCTTAAAGTCTTATTTTGTTATCTGTTCAGGGTAAACTTCATGATCCAGAAGGCATGGGGATTATTCCAAGAATAGTGCAAGATATTTTTAATTACATTTACTCCATGGATGAAAATTTGGAATTTCATATTAAGGTAAAAAGCCTTGGGGAAAGATTGTGTTTTGTTTTACACCTAAAATAATTTTATTTCAAGAAACTCAAAGGTTTGTTTTTTTGTTTGTTTGTTTGTTTTGTTTTGTTTTGTTTTGGTAAAGGTTTTATTTGAGTGAGAGAGAGTGAGCGAGAGAACACATATGGGGGCAGGGTTGGGGGAGGCAGAGGGAGAAGCAGACTCCCCGCCGAGACCCTGGGATCATGACCTGAGCAGAAGGCAGACGCTTAACTGACTGAGCCACCCAGGTGCCCTGAACTCAAAAGGTTCTTACTGTTCTCATGAGTCCGATTCATTTTAGATGAAGATACATAATGGAAATTGCTTTTTAGTTACATGAGCAGTTTAGAGAGTTCAGATCTTCCCATTAGAACATGAGCTATGGATGAGTTATTAATAACTCTGCCCCCTAGTCTAGATCGTGCTCCCTCAGACCCCAGTAAATTCAGTGAATAAATTATTTTAAAATTTTAGTTGATCTTTCTTCCTTTATTTCTTTGCCCTTCAGGTTTCGTATTTTGAAATTTACTTGGATAAGATAAGGGACCTGTTAGATGGTAAGTTAAATTCTTGCTCTGTTATCATTTAAAAATAGCATGTTACTTTTTTTTAGTAGTAGATATGAGACCATTTCAAAGTGACCTATATGAAATTGACTTAAGTTATAAGAAACAGGTATATTTTAAAGTTAGTTGAATGCCTTTGACACATTAAATAACTTATTTAAAGCACGTATTTATGGGTGCTTGTGTTTCTTAGGTAGTAATTAGAGAATTGTATTATAGTTAGAGATTCTAGTCTTCTGTCAGCTGTCAATTAGATTCACTGCCCTTGGGCAAACTATTAAACCACTCTGGCTTATTGTTATTTTCAAAATGTGGGTGCTAGAGGTTGCATTGGACCTAAAATTCTATATCGCTGTATTAGTTTCTATTTAAATCTCTTACTGTTTATACAGTTTTTAATAGTGTTGTGTCATATCTTTAAAATTTACCTATTTAGGTCACTTGGGAAAGGAAACAATCCATTGAATTAGCTATTTCATAACTAGTTTTAGAGGTGAGGAGAATGTTGCTGATACTGTTCATTTTTCTTTTTCAGTTTCAAAGACCAATCTTTCAGTTCATGAAGATAAAAATCGAGTTCCCTATGTAAAGGTACTTATAAAATAATACAGAATGCTTGTTTAGAAAAGCCCTGTACTAAAAAAATTTTAAGGCTATTGACATCTTTAAAAAATTATTTTATAGGGGTGCACAGAGCGTTTTGTATGTAGTCCAGATGAAGTTATGGATACCATTGACGAAGGAAAGTCCAACAGACATGTAGCAGTTACAAGTAAGTAGGATGTTTATTAACACTAGTTAAGGTACAAAGCTGCCTTAAAGTATCTTTTATCAAGTTGATTAATTGTACTTTATGTAAAGTAATGCTTTAGAAATTATTAGTAAGGGAAAGCCATGTTTGTTTATAGTTGTTTGTGTAATTTCATTGCAGATATGAATGAACATAGCTCTAGGAGTCACAGTATATTTCTTATTAATGTAAAACAAGAGAACACGCAAACGGAACAAAAGCTGAGTGGAAAACTTTATCTGGTTGATTTAGCTGGTAGTGAAAAGGTAAAATCTTTATATTCTGGTAGATACTTAAGCATTTTTATAAACTTAAGCTCGAATTTGGACTTCGGCATTATTCATTGTTAACATGTTAAAATCTATAAACTGGATTTGATAATATTTTTGAGAGTTAAAAGCATTGACGCCAATGCTTATGACTACTAAAACTGAGAAACCAGTTCTAGATTACTGTCATTTGTGCCATAGTCCAGTTTAACCAATAGGTGTTACCTTTGACTTAAGGTGTATGATTGTATTGAGAATTTTGTTGAGTATATATTGTTACAAATTTTATTAGGTATCGATACCTCTTCCTTATTTTTGGTATCTGTTTTACCATACTGGCAGTGAAAACTGGTAACTGCCCATTAGTCTTTTCTGGTTTGGTTGTACCGATTTCTTTCCTTTGGGTGATTATTTAATAATTACAGACTATTGTGTATGCTAATCTGATTCTAGTTTATGTGAAAATCAAAATAAGTTCAAATATTTTAATATTGATCTCTGTAACCATTTTTGCTGTTTTGCCAATTTTTCTTCTGATTAAAATGGCATACCTATTCCCTTTTCCCTAAGTCTTAAACACACCCTTCAAAGTCTGTCTGATTTTTGTGAATACTGAGAGGCTGTTTCTTCAGCCACATTTTTAACATTTTATCCTATCTTTAATATATGTATTTCACATCTTTTAAAAAGAAGTTTGTTTATATATTTAAATTCAGTCTGTAATAGTTAAAGTATCAACATTATGCTTTAGCAGATTTTAAAAGGTTCCTCTTTTTTAATGAAGCAGAGGGGGTTAACAAATAGTAAATTGCAATGTATGTGTAAATTCGTTATTTTCAAGAGCACAAACTAAAAATAAAATCTGGTATATCCTTAATCACATTCTTGTTGTGCACCTAGTTACTTGACCAAGTTCTCAGAAGACTGATACTCAAGAAATAGTGATAGCTTAGAATAAATAATTGACAAATAAAATCATGAAACTTTTCATTTCGTTGTTTGCTAGCTATAGATGACCTCTGAACTTTTTAGAAAATCCAAAAAAAACTTAAAATTTTGTTTCATTCTTTTGAAATCTATGTATAGGTTAGTAAAACTGGAGCTGAAGGTGCTGTGCTGGATGAAGCTAAGAACATCAACAAGTCACTTTCTGCTCTTGGCAATGTCATTTCTGCTTTGGCTGAGGGAAGTGTAAGTATACACGTCCCTCTGTATTGTTATCTTATGGGGAGTTACTTAAATATCAGTGTATATATATGCATGGGTGTTTGAGTGAAAGATTTGGTGTGTTTGAATCAGTATGTGTTGTCTTATGGGAATTTATAGTATTAGTATGTAGATTTTAGTTCTCATCTTAATATTAATCAGTTAAAATAACCAAAATTCCTTTGTAACATACTTAAAGTGTAACATATTTCTATAACAAATTTTATTCCTTAGAAACCCACTGGTCTTCTGTTTTTTTTGTTTGTAGACATATGTTCCATATCGAGATAGTAAAATGACAAGAATCCTTCAAGACTCATTAGGTGGCAACTGTAGAACCACTATTGTAATTTGCTGCTCTCCATCATCATACAATGAATCTGAAACAAAATCTACACTCCTGTTTGGTCAAAGGTTTGTTGTTAAGAAAATACAGAGTCTCAATGACAGCTAGGTCTTGTTTATTAAGTCTAGGAAAATGTAGGTAGATATTATTCAAATCAGTGCATCTTGTTAACATGCTAGACACGGTTTTTTAATTGAGGGATAATACAAAGCTGCTTGGATTTGAATTAAGTTTTAATACATATCAAAGTCAAATGTTTAATCAGTGAAATTTATGAGAACCTTTGATTCAGCATTAAAGAAAATAAGCATTTAAATTTGATAATAAAGAAAAGCTTAACTAATATAATCCTGTATTAGCCTGTTGACATATGTGACAGGTTCAGATAATGGGATAACCAAATGTGAATTGCTTAACCTAGGAAAGTCAGTAGTGATGATTTTATCTTTGACCTTCAACAATAATTTTTTAAATTAATTTATCCTTGCAAATGAATTGGGACAATATGGGCCCTTGTTTTTTTTATCCTCATCAGGTTGTTGTTGTTTTTTTTTTTAAGCTGTTCACAAGTTTGGGGACTGACGCAAATTTATTTAGCTTGTGAATAAGCACTGTAGGGCCCTTTGTATTTATTCATAAAGATAATTGAACAAGAGTAGTCAAATTACTTAACCAAAAATTATATATATATATGATACATATGTATATATCATATATATGTAACATCTATAGATACCAATTGAAAATAATTAATTCTAGTCACCTTTTTTTCCCTGCAATTACTTCTCTTAGGGCCAAAACAATTAAGAACACAGTTTGTGTAAATGTAGAATTAACTGCAGAACAGTGGAAAAAGAAATATGAAAGAGAAAAGGAAAAAAATAAGACCCTGCGGAACACCATTCAGTGGCTTGAAAATGAACTCAATCGATGGCGTAATGGTAATAATTTATGAATATGTCATTTTGAGTTTGATGACTATGAATGCAAAGCTATTTTGTAAATTTGAGACTCTGATATGAATATAAATAAAAATAACAAACATCCATTTTTACTTTTTGAACGTTAGGGATCATCGATTAAAAATGAATAAAATCTTTTAAATTTTGATTTTACTTGAAATAATAGAGGCACAGAGGCCATCTTGGAAGCTATAGAAGTCACAGATGGCAAGGTTCCCACAGTAGGGTGGAAGCAATAAAATTTATAAGATTTGGTGACTATTTAGATGAGGGGAGGAGTCAGAAATCATTGTAGCTTCTCAGATCTCAGACTGAGCAGATAAGAAAGTTGGTGAGAGCTGCTGAAATTGAATAAAATTGCAACTCATTTTAGACAGGTGGATGTTTATTAACTGTGCTGTTCTTATTTTAGGAGAGACAGTGCCTATTGATGAACAGTTTGACAAAGAGAAAGCCAACTTGGAAGCTTTCGCAGTAGATAAGGATATTACTATTACCAATGATAAACCAGCAGCTACGATTGGAGTTACTGGAAACTTTACTGACGCTGAGAGAAGAAAGTGTGAAGAAGAAATTGCTAAATTGTACAAACAACTTGATGACAAAGTAGGTATTGTTCATGTTCTATTTTGTTTTAGAATGTTAAGACATAGGTATTTTTATTTTTAATTTTAATGTTATGGGTCTAGGGGACCAAAATCTTCTTTGATTTCTGTTAACCTTTTGGAAGTCATTGTAAAGTTGACCCTCAGATAACACTGGTTTGATCTGCACGGGTCCACTTAGATGTGGATTTTTAAAATAAATACAGTGCAATAATACAAATATATTTTCCTTATGATTTTAATAACATTTGTTCCCTAGCTTACTGTATTATAAAAATACTGTGTACAGTCTTTTAACAAAAAATATGTATTAATTGTTTATTGGTAAGCCTTCCATGCAACAGTAAAGTTTTGGGGAAGTCAGAAGTTATATGTGGATTTTTAACTCCGTTGGTGGGGGTGGTGGGTCAGCGTCCCTAACCCTCACATTGTTCAAGGGTCATCTGTATTAATAAAAAATATAAAATCACAGTTTCTGTTTCTGTGCAGAAACTATGTATGAGACTATGAGACTAATTATTTTTTCCCTTCTTTAAAGGAATTTTCAAAAGAAAATTGGGCATTGGGTCATTGGAGAGCCTTAATGAAATGACTTCTTAGAATCAGGGATCTAAGGTCTCAACAGTTAAGGTGATGCAGGAGATTAGAGTGGTAACAAAATATTTTCCTTCTTTGATTGTTATCAGTCAGTAGTGTGAAGAATAAATTATGAACCGTATAGAGAGGAAAGGGAAAACACGAACAGTAAAGAGACTAGAAGTGAATAGTTCTGGTTTTGGCTTTAGGTTATATTTTGTATGTATTTTAAGCAGATATGGCAGGTTTGGAGTAGCTGCATGGCTGTTATTTTCAATAATAGATTTAAACATTTATTACTTTTTGCATTTAAACTATTTAATGAATAGCTTTTATAAACAAGCCTTTTTGTGTGATGTTACAATTATTAATTGAAAGAAATTCCAACTCTTTCAGCATTTTTCCAGGAGATTGAAATAAGCTATGTTGAATTTGGAGTGAAATATTTTGGTCAGCGGAATAGTAATCTTACAGCTTGTGTTAGAAAACAGAATCAGGTTGTGAGCTATTTTGTTAACTTATTACTTTAAAATTGTAGGATGAAGAAATTAATCAACAGAGCCAATTGGTAGAGAAACTGAAGACACAAATGTTGGATCAAGAAGAGGTAAGTTCAATACCTTAACATTGCTTTCAGAAAAGCATTATGGTTTGTCACTATTTTTAAACATAAAAATGAGCCTACAGAGCTCAGAATATACGGGAGTACATTAAAAATTTTTTTTAATATGCCTGTGCTTCACTGTGGATGGTATATCATATGGATTGAAGCAAAGATTGACTTGCTCTTAAGGTTTTTCTTTTTTGTTTGAGTTCTAACTGGAGGGGAGAGGATAACTTGATTTTTCAGTATTCTTCAGTATACTTCTTCTGGACTTTTTAACTCTGTCTTCTACTTTCCTTACTTGAAGTACAGTGCTATTTTATCTCCTTATTTTCCCTAAAACATGTCTTACTAATTCTTGAGAAAGACTTACTACACTGGGCTGGGATAACTTTACGCTGTCCCTCCCTTTATGGCGAGTATTTCCACATGTAAATGAAAGAAGAAATACTAAAAACAATGTTTTATTGTCATTCGTTCATGTAAACACACAGATACAGGTTTAAAGGGATAATTGAAGAAAGAAAACAACTGATTTCTGAATTGCTTTGACCTGTCTTTAATAATTGTATAATTTGTGGTATGACTTGCTGTGGGAATGAGACGTCAGTGAATGAAACATTTTTTTACTCCCCTCTCAGCGTGTCTACCTTCATCGAACCTGTTCATTTTTGCCTTCTTTACTTTCATCTTAGTTCTTTCAAGTTTCTCTTCTCTAGTTTGTCACCTAGTTTGGAGCCTCAGTTTATCTTATCTGGCAGAGTGGGGGGATAATTAAAAAATGGTACTTCATGTAAGGGTTGTTTTGGAGATGGGGGCAAAGATTAAACAGCTTCAATAATGAAGAGATAGCCAGCGTCAGTCAACTTAATCCTGGTCACATCATCTTTGTACTTCAATTATAGCGTGTTTTCTCAAAAGGGTCACTAGTAATGTTCACACAGTTCTTCATTATAATATTATTCTGTGCTCTGTGTTATAGGACATTTAGCATGCGTGGCCCCTACTTCTAAATGCCATTAGTCTTCTGCCCCATTAGAAATACTCCTGCAAATTTCCAGATGCCCCTCCCTACTTAAAAGCCACTGACCCTAGATGATTGCAGTGTTCTAACTAGTCTCTTGGCTTCTCTGCAGTTCAAATTTTATATGTTGATACTAAGTTTCTCGAGGCATAGCTCAGGTGCACCACTTGTTGACCAAAGAAAATCTAAACTTTTTTTTTTTTTTTAAGATTTTATTTATTTGACAGAGAGATAGCCAGCGAGAGAGGGAACACAAGCAGGGGGAGTGGGAGAGGAAGAAGCAGGCTCCCAGCAGAGGAGCCTGATGTGGGGCTCAATCCCAGAACTCCAGGATCATGCCCTGAGCCACCCGGGCGCCCCAGAAAATCTAAACTTTAAGCATAGCTTCTAAGCATCTACTAATTTCTTTCTTTTTCTGTGCTCATTATTCATGAATCTAGTATGCCTTTTCCTTTCTATTACATTAATTTGCACATGACTAAAATTGGCCAATTCTAGCCATCTTCTTCATGAAGAACCTACAGAAATACCTTCGTGTTTTAAATACTACCAAGCACTTTGTCCTGTCCTGTCCCTCCTTTATGGCTCGTAGTTAGCATTCCATCTTGTATTGCATTTATTTATGTACCTTTGTTTCTTCTACTAGATTCCTCAAAGACAAAGTCTTTTTTTTTTTTTTTTTTTTTTTTTTGGTTTTCTTGCTGTTTCCCAGTGTCTAGCACAGTGGCTGGATATAGTAGTCACTAAGTCTGTTGAATGAATAAATGTTCACACAGTTAAAGCATCCACATTTTATTCCCTTTGTGTTTAGCAAATGGTGAAGCAAATGGATTTTTTAAACCTGTATACCTTTTAAGAACCTGTATACTTTTACTCTTTCACGTAGCTTTTGGCATCTACCAGAAGGGATCAAGATAATATGCAAGCTGAACTGAATCGCCTGCAAGCAGAAAATGATGCCTCTAAAGAAGAAGTAAAAGAAGTCTTGCAGGCCTTAGAGGAACTTGCTGTCAATTATGATCAGAAGTCTCAGGAAGTCGAAGATAAAACTAAGGAGTATGAATTGCTCAGTGATGAACTAAATCAGAAATCGGTAGGATATAATTCTGTTTTCTTAATATTTTAGTACAAGTATTCTTAACGGAAATTAAGTATCTTCTTTCTAGTAAGCTCAATATTGATAGTATCCATCCATTCTTAAGGAATTCCAAGCCTCAACTTCAGTTCCTCCTTTATATAAAGCCTTAGAGGTGAAGGAAGAGGGTTATTTTTTAGTTCCTGAAGGTCTGTTAAAAGGTAATTAAAATGCCGTTTGAAGACTTACTGGCTATTCCTAATATTCTGATGTTAAAGGGAAAATAAGTTACCTTCTAGTTGCTCAATAATGTTATTAGATGATTGTTCAAACTAAATTAAGAAATGTGCACATAAAATTAAGAGTATATACAACCTCATATAACTTGGGTTTTGTTTACTGTTAAATTCCCAGCCCCGAGCAGAGCCTGCCCAGCACAGTGTAGAAGGCTCTTCCTTGTGATCCCCGTAATAGATAAGAATCTTTGTTATCGTTGCTGTAGAACAGGATTCGCCACCCTCCTAGAGCGATGCCAGAGGTAGTCTGTAACTGATGGCGACTGCTGTACTTGCAGCAGCATCGTGGATGAGCTCTCTTATTAACATTTTAGTACTGTCAATACCAACTTCTTCAGAAACCGCGTCTAGAGTTGGACTCAGAGTTAGTGTTCACTGCTTATTTCCCTATCCATGTTCACCTATCTAAAGGAAAGCAGTCAGTACTATTTTTAAAGGTTTCATGCCCCTGATGGGAAATTCATTTTCCCCTATTAATCTCCAAAGTTACAATCTAATAGTATGGAGAGAAGGTGCCTTTATAACTCTTACTGAGTTGCATTATTAGCAAACCTAATTACTGTTCGGAAGACCAATAGGAGTTTCTTATAACTCTGTAAACTGTAAGATGGTCTTCAGTCACCAGTTTCAGACGGTTGTGTCTGTGTCCCAGTTTTGAAGCTGAATCTGTCAGCACTACATTGATAATAGAAGTTAGAAACCTTATAGCGTTCTGCACCCTTTTATGTGTGTACAATAGTGCTACTCAGTTGTTAGAGAAAATACCTGGTGATTTAGGTATTAAAGCATGCTACCTTACGAGACTCTGAGATACACCTGGTATATTAGATTAAACTGGGTGAACACACTGCTGATATTCAGAAACTTAGGGAAATGACCAGAAGAAACAACAAACTGAAATGATGGCATCTTTACTAAAAGCAACTGTAATTTTTAATGCAATTTACTGACTTTTAGTCAGTATCTGACCTGTGGTATAATGATTAGTTTTAATGTGGCCAAATTGGGTTAGACTTTTCAAAATTGTGGTGACTTTGTTGCTGGTAAACCAGCTATTATTTAATTAAACACAGTAACGCTACTTCATCACTATCCTAGATAATTGCTTATATCGTAGTATCAAAGTAGCAATAATTACCAGGTGGACTATTTCCAGTGACTGTGTATAGAAAGTAGATAAAACATAACAAACCATCTAGAAGGTTCAATTCTGTTCTAACATTATTTTGCTCAGACTCCATTTCCAAAGATAAGCCATACTATGGTAATAAAAGAAAATTCAGTCTAATTATTTGGAAAGTTTCTCACTTCTAGGCAGAAAACATAACTCAGTCTCAAAAATTAGTGAAATGGGGGAACGCCTGGGTGCCTTGGTTGGTTGGGCAGCTGCCTTCAGCTCAGGGTCATGATCCCGGGAGTCCTAGGATAGAGCCCTGCATCTAGGATAGAGCCCTGCATTGGGGCTCCCTGCTCAGCAGAGAGCCTGCTTCTCCTGCTCCCTCTGCCACTCCTCCTCCTGTGCTCTCCTGCTCTCTCTCTCTGTCAAATGAATAAATGAAATCTTTTTTTAAAAAAATTAGTGAAATGGTACAAACTACCTGCTCTTCATAGAGCATAATATGGCTACTTTACAGATTCTATTAGGTCTAAAATATTTTCTAAGTCTGAACTGGGAGCTATCCCAGAACTCAGTAAATCAGTTAGTTCAAAAAACTGAAAGTAGGAAATAATGCTTTTGTGAGCCCTGGGTGAACTGAAATACCTGTCAGTATTTGAAGTAATCTTCATTTAATTGATTTAAGTGTGTCTTTTGTTTTGGGTTCTGTTAGGCAACTTTAGCAAGTATAGACGCTGAACTTCAGAAACTTAAGGAAATGACCAACCACCAGAAAAAACGAGCAGCTGAGATGATGGCATCTTTACTAAAAGACCTTGCAGAAATAGGAATCGCTGTAGGAAATAATGATGTAAAGGTAAGTACAATAACCAAATACTAAGTATAATTATCAGTGGACAACTCATACTTCTATTTACTACGTACTCTTTACAAAGTTCTTTCATACCCATTATCTCACTCACAACAGCAATGTGTAGTAGATGGTATTAACTTCATTTTAAATAGGCAAGGAAAGAGGAAGAGAATAAGAGGTGTTCAAAAGGCATATTCAGTAAGTGTCATTTATTTGGATCCCATGTTTGGGTCTTTTCTCTACCATGTAAAGATTTTGCATTTAGAGATTATGTTAATAAATACTGTATGTGAAAATATGTAACTGGGGCAACAGTGAAGATTAGCTCAGGGAGTAAACTCATAAGTGAATTGGCCTGTGGTTGCTTTTAAATGTTTGAAAAGATAAAAGATGAGCATTAATTAATTTTTTAAAAGTTTTATTACGAAAATTTTCAGACAAAAAGAATAATACTGTGAACTTCAGAGTTACTAGTAATCAAAATTTTGCAATACCTATTTCAGCTATACCTTTTTTTCTTTTCTGGTCTTTTTTAGGATACTAACATTGGTTTTGTTAGCACTAGGCATGTGATAAGAAAAGATTAGTGACCTGGTAAATTTCAAAACTTAGACAAAAAAAGCAAACTAAGACTCTTAACTGCAAGCACATGTACATAATACGAAAGATTTGTATGTTGCAGTAGGTATTTGTTTGGACTTTTTCTTCTTGATTAAGGTTTAATTGTGTAACAAAGAGAACAAATGTATACTAGGGTTTATAGTGACAGCCTACTAAGAATAAGAAGCCTAGTTTAACAAGATTTGAAAATGAAATAAAAGTTTTCAATATGGAGGACACATTTCCTTCATCTCATCTATCATTTCTTAATGTTGGCTCACACCATTGAGACAAAAGAAAAATGTTGGGTGGCTTGACTTATTCTCTCTTCACTCTCTTCTCTCTTGAGAATGTTCCATCTGAACATTCTGTATCCTGTTGAGGGTGAACTAATGTGAGATGATAGAGCTGTGTGGGAATCTTTCAGGAGGAAAAATAAATTTTACTTCGTTATCACTAAACACTAGAGAAGTGTTCAGAATTTGCTTTGCAGATTTGCAGCTTCTTTTTAGAAAAGTCTTTCCATTTTATGTTCAACTAAGTCTTAATTTAAGTGAAAAAGTGGTAAAGAGAGAGAAAATAAGAGTGGAAATGGCTTATGTTCAGTGCAGAGCCAGTAATAAAATACAGGTTCCTTGACTCCTAGACTGTTTTTTTTTCTTCACTATACCGTTGTAGCATTTTGAAAACAAGTCAGCCTTGCAAATAGGTTCTTTTAAAAGAAAATCTGTGGAGTCTTAATATTGTTGTCATTTGCATATAATTCTTTTCCTCTTAACATCTCATTAAGCACTGCTTGAGCTTTATTAACTTTTTGTGTTTTTTACATTATGGTTTACTCTTTGTGTTACACAGTTTATGGATTTTGACAAATGTATGATACAGAACCACCATTACAGTATAGTTACTTACGTAGAACAGGTTCACCTCCCTTACAAATCCCTTGTGCTTTTTACCCTACTAATCCCTCTCCCTTGAACAGCAGCCAGTGATCTTTTCACTATCTGTATAGTTTTGCCTTTTCCAAAATACCGTATAGCTTGAATAATACAGTATTTGTCCTTTTCAAACTGGCTTAATTTTCTTAGCAACATGCATTTAAGTCATTTCATGGCTTGATAGCTCATTTCTTTTATCACCACGTATTCCACTGTATAAATGTACCAGTTTGTTATCTGTTCATCTGTTGAGGGCAATTACACATAAAGCCACTGTAAACCATGTGCAAATTTTCCTGTAGACATAACTTTTCTATTCAGTTGGGTAAAAATACCTAGCATGATTGCTGGATCATATGTTAAGAGTTAGCTTTGTAAGAAACCCCCAAGGTGGCTATAGCATTTTGTATTCCAACCAGCAATGAATGAGAGCTCTTGTTACTTCACATCCTCACAAGTATTTGATGTCAGCAGTTTTTCGGTTTGAGATGTATAGTGTTAATCTCATTGTTTCAATATGCAGTGGAATTGTTTGTTTTCTTGAGTTTTAAAGAGATCTCTGTGTTTTGGGTAGCAGTCCTTTACAGGTAGGTGTTTTGCAAATATTCCTCCCAGTCTATGGCTTATCTTTTCATTCTCTTAACAGTGTCTTTTACAGAGCGGAAGTTTTTAATTTTAAATTTCAGCTTACGAATTTTTCTTTCTGGATTGCATTTTTGGCATTGTATCTAAAACTCGTCTCCAAACCCAAGGCCACCTAGATTTTCTCCTTTGTTTTGGAGGTTTTTAGTTTTATATTCACATTTAGGTCTGTGATCCATTGGAGTTAATTTTTTTTTTTTTCTGCAAGGTATAAGGTCTGTCAAGCTTCATTATTTTATGTGTGGATGGATAGTTTTTCTATTACAGCTTACTGAGAAAAACTGTCCTTTCTCATTGGGTTGCCTTTTCCCCTTTGTCAGAGATCAAGTGACTGTATTCATGTGTGTCTATTCGTGGGCTCTGTTCTGTTCCAGTTACCGTATGTTCTTTGGCCAGTACCACACCATCTCCATTACTCTGGCTTTATAATAAGTCTCGAAGAGTAGTGTCAGTCCTCTGACTTTGCTGTTCTTTAGTAGTGTTTGGCTGCTCAGGATTTTTCGCCTTTCCGTTTAAATTTTAGAGTCTGTTTGTTGATACTATAAAATAAACTTTCAGGGATTTTGATTAAGATTATGTTAAATCCGTAGATCAAGTTGGGAAGAACTGACATCTTAATATTGAGTCTTTCTGTCCATGAATATGGAATATCTGCCATTTATTTAGTTCTTCATTGATTTCTTTTGTCATATTGATTTTATACTTACTGTATTACGTTAATGCCTAAGTATTTCTTTTTTCTTTTCATTCTAATATCTGTGCCACTGTGTTTTTAATTTTACATTCCCTTGTTCATTGCTGGTATAGGAATGTGACTTTTATATGTTAATCTTGTATTCTGCAATGTTAACTATAATGGCTTATTAGTTCTAGGAGTGTTTGTTTTTTTTTTTTCTTTAAACGATCATATTCTCTGCAAAGATAGTCATTTCTTCCTTCTCAGGCTCCACTTAATATTGACACTGAGTACTGTACTGGAATTTTGTAGTGAAACTCATGAAACTTAAGGAATGTACAGTCACCACAGTTCTTCCTTGCCAAGCTTAAAAGTCATCCTTTCTCTGCCCTTAAACATCGTTATTTGTTAAGTTTTAAATTGGGCTTACATATGATTAGCAGTGAAGAGGAAATCTAAAAATTGTAACAGCAGATATCATAAGTTAGTTTTTAGGTTGCATTTGTTGTTTTCCCTTGTAAGTATGTGTTAGCTTAAGTTTTACTTGCCCTTTATCAAAAATAATATTTAATGAAAGAAAAACTCCATACTTTTCATGAATATTCAGTGATACTTGTTAAAAGATTTTGGAGTCCAGAGCGCCTGGGTGGCTCAGTCGGTTGAGCGTCTGCCTTCGGCTCAGGTCACGATCCTGGGATCCTGGGAGCGATCCCGCATTGGACTTCCTGCTCCCCTACTTGTGTGCACGCCTGCTCCCTCTCTTTGTCAAATTAAAAAAAAGAAAAAAAGATTTTGGAGTCTAATTGGGTAACCACAAACTGGACATTTTTGTTTTTAATTTTTTATTTATAGCAGCCTGAGGGAACTGGCATGATAGATGAAGAATTCACTGTTGCAAGGCTCTACATTAGCAAAATGAAGTCAGAAGTAAAAACAATGGTAAAACGCTGCAAACAGTTAGAAAGCACACAAACTGAGAGCAACAAAAAAATGGAAGAAAATGAAAAGGAATTAGCAGCGTGCCAGCTTCGTATCTCTCAAGTATGTATTACACAACAACGTTTCTTCTTTTTTTTGAACAGCCATGTATACATTTTATTGATTGTAAACATTTTAGGGGCGCCTGGGTGGCTCAGTCGTTAAGCATCTGCCTTCTGCTCAGGGCGTGATCCCGGCGTTCTGGGATCGAGCCCCACATCAGGCTCCTCCGCTATGAGTCTGCTTCTTCCTCTCCCACTCCCCCTGCTTGTGTTCCCTCTCTTGCTGGCTGTCTCTATCTCTGTCAAATAAATAAATAAAATCTTAAAAAAAAAATTTTTTTTTAAGGGAAACGACCTTCTATGGGTTATTTTGGGTAACAGTAAAAAGGTTAACTCAGTTTTTTTTAGGTTCACTGCCATATGATATGAGCGAATTTAACTGGGTTATATTTACTGACACGTATATGTTATATATAGAAATTTACTAGGAAGATGTGACTGGTTTGGCTATTTAAAAATTTAGAAGAATTCTAGGGTAGACAGCTGCAGAACCAGTTTTCTGGCTTTGGCAACTGAATGGATGTGGCCGTTCACCAAGATAGGAGTTGTAGAAGTAGGGAAGAGAATAATGTTAGATGGAGATACTAGAGAATATCTCATAGTTCAGCTTTCAGTACCTTAGTTTGCAAGTGTTATAAGCTATACAGGGGACTATTTCATTAATTCTTCATCATTGTAATATTGTATGTTTAGATATATAGAGAAAACCTGTTAACTTTCAAATTACCCTTAAGAACTAAATGTGTGCATGAGATTGTTTTGCACTTCATATCAGTATATTTTTCCCAAAAGCATGAAGCCAAAATCAAATCATTGACTGAATACCTTCAAAATGTGGAGCAAAAGAAAAGACAGCTGGAGGAATCTGTCGATTCCCTCAGTGAAGAACTAGTCCAGCTTCGAGCACAAGGTATTAGCTTTTGATTTTTTATGAGTTTTTCCTATATTCTTTCTTTAGTATAATTGTAGTAACTTATATTCACACTGATAGAGAATAGTAGGAATAGGGATAAACTTAGAACATAAATAATATATTTTAAAATGGTTTTGAAACCTGTTTTTGAAATTGTGTTTGAATGTGAAAGTGGCCAATCTAGGAATTTCCCACAAAATTATGAGGGGTGTGGGTGTGTGTGTGTGTGTGTGTGTGTGTAGATCTTAACATTGGGGTTGTAGAAAACTATCTCAGTCCCTGCCATGCCCTAACCCATCTGTTCCAGGATTAGGCAAAGAAAATAAAGGAAACCATAGTATGAACACGAAGGATTTAACTGTATTGTTAGTAAACATGTTTTGAGCTGGGAGAGCAAGATTTACTGTGTAGCATTTAGATAATTTAAAGTCAAGTACTGCTAAGCAAAAGATCCCTCATAAAACCTATTTGCTTCTTGGTTTATAGGAAAAACTTATAAGGCTTATTTCTTTTCCTGTTTTCTCTCTCTACCCAAACAGAGAAAGTACATGAAATGGAAAAGGAGCACTTAAATAAGGTTCAGACTGCAAATGAAGTTAAGGCAAGTTTGATGTAACATTGGATTCTAATACTTTAATCCATTCTTAATCTTGATTAATCTGATTTAAATCTTTTTCCCCCAATAACTTTAGCAAGCAGTTGAACAGCAGATCCAAAGTCACAGAGAAACACATCAAAAACAGATCAGTAGTTTGAGAGATGAAGTTGAGGCAAAAGAAAAACTCATCACTGATCTTCAAGAGTGAGTATACTTTTCTTCCCTCTGAGATACTAGAAGCTAACTCAGAAAAATTGAATAGCAAGAGGAAATAATAGAGTACTGATGGACAATATATCCTTTTAGAAATCTGCATTTTTCATTGAAATTGCCATTTTGACTTGAACGTAAAGAATCTTTGCACTTACGAGCATAACTTCTGAGTTCCAGATGAAATGTTTAAAAATTGGGCACTTGGGTGGCTCAGTTGGTTGAGCGTCTGCCTTCGGCTCAGGTCGTGATCCCGGGGTCCTGGGATCGAGCCCCATATCAGGCTCCCTGCTCAAGGGGAGTCTGCTACTCACTCTCCCTCCCTCTCTCTCTCCCTCTCTCTCTCTCAAATAAATAAATAAAAGATTTTTAAAAATTAACTTCTTTTTAAAAAATTTCTTAACAGAGAAAAACTTTAGAAATTGTGGGGTTTAGAAGGTTGGGTTTTTTTTTTTTTTTTTTTAAGTTTTATCTTATTTCAAGAAGTTTTGTTTTTTTTTTTTAATAGCTGTATGCTTGGTTTTTCTGGAAGACATTTTCTCTATTTCCATAGCCATATGCATGCATAGCCTAGAATTTATAGAAATTGGGAGGTCTGCAACTAAATCATGATTTGAATAGGAACCAGAGGAGAGTAACAAAAAATGATGACAAATTTTGATATGTGGGTCTTTATGTTAATACCTTAATGATAAATACAGAATGAGATTCATAGTTTCAAACCAAAATATGAAAAATATTTTTATGACTGAAAGCAGCCAGGTCCTCTTCCTTTCTTTTCTTCCCCTACAGGGACAGGATAACAGGTGGTCTTGAGTATTTCAATAGTAAAATGAGAGAATTTAAGAATTTGGAAAAATTTTAATGATGCCATTCAGCAAATTGATACTGTGTTGTGTTTTTTTGACATCGATATTGTGTTATGTTTTTTTCTTTTGTCAGCCAAAACCAGAAAATGATGTTAGAGCAGGAACGTCTGAGAGTAGAACATGAGAAGTTGAAAGCTACAGATCAGGAAAAGAGCAGAAAACTACATGAACTTACGTGAGTAAATGTTTTAATTCAAGTTTGAAAATAAAAACTATGGGTGCCTGAGTGGCTCGGTAAGTTCAAGTGTCTACCTTCGCCTTAGGTCATGATCCCAGGGTCCTCTGGTCAATCCCTCTGTTGGGCTCCGTGCTGGGTGGGGAGCCTGCTTCTCCCTCTCTCTTTGCCTGCCGCTCCCCCTGCTTGTGCAATCTCTCTCTCTCTCTCTCACTCACTCAGTCTCACTGTCTTTCTTTCTCAAATAAATAAAATCTAAATAAATAAATAAATAAATAAGGGGATTGCAGGCATTGCTCTTGGATGTATCCAGTGGACACATTTTTAAGTTTGTATAGGCTAAAGGGTGTTTTTCTTAAACCTTCTGAGTTAGTTTAATATATACCTTAAAATTTGCAATATATTGTCTTGTACTTAAGCAAAAGCAAGATCCTGTATCCTTTACTGATGGTAGGTTGAGATTTCTGTGTGTTAATCTGCTTCCTATTTCTGTGCCACCATATTACTTCAAGATTCATTATAAAAATATACCTTAAATGACGTTAAGTCATTTAGAAGATTTCAGGATCTGCCACAAATACTGACTTTTTGTGAAATTCGATCTTGAATAAAAGAACATTATTGTTCCAGCCTTATCTTTTGAACAGAAATTTTCACCATTTACTTTTCCTAATGTACTGAGACATAGTCAGTACTCAGTTTTCTAGAATCTTAGCAGGTAGAAAACTCATGATTATAACTTTACACATCTTGAATTTATGAGAGATGATTTTTTTAAAATATTTTATTTATTTATTTGACAGAGATAGAGACAGCCAGCGAGAGAGGGAACACAAGCAGGGGGAGTGGGAGAGGAAGAAGCAGGCTCATAGCGGAGGAGCCTGATGTGGGGCTCGATCCCATAACGCCGGGATCACGCCCTGAGCCGAAGGTAGACGCTTAACCACTGTGCCACCCAGGCGCCCCTATGAGAGATGATTTATAAATGGAACTGCTTTTATTAGGATGGTCACATGTCAGGACCAGCTCAGAGTTGGTTTTATACATACTCTGCTGAATCTCAACCATAGTTCTGTTTAAAATAATTTTAATATAAAATACATAAAATGTTTTGGCCTTCAATAATTTATAATTTCCAGTTAATCAGAATTATTTTGGATAAGTAATAGTGTGTTCTGTGTGGCATATTCTAAAATAAAAAAACCATTCCTTCCTTATTCTTTTAATTCTGCTACATTTTATTTCATCTTTTCCACTACTATTGTGTGGGAGGGTTTTTTTTCCCCCTAGATTTAGAAGGAGATTAAAAGGCATATAAAAATTTATTTGAAAAGTATAACTTCATGGAATCGAAGTTGAAAAATATGTGTATATTCTGTTGTTTAGAGTCATGCAAGATAGACGAGAACAAGCAAGACAAGACTTGAAGGGTTTAGAAGAGACGGTGGTAAGAAAAACTTGAAAATAAATAAGATACTGGGATGTTCAATGGGTTTCCCCTTGGTTATACTAAATATTTAAAAACCAAATTCCAAAAACATTGCTGTTCTTAATTCAAGGCGAAAGAACTGCAGACTTTACACAACCTGCGGAAGCTCTTTGTTCAGGACCTGGCCACCAGAGTGAAAAAGGTAATAAAATAATACTGTGGTGGGTATGTATATAAACGGTGCTTACTATGTCTAAATACTTATATTCGTAAGTGAAGTAATTTTACATTGTCATAATAATTTTTGTGTAGTTATGGTTAGATTTTTTTTTTAACTTCTAATGTTTTTGTAGTACTCATTGACCTTCTTTTTTCTTTTCTTAGAGTGCCGAGATCGATTCTGATGACACTGGAGGCAGTGCTGCTCAAAAGCAAAAGATCTCCTTTCTTGAAAATAATCTTGAACAACTCACTAAAGTGCACAAACAGGTAATAAAGAATCTATTTTATGGTAGCTGCAACATTATAGGAAAAAAAATTGTGGAGTGGCAAGTGTTTTAATATTTCAGAGGCCTACGGAATTTTCATACCCTGAGCTGTTCCATTATTTTATTTAGCAATTATATAAATAAATCACTAGCAGTTTCTAGGGGAGTTGATGTTTTTAACAACCGTTTTATCAAGAAGCCAATGAAAATGGGTATTATTTATTTTCTAGGATTTTGGCTTAGTTTTCCTCATTTGTTATTCATGATACTTTTTAAATCTTCAGTAGATAGGACTTTGCAGTTAAAATACAGTCTTTTTTGTCTTTTGCCGTTTAATGCCCCCGAGTGTGAAATATAAAATAATGAGGCAGATAATTTTTTTAGAAAATTAGTGCTTACTGTGTGGGTCTTTGTTTTTGTTGTTGTTTTCCTTTTTTGTGGCTTGATACATAATTTAATTATGTTTTTTAGCATACTGAATTGTTGTACATCTTTGTTAGTGTATATGTGATGTTTGTACTAAAGGGAATTTTAGCCCTTTTTGCTTTCCACACTTATTTTAACACTTAAAATGGTATTTACCAGATTAGTACCTTACCGAAGAGACCTAACACTGTGTTACATCTTATTGTCATTGCCTAATGGGGAGACAGAATAATCTTCCCCTTGATCCCCCAAAATTGAATGAAATCATATCTTTGTGAGAAATACATATGTAGATGATACGTATGGGTGTATGTATTTTTTCATGTTGCTGCCTAAGTTAAATTAGCTAAATGGAAAATGTTAATATAAAATGTAGTATTACTTTTTTTCTAAAGGGAGATTATGAAATGTTCTTATTTTTTCAAATCGTCTTGTTAAAGCTAAACTCCTTATTTTCTTTATGTGCCTTTAGTTGGTACGTGATAATGCAGATCTTCGCTGTGAACTTCCGAAGCTGGAAAAGCGACTTAGAGCTACAGCTGAAAGAGTGAAAGCTTTGGAGTCAGCACTGAAGGAAGCCAAAGAAAATGCATCTCGTGATCGCAAACGCTATCAGCAGGAAGTAGATCGTATAAAGGAAGCAGTCAGGTCAAAGAATATGGCCAGAAGAGGACATTCTGCACAAATTGGTGAGTAGAATACCTGAAAACCTTTTAAACTGCTTGGTTTGAATGTTTTTATTTACTTGAAAACATAATCTGATTGACTGATTATGTGTTGTCATGGTGGTATTTGTCTTTATTTCTAATTTACCAAAGAGTGGTGTTGTTGGGAATGAAGAGCAAATTGAGGAATAGCTACATTTACAGGACAAGAAGATAAATAAGAACTAGATAAGCATGCAAGAGTGGTCAGGAAGAGGTGAAACTATTATAGAGAGCATTCTTAAAGCAAGAAGAGACTTGAAAGAAAATAAGTTGTCAGCAATAATATTACGTGCTTTAGAATAATCATACAGGAATAAGGTTTTTAAGAGGCTAGGGATGGTATAGGTCCTGGTGAAAAGGGTGTAACCAAAAAGAAAAGAGAGGAATTTTCTGAGGAACAGAACGGCAAAGAAAAACTACATTTGGGAATTGTTGTGAAAAAGAGGAGAGACCTAAACCGTCACTACAGTCGTGTTAAGATTTATTCTAAAGTCAGTTCTTGTTTTTTTGTATTAGCTAAACCTATTCGTCCTGGGCAACATCCAGCAGCTTCTCCAACTCATCCAAGTGCAATTCGTGGAGGAGGTGCATTTGTTCAGAACAGCCAGCCAGTAGCAGTTCGAGGTGGAGGAGGCAAACAAGTGTAATCGTTACACATTACCCACAGGTTTGTAGTTTATATCTGGCTTTTGAATCATAGCTCTACATGGAAATGTTCAGCCATTGGTTGTTAAATACTACTTTTTTTGCATTCTCGTATTAGTTGCGTTTTTTTAATGTATGTGATTAAAAAAATAATTGGCATGATTTCTTCTAGTCTTTTTTTCATAGTTCAGATCATACTATATTTTCAAATTTGTGTTCTTCTTAATGTTTTTAACCTAACATACTGGATTATTTTTAAAAGCTATTCTGTCTAATGGATATACCATGGTTTATAAATGTTCCCCTTTATTGGACATTTAATTAATTTAAGTCATTTCTTTTCTATATTTAATATAAAATGTCTCACATTTCAAATTTCATTTATGGAAATTTCAATTTGGAAAATTTCAAGTGTGAAATACCTTTTTGTGTACTTCACCTTTTAGATTATTTTCAGAAGATTCCCAGAAGTGAAATTATGAGAAAGTGTGAACATTTTTAAGGCTCTTGAGACATTTTAGTACACTGCTCTCCAGGAAGACTAGGCCAAATGGCATCTTAGCCAAGGATACTGTCCATTTTCTTGCATCTTTGCCAGCATTAAATATTAATCATCCAGAGATACCACCCAGTATATTGTGTGTATCTTTCTCGTGCTTTCTTTGCATATTATAATCTTTCATTTTAAGGGGCGCCTGGGTGGCTCAGTCGGTTAAGCATCTGCCTTCGGCTCAGGTCATGACCCCAGAGTCCTGGGATCGAGCCCCGCATTGGGCTCCGCGCTCAGCAGGGAGCCTGTTTCTCCCTCTGATTGCTGCTCCTGCTTGTGCTCTCTCTCTGACAGATAAATAAATGAAATAATTTTTTTAATTAATTAGTTAATTTTAAACTGTTGATGAATACTCTTATGCTGCTAGTACATATGTTTCTTTGTAGCCTGCTTTTTTAATTTAGCACCATGTTCTGAACATTTTCTTGTACAACACGACTAATTAGTTAATAAGCTGCCTAGTGTTCCATCATATAGCAGAAACTCAGATTTTTATTGTTTAGAAAAGTCCCAGATGTATTTATGCTTTGGATACTAAAACTACTAAATAATTTTGATAGTTAATTGTTTCTGACCAATACTAAAGCAAGATGCAAATAAATTGACTTGTTTTTACTTTGACATACTGAATAAGATCGGCTCTCAGTTTGAGTAGAGAATTAAGCAATATTCTGAAGAAATCACATTTCCCAATAATCTCATAAAATTTTTTGTCCATACAAACATTGTGAAAAGAGTACAGACATTGGAGTTCCACCAAAGTACAGACATCTAAGTTTGAATGCCAACTTTTCTTTTTCTATGAACTTCAGCAAGTTACTTTTTTAGTATTTAATTTCTTGTTTTGACTCCTTTTAAATTTCGTAAGCAGAAAAGTAAATTATGTATTTATGGTCTAAAACTAATGTACCTACAAAACAGAACATTTTTTCATAACCACAATAACATTATTGCACCTAACAAAATATTTTTAATATTATCTAATAATACCAATCCATATTCAGATTTCTCTAATTTAGAGCTGGTTTATCTAAACCAGAGTATAATCCACGACCGCTGTTGACATTTGGTTAGACCTCCTAACAATCCATCCTTTTTTAATGACATTGACTTAATGAAGAGATCGGGCCAGTTATCTTGAGCATATGCCTCCTCTGGGTGTGTGTTTCTGTGTTTAATAGCCTTGTTCCTCTATTCCCTGTATAATGAAAGCATGGCTTAGATGGGGCATAAGCATGTTTAACAAGACTACCAAGTAAAGTAATATGTGTTTAATATTGTGTCAAATCCGTAGACCTACAGTAGATCGTTTTCCTGCCAATTAGAAATGGCCTCTGTTTTTCCCCATTTGGAATAATAACTTGTTGAGACCGTTTGTTAGTGAAATGAAAGTCACTCTTGAGAATTGTACAAGTTAAAACCTTGTTACCTAGTACAGAGCAGGTGTTCAGTAAGAGGCAAGCTGCCTTTTCTGGAAGTGTAGATAGGTGGCCAAAGGAATTTTCACAGCGTAAATGTAGGTAACAGATAAGAGTTGATTCCTTTTGGGTATTGTCCTCACATTAGAATTCATGTGTGACTTTGAACTCCTATCTCATTTGCAGAGAGGATAGGCCAGGGCCTTTGTTAATATAAGTTTTAGCTAGAGAGTGGAATTCTGATCCCAGTGTAATGACTGCAGTTTAGCACATGAGGGAGGTAGCTACCCTAGCCAGATTAGGTTTTTAAGACTTGAAGTAATAACTATAGAAGTATAGTTGATTACAGGATTGTTTCTTTGCTGGTGCAAAGGATAGTGGTTTTTATTTTTTAAAGCCTTGCATCAGTCAGTCTTAAACCATGATTGAGGAGTATATAAACCTCATAAGTGATAAATTGTTGAAAAATTAAATAATATGTAGAGAAATTTTTAAATTATTTTTTAATTATTAGGCAAGACATTTCAAAACACTGGGTTTATTTCTGGGAAAGATGACAGTGTATTAATAATACTGATTCTTTTAGAACCCAGGTTTACATAGCTGGTCTTCTGGCTTGCTTAATACTTTCAACAAGTTGAGTTTTCCTGAACACGTAGGTAAATAGGTAGTTTAATACAAGGATGCCTCCAGGTGACAACAGTTGGAATTGTTTATTTCACTGTTACTTTTCCTACTGTACGTATCTCTGGTTTATACCTATCCCTCTCCCCAACCCCCACTTTTGTTTTTTTTTTTACAGCTGCCATGAATATAACATTGCTTAGTTCATGGTCTTTGGTTTAAGAATGTCACTGACACTGTCTCCTGACTTCCATTTTATTAACCCGTCTTTTGCTTTTTTTAAAAAATGTAATTCCTACATATGCTCACTCATAACTCTTGGGGAGAAGAAAAAGAAAGGGCTGACATTTTAAGCATTGTACTGTTTATGAACTACTTAGAAGCTAAATAAAACCAAGAGGAATCAAATTATTTAATATTGCCATCGTTTTAATTTGGGGGAAGTGGTCTAAGCTATTGGCTAAAATGTTTTTAAATATATTGGTATGTTTTATTTACTTGTTTCTTTTCATGATTATTTCAAACTAGTTTTGTATAAATAAAGATATTTTATTTCTCATCTATTTTCAGGCATTGAAAATAATTGAAGTATGAAGAGGACATAATACCAAGCAGAATCATTCAGTGACTATAACCTCTACCCCCTGGGAATTGTAGAATTATAACCTTTTTTTAATGTATAAATTATACCTGGCCTGTACAGCCGTTTCCTACCCACTCTTCTTGTAAACTCTGCTGCTTCCCAACACAACTAGAGTGCAATTTTGGCGTCTTAGGAGGGGAGAAAATGACAGTTTACAACTGTGGTCCTATTTATTACACAGTTTGTCTTCGTGTCTTAAATTTAGTCTTCACTGTGCCAAGCTAACTGTACCATATAGGATTGTGCTTTTTGTACTTGGTTTTTTGTTTGTTTATGTTTATTTTTTAATCTCAGTTTAAGTTACCTAGCTGCTACTGCTTCTTATTTTTCTTTTCTTAGTAAAATGTCTTCCTTACTTTAGGGAAAATGGAACATTTAGATTAAATGTCTTAAATTTCACCACTTAAAACACTACATGCCCACAAAATATATCAGGTCAGTACTGTACTTTAAAATCCCTTGAAATGATTTCAGAGTTAAAATTATTTGTATCATGTCTGAAGTTTGCTTCTGAAAACTGAGCACTGAAACCTTAAAACTGCCTAACAAGGCATTTGAGACTGAGCACGGCTACTTAATTCTCTTCATGAAATGCCTGTTGCTGAATTATCTCGAATAGAAATATTTTATAATATCAAAAGCAAATCTCCGTTTAAGAAAGAGGGTTTGGAGAAGGAATTGTATTTCTCTTCCCAATTCTATAATCAACGTGGCGTGATGGAATGAAAACATGCTGCTTCGTTCTGGTGAGCCTGCTAATAATATAAGAATTGGACAGGTATTTGTCATCTTAATATAGTGAAATGAATTAAGATACTACAGGATTAAACAGCATTTATATTGTTAACTACTGTATTGGTTGACTGAATTGATAGCCAATGGAAATTGAGAAAAAGTGTGGAAGAACTTAACGGTGAGCTTATAAATCTGTAGGTGAGTTTTGGTCTGAAATCCCTGAGGTGTTTTTAACCTGCTACACTATACGATAATTAATTTCTTGTTTAGTTAGTCTAGAAATAGTAAAGTACAAGTCACTAATAATCCCCAAATTTTGTTGGTTATAGCCCATAATTTCGTAATTCATACTAAGTGTATCCGTTGTTGCCACTTCCTCAGCTGATTAAACGACGTCAAAAGCTTATTTTCGGAAGCTCTAAACATAATAGGGCGAGAGATTTCAATATTTGCTTCATCTGTGTGTGGGGTGACTGCACCTATATTAGCAGAAATTTGCAGAGAATGACGATTTAAGGTGATTCAGTCAGTAGAGAAAAGTTGGAAAATTCTGTGTTAGGATTTGGCTGGCAGAATTAACTTTTTGAAAAAGTTTTATACACAGATATTTGTATTAAATTTGGAGCCATAGTCAGAAGGCTCAGATCATAATTGGCTTATTTTTCTATTTAACTATTGTAATTTCCACTTTTATAATAGTTTTGATTTAAAAGATAAATTTATTTATTTATTTTTTTAACAGTCAAAAGTCCTTCCTGTTGTAGTCTGCAACCTTTAAAATGATTGTGTTGCTTTTTGGATTGGTCAGAAGAAACACTCCAGAAATTGAGATGAAAACTTGGTGTGCAGCAAGATTGAAGTAATACTGTTAACTAAAAAGAAAGTGCTATAGCCTGTTTATGGTGATAGTTTTCTAAATGGAGAAACATTGGGCTGCATTCACATTTATATTTTGTTTTCAAAAGAAAGCTTGCTTCTTCAGCAGTATTCTTAAATGAAGCAGAATTTCTTTTCTTTTTTATCTGAACATTATGGTAGTTTCATTCTTGTAAGTTGTATCACGGGTATTGGTGCTGTGTAACAAACAATTGTAACTAGCATGTGGTTCAGAATACACAATGTTAGGGTTTTTTAAATATCGAAATGGTTCTTTTCTATTTATAATTTCAGACTTTCACAAAGTGTACAAAGAATTTCATAAATTAGTTTTCAGTGAACTCTTTGCTATGGTAGGTCATTAAACACAGCATTTACTCTTATAAATGAAAATTTCTGATCAGATAGAACATTGATGCTTATTTCAATTTGCGGTGTCTTTTTTTTTTTTTTTGACTGAATATTAACGTTCCTCTGAATGGTATTGATAAATGGTTCAGAAGAGAAACTCAATGAAATAAAAGTAATATTTATTCATGGTGATCAATTAAATTATTTGCCTAACTTAAGCAAGCTACTGTTCGTAACTTTCAATTCGACATAAGGTGACAGAAAAAAATCTGAGTATACCTGTGGAATATGTTGGTTTATTTTCAGTGCTTGAAGATACACTCAAAGATAATTGGTTTGGGAAGACGCCATATAATTTTTAAGTTTTAAGTTAACCTGCATGCTGTAAATGTGTTTTATGTTTAAATAAAGAGGAAAAATGTTTTGAAATGTAATAACTTTCTTAAAACTTATTTGATGAAGTATTAGGTTGATTTTATATGACTAAGTGGCCTTTTGTCTTGCAGATGGTGACTAAAATGTTATATTCGTGTATATTTTGTCTCCTAATGTATTGCATACTCTTTGGACAGTGGGTATTAAATATGTAGGCTGAAAAATGAAGAGTCAGAAATGAGTCCTCAGTCTCACCTATGTTACTTTAGTGTAGCCTCCCAACATGGTTCTGTTCATCTGAGCCCGATTGTTTTATTAACCTGTATAAGAAGTGTTTGTTTTTCAATACTTAAGTGGTCCTCCATGGTCATTCAGGCCTAGCTGGAGAAAACTAAAGAAAGACTATTCATGAATTGTAGTGGTGATTTGGCTTTTTTGGGGGGGTAGGGGAGAGGGGTAATATTCTTAAATTCTTTATTATAGAAATGTTTAATCACACATAAAAGCATATAGTAAATAATGAAGATCCAAGTACCTATCACTCAGTCTGAACAATTAATCCGCTCATGGCTAATCTTGTTTCATCCATAACCCCGCGTGTGTGTCCCCTCCTCCCTACTGTTTTGAAGCAATCCCAGATTACCGTATGCATTTATTCATAAATATTTCAGCGTATATATTAAAATACATACTCCTTAAAACACACACACACACAAATACCATTATCACACACAAAAAAATAATTTCCTAAACAAAATTTCGATATTTATAAACTGTTTGAATCACGATCCAATTAAATTCCGTATATTCCAGTAGCGTCCCCTCCATTTCTCTCTTTTTTCCCCCTTGTAATTAGTTTATGAGGTTACAGAGCAGCAATATTCTGATTTGATAACTCCTTCGTTTATTAGTTCGATAGAGAACTTTGCCTTCATCCTCGATTTGGTTACCCAGTGACAGTTTGTATAGGAAGAACAGGATGAGTGATTGATTCTTCTCCTTTACTTGAAAGTTTCAAAACGATCATTTCATTACATCTTCTGTGGTGACCAGTTGCCTTTTTTCCTTGTTTTTGTATGTTATTTGGTTATTATCTTTTAAGAGTGTTCTATGAGCCTCCAAGTCATTTTTCCCTTTCATGGAGAGATTTAAATGGAAATAGAGTCTTAATAAGGTTTATCTCCCACACTGGGCACTGATGCAGTCTGGCTTACCAGGGCCTCCAGTGTGCTAGCCACTTCTGACTCATCCAGATGGCTTCAACCTTAGGACAGAGGGCAGGAGGTTAACATGGCCCTGGAGCAAAACTGTGCATGTGTGTTGTCTGCTGCATGAGTGTAAACTGCTTTTGGTCCTCTTGTAATCTGAAAGGAGCACATTATATACTGATTTGGCTGGTAGGTGTGGGAAGAGAGGGCCCAGCAGTTTCAGAGGCTTCTGTTTGGCCTCCGGCATAGCCGGTATCCTGAGGCCAAAGTTGCATATGGGGAGTCCTGCCACTTACTAAGTATGTAAATTCTAGTTACACATGCAGACACAGAGAAATGACCCAAGAGATGAGTCTGCAGAGCATATGTTTTTTTTTTTAACTATTCTATATATTACTCTGCTCCTTGTGATGAGTGTACTCTCTAATCCCCATCACCTCTTTCATTCACCTCCCCTCTTGTAACCATCAGTTTGTTCTCTATAGTTACGAGTCTGTTTCTTGGTTTGTCTCGCTCTTGTATTTCCTTGTTTCATTAGTTTTCTTAAGTTCCACATACGAGTGAAATCATACCGTATTGTCTCTGACTGACTGACTTCACTTAGCATTATACGCTCTAGATCCATCCATGTTGCAAATGGCAACATTTCATTCTTTTTTTATGGACAGATAATATTCTATTATATGAATATATAGACACACACACTGTATCTTTACCCATTCACCTCTCGTTAGACAGAGGCTGTTTTCATAGTTTGGCCATTGTAAATAGTGCTACAATAAACAGGGGTGCCTGTATCCCTTTGAATTAATGTTTTTGTATTTGAGGATAAATACCTATGAGTACAAATCCTGGATCATAGGATGGTACTATTTTTAACATTTTGAGGAACCTCCAGACTGTCTTTTACGGTGGCCGCACCAGTTCACACTTCCACCTACAGTGCGTGAGGATTCCTTTTTCTCCACATCCTCACCAATACCTGTTTTCTTGTGTCTTTAAATTTAGCCATTCTGACAGGTGTGAGGTGATCCCTCATTGTGGGTTTGATTTGTATTTCCCTGATGATCGGTGATGGTGAGCATCTTTTCATGCGTCTGTTGGCCATCAGGATGTCTTTGGAGATATGTCTTTTGCACGTTTTAAAATTGGATTATTTGTTTTTTAAGTATCAGTTTTTTTTTTTTTTTTTAAGATTTATTTTTAGAACGAGCAAGTCGGGGGGAAGGGGCCGAAGGAAAGAATCTCAAGCAGACTCCCCACTGGGCGCGGAGCCCAACCCAGTGCTCCATCTCAAGATCCTGAGATGGGGACCTGAGCCGAAATCAAGAGTCAGACACTTAACTGAACCACCCAGACCCAGGCACCCTATGTCAGTTCTTTATATATTTCGGGTGCTAACCCTTCATCAGATGTGTCATTTGCAAATACCTTCTCCCCTTCAGTATACTGTCTCTTAGTTTTGTTGACTGTGCTTTCTTGTGCAGAAGCTTTTGATTTTGATGTAGTGCCAAAAGTTTATTTTTGCATTTATTTCCCTTGCCTCAGGAGACTTAACTAGAAAGATGTTGTTATGGCCAATGTCAAAAGAAATTACGGACTGTGCTCCCTTCTAGGACTTTTATGGTTTCATGTCTCACATTTAGGTCCTTAATCCATTTTTGAGTTTATTTTGTGTGTGGTGAAAGAAAGTGTCCAGTTTCATTCTGTTGCATGTAGCTGTCCAGTTTTCCCAACAGCATTTGTTGAAGAGACTTTTTCCAATTGCATATTCTTTCCTCCTTTGTTGATTAATTGGCCATATAATTGTGGATTTATTTCTGGGTTTTCGATTCTGTTCCACTGATCTGTGTGTCTGTTTTTGTGCCAGTCAGTGCCATGCTGTCTTGATCGCTACAGCTTTGTAATATAATTTGAAGTCTGAAATTGTGTTATCTCCATTTTTGTTTTGTTTTGTTTTTCCAAGATTGCTTTGACTATTAAAGGTCTTTTGTGGATCCATACAAATTTTAGGATTGTTCTAGCTTTGTGAAAAACGCTGTTGGTATTTTGATAGGGATTGTATTACATTTGTAGATTGCTTTGGGTAGCATAGAATTTTAATAATATTCTTCCAATCCATGAGCATATGCAGTGATAATATGAGCACTTACACACACATCTGTAACTTGGCCAACACTTCTGTTGTTGTGACTGCCTGTGCATGCAACCCTGCCTCCCGCTGTGATGGTGCTTCAGATTTCTGGGTATCCCCCTTTCTCCATTGTACAGTTCTGAATAAATGGCCTTAATTCTTTTTGGGGCCAGATGGGCAATTGTTTTAGTCTGCATGCTGTGTTGTTACCAGGTCCTTCTTTTTTTGTGCTCCTTAAATTTTGTGCTCCGAGTTAGAAAACGGGCTTGTCTAACTGGGGAAGGGATGGGACTTTATTAGGGCAGCTACCCTCAGCTTCCCAGTCATCTTCCATCATTAATATTTAGGATGGTAAAAACTGCCCGTATATGTTGCCCCTAGACATAAACTGTGTTCTATTAGTCATATCCATAATTCTCTGTAAGTCCAGTCCCCTCAACTGCGAGGCCAGCCCTGTTGCACAGTATGATAATTGTATCCATCTGTCTTCTGATAGTTAGGCACCACCATTGGCCTTTATATTGGAGGGGGTGCGGAGAATTTCGTCCTCTCCATTGTTACCAGCGAATCTAGTTCCATAACAGCCCCATTTACCATCAGGCATCAGTCCTACCTTACAGAAGAGAGCCACCGCTGAACTTTTTTACATTAACCAAGAGATTGCCAATGATACATGTGGGTGTCTTGTACCCCTCATTTGTGAGGAGGGCACGTCACCACTGTTACTGTCCCCCAAAACTCCCAACCCCAGTCTAATTGTTAGAAGAACACCAGACAAACCAATTAGAGGATCGTTCTGCAAAATGCTAACCAGTACTCTTCCTAAGTGTGTCATAGTCGTGAAAAACAAGGAAAGACAAGCTGTCGCAAATCACAGGAGACTAAGGAGACTTGACAACTAAATGCAATGTGGTATCCTAAGGTTGGATCCTGGAACAAAAAGATGTGAATAAGTAATGTACCAGTTAATTTATTAGTTTTGATGCAATGGTGTTGTAAGATGTTAACATTAGGAGAATCTGGGTAAAGGGTATTAGGGAATTCCCTCTATTACCTTTTCAACTTTGTAAGTCTAAAATTATTCTGAGATAAAGGTTTATTTAATAATTTATAAAGCCACAGGAAATGGAGATGACAGCAATAATATTCTGGAAGCTGGAAAGCAAAACTTAGCAGACCCCAGCAACCTGATTCCTAAGCCAACTGCGGGGAATGTCAAGAAGCAACCCAGTACCCCCCATAGAACTCCCAAATGTGCATGAATATGACTTCAGGCACCAGGGGAAGGAGCCCGAATATAGGATTAGTTGAAAGTATTTAGGACTTTCAGTTTGATCCCCAGATGGGGTCTTTAATTCTGTACAGCTTGGCAAGTGTCTCTCCAACATCCCTGCGTAAGCCTGTGTGTTTATGTAGAAGGGGTGAAACGGGGGGTCTCGGGTAAGGTGGCTACCGAGAAGGAATAAGGAGCATGCCAATTATCAATTTATTGCCTCTCATCCCCAAATTCACCCTTAATTGCTATTAGGGGTTGAATTGTGCCCTCCACCCCTTCAATTCCTGTGTTAAAATCCTAATCCCTAGTATTTTAGAATGTGACCTTACTTGGATAATGGGGTCTTTTCAGAGGTAATCAAGTTAAAGGTCACCAGAGTGCCTCTAATCCAGTATGTCTGGGGTCCTTATAAAAGACTAATTTGACACAGAGGGAAGATGGTGTGAGGAGACACAGGAAGAACACAGCCATCTACAACCCAAGGAGGGGCCTGGCACAGATCCTACCCTCAGCCCTCAGAAGGAATCTACTCTGCCAACACTCTGATTTTGGACTTCCAGCCTCCTCAATTGTGAGACCATAAATTCCTGTGAAGTCAGTCAGGCTGTGGTACTTGGTTATGGCAGCCTAGCAAACTAATACAACTGGCTACACTACGATATTGAGCTGGACCCTCTAAGCATTTCTCCTTTCTTAGCTGGCATGCTTTAGTTTGCTCTTTCTTGTTAATACCGTCTAGTTGTTAGTGGTGTGATTGTTGTGGTTTTGGGTGGAGACTTCAGTGGCTCTTAGCCCCAGGGTACACAGTCTCTAAGTGAGCTTGCATCCCTGGCCATGTGACTGCCTCTCTGGCCCCCAGTAGGATGGACTTCCAAAGTCCCGACTCCCTCTGTGAGCCTGCCCTTCAGCCTCGTGGAGAGGCATTTCCTGCTCACCTATCCTCTGAGGGGTGTGCTAGGCTCTTGCATCCCAATGATACGTGGTTCTTCCCAGTCCCAGTCATGGTTCCTTGTTTGCCAGCCGTGTCCTGACTGCAATCCAGAGGGATGGTTCCTGCTTTCCTGGGAACCCTAGCAAACCTCACCATCCAGTGGGCTGCAATCACATCTTCGCCGATGAGATCTGAATCCCAGACATGGGGGAGGGGCCCCCTTCGAAGTTTGTTCCTTTCTTGGGTACTCTCCCTTAGCCCTAGAGTGTTCTTTAAAGTTGTCTGTACCCATATATACTTAATCCCTTTGGACTATGACTGATACTGGAAGTAATATGAAAGTTCATAAAAAGAATATTTAGAACTTCAGCCCTTTTCCCCTCACTTGGCTACCTGAATGCTGGCAGCCAGGCTTATGCTCCCCATCCAGAAGGTAAGATTCTTCTGTGAAAAATTTGACAGCAATATTGGGGGTACCCAAGGAAGCAGTTTCAGAAATGTCAGTCAACAAATCCTACTTATATGAATCAATAGCTTCCAGTCAGCTTCTTTGTGTCCTCATCTTAAGTATATACAGACAACCAAGGATCATCAGGCATTTGAGGAAAGCCTTTAAAGTGAAAGGATAAAAAAAAAATTTTTTTTTAAATAATAGGGAGAAAAGTGGGTCCATGAAGGAGAAGGGAACATTTTAAAGAGCTACCGCTAAAATTCTCAGGTGTTGAAATAGTAAAAAAGTTTGTCTCCACTAAAAAAACAAAAAAACCTAGGGACCATAAGAAAGAAATAGAAAACAAAAAGTCTTCCCCTATTGAGAGGAAGAGGGGTTAGGAGGGTGTGTGTGTATGTGTGTAGTGAGGAAGAGGGTTCATTGCTCATCTTACACAGTGACGACAATGCTTAAGCATGAATAATCAAGAAGTAGCAGGGATTTGGAGATGAAAAAAATGAAAGTGGCTGCTTCTGGAGAGTGGAAAACAGGTAAAGTGGGCCAGTGGAGCCCTTTTTTCTTCTGTTTTATTTTGATTTGGGGGTGGGGGAATCACTGCTCTTTGAAACAAGTTTTCCAGAGCATGTTGGACTTTTCAGGACTCAGCTCTGGTATTCTGTCTCCAGTGGCTCTCCTTTGAAGAGGACTTTGGATGCTAGTCCCGTGTTCTTGACCTAACAGAATTTAACTTGCTCGTTTGTAGAACAGTGAATTGTCCTTTGAAAACCTCGAGGTGACTCTGCCATCTCTCATTGCTCTAGCATTCTCTGATGCCAGGTAACCTTTTCTAGAGTTATCTGGTGTCTGCTTCCACAGCACATATACAAAAATTGGAATGACACGCAGAAGATTGACATGACCCCCTGCACAAAGATGACATGCAAACTCATGAAGCGTTCGTGTTTTTAAGTAAAACGTTTCTCTGAGTTCAAATATATGTAAACAAATGTCTATATGTCCCATCTGAAGGGTTGATTTTAAATTAAGCCTTCATAATCACTGTGTATAAAAACAAATCCACAAGTTCTCTCAAACGGAAGTAAACATTTATTGAAATACCTCTTTATTAAATAAATGCTTCCAAATTTTGAAAATTTAGAAGTATCTTTTATTGTGGTAAAATGCACATAAAATAAAATTTACCATTTTAATCATTTTTAGGTGTACAATTCAGTAGTGTTAGAAGTGCTTTTTAAAGAAAATGTATGCAAAAATTAGCTCCGGATTGGAATGATTTGTGTCATGTTCTATGCCAAAATATTTATTTAATGTTCTTCATTTCATATTAGCCTGATGAAATAATGTTAGCATTATACACTTTCATATGTCTCCACTGTAGGTAAGATTAGAACCTATGACAACTATTTAAAATATTCAAGAAATTAACTAATTTTTTCACCCACTTAACAGTTGGGAGCCGTTTGAAATGAAAAATAAAGTAGTGTAACTAAATCCAAGCAATCCCAAATAAATGCCCATTGTTTCTTGAGAGATAGACAAGACATCACCAGTATGAGCCACAGAAAACACCCACATTAACAGCTTGGATATATTATTTTCCTGCTGAATAAAAAGTTAGGCACACAGCTTTTCTATACAATAACTGGAATTGTGCACAGTCCCCCTCCACACTGCTCTGAAAATGAACTTTTGTTTTATGCAGATGTAGGCGAATTAGAATGAACAAAAGGACACATTTGAAGGCTGAGAACATTCAACTGAAAAGGAAAGACGGATTTTTGTTCCACAAGACAGGAGACCAGATGTAACTGGTCTACAGACTGTTTTGCAATGGGCAGGTTAGAAGGTTCCAGCTGTCCTGTCTTTGAAAGCGGCGGTCCAACGGCAAGTATTTCCTAACTGCTCCTGCCGAAGGTTGCCGACATGGCCACCTGAAAGAATAAACAGGAAGAACTCGAACCCCCTTCTGGTCTCCTCTGGCCCAGTATCTGTCGAGGACCAACTTCTTTCCACACCCACTATCGCAATAGCTCACTCATGTTAAGGTCTGAGCCACTAGCTGGAGGATGGCACCCACAGGAAGCTGATGGGGCTGGGAAACTGCTGCAGACCCTTGAACAGAACTCTTATGGGAGAGGAAGCCTGGATAACCCTTCTTAAGACTGATGGAAAGATGATGGGTTGTTAGGAATGTTGAGGCCAGATCCGTGAGCCTGGACACAGAGGCAACCATGAGCCCTTCCTACCCCATCCCCCGCACACATGTTCCACAAGGCCAAGTTCACTCACATCCAACAGTATCTCCACTGAGACTACGAAGCCAGGAAACTGCACTGTGTCTTCCATGGCCGCCGTTGTTGGTCACAGTCCAGAACGATCACACCTCTGCTCTGTCCCGTTCATGCTTGCTTCTCCACACTTCTTCATTCGTCCCTTAAACCCTGGTGCTCCCATTGCTTTCTGGCATGTGCTCTCATGATTCTAATGCAACAATTATCTATATGCTGATAAATCCAAAATCTGCTTCTCTAACCCTAATCTCTGCCTTGAATTTTGACTCCTATATCCAACAACATGCAGGCCTTATTCAGGGGCAGACATCACAGGCACTGAAAAGCCCTCGAACATTATGGGTGTAAATAAACTCCCCAATCTCTTACTTGAAATCCTTGGGGACAAATGTTTCATGGAATTCTGAGTTTTCCAAACTTAGAAAAGGTCATACATAGTATATAAATACCACCAGGTATTTATATACTAGGCCAGTACCTTATAAACACTTTTTTTCTTCAGCAAAATGTACTACTATTCACATTAAGTGGAATATACAAAGGCTAAAAATAGTCTTATGTCAGCTGAGGTCACATTTTGTTATCAAATGAGTTTGCGCCATATTGACAAGAAACTCAGAGCTTCTTAGATGTTGGAATTGTGAATAAGTGATTATTGAACTTTATCTGTCACACATATGACCTTAAAGGGCAATTATCCCTAATATACACAGAGCTCTTTAGAAATTAATAAGAAAAAGAAAGATGAAATCCAGAAGGAAATTGGACCAAGGACATGAATGGAACATTTAAAGATAACATTTTTTAAATGTTCAACCATACTAACTGCAAGTCACAAAGATATGCAACTTGAAATTGTAAAATATTTTCTGCTTCTCAGGTAAGCAGGAATAAATAATAATTTAGCAAAGGTATAGAGAAATAGGCATTCACCTATACTATTAGTGAGTTAATATTTGTAAAAACAGTTGCCTAGCACATTGTAAATTTTACATAGGTGCTTATTAAACATTAGGAGATGTTTTTAGTGGTAAAAACTTGGGGGAAGACAACTTACCAACAATTGATATTAAAATTTTAAATGTGTATATTCTGATGATATCCAGCACCTCCAATTCTAAGAATTTATTCCACCAAAATACTCAAAGATATATTATGTAGAAAGATGTTCGTCGAATTACCATAATCATGAAATTTGGAAACATCACTGCCATCTTTGGTGGTGTGTTTCTTCTCAAGCTGGTAGGAAGGCGGCCATGGCAGTCCCAGGCATCACATCCAGACACCGCAACACCTAGGGGAAGAAGAGAATGTCTTCCTGGGGTTCTCTTGTAGAACTAGAAGAACTTTTCCCAGAAGCTTCCCAGTAGAGTTCCTCTCTGTTCTCATTGGACATATCTGGGGTCCATGAACCTTACCACACCAATCCCCAGCAAAGGGAATGGCATTACTCCAGGCCAGTGGTTCTCAAACATTTTTTATCATGGGACCAATTCAGGTGCTTAAAAATTAGGGATTCCCAAGGGCTTTTGTTAATATGGGTTATATCTATTACTAAAATTTCTGAACAATTACTTATTAATTTAAAAACAACAATAAGCCCATTAAATGTTAGCATAAGTTAACATAGCTATATTTTCCAAAGCAAAAGCATTTTTAAAATAAAAATTGTATGTATTTAAGGCGTATAACCTGATTTGATATACATATAAATGCTTACTACAATCATGCTCGTTAACATACTTATCCTCACATAGTTACCGTGTGTGTGTGATGGGAGCACCTGAAACCTGTTCTCTGAGCAAATCTCCAGTATTCAATACAGTATTGCTAACTGTAGTCATGTTGTATGTTAGATATCTAGACTTATTCATCCTACATAACTGCAACTTTGTGCCCTTTGGCCAACATCTCCCCATTTCCCCCACTCTAGCCTCTGGAAACCACCTTTCTACTGTTTCTAGGGCATTTGACTTGTTTAGAGTCGACATAGAAGTGAGATCATGCAGTTTTTTTCTTTCTGTGTCTGACTTATTTCACCTGGCATAAGGTCCTCCAGGTTCATCCATATCGTCACGAACGGCATTCTTTTTTAAGGCTGGAGAATATTCCATTGAATGTACATACCACAATTTCTTTATTAATTCATCCGTTGACAAAAACTAAGTTTGTTTCCATGTCTTGGCTCTTGTGAATAATGCTGCAATGAACAAGGGAGTGCACATATCTCTTCAAGATACTGATTTCATTTTGGGGGTGTTATACCCAGAAGAGGGATTGCTGGATCATATGGAAGTTCTGTTGTTAGCCATTGAGAAAGCATTTAATGAGAACAGTGGCCTTGCTTTCCATTTTTGCAAATACCTTAATATTTGGCTTAGTGTAAGACAGCTGGATTCTCACATATACTTCTGCATTCATTCAATCTGTTGGAATCTGTTGGTAGAAGTAAGTATTAAAAAAAAAAATCCAGCCTCATTCAGATATGTAGCTGGAAAAGGGAGAGACTCATGACCCCTGAAAAGGGTCTCAGAAACCCCATGGGCTCTGGCTGCATTTTAGGACCCTCTGCCTTATGCAGGGAGGCCCGCCCCTGAAGACGGGGGTGAATCATCCTCTCCCAGAGCTCACAGCTGTTAGGAGAGGGAGCGGAAATGTGAACTAAGTCCTACTCTGCTAGGAAGGAGAGAGGAGAAAACGGATACTGTCAGGGAGAAGGAAGGATACTGACGGCACAAGCAGCCATGCCCTCTACAAACTTTTCTATAGAGCACATCTAGAATTGTGGCAAAATACGCCTAACGTAAAAATTTCCCATTCTAGCCACTTTTAAGTGTACAGGTCAGTGGCATCAAGCACACTTACACTGTTGTGCAGCCGTTCCATCCACACGGCTCTTCATCTTGCAAAACTGAAACTCTGTCCCCATTAAACGACCCTCCATTCCCCCATTTCACCCGGCCCCCGGCAGCCACCATTCTACTCTGTCTCTAAGAGTCCGATGACTGTGTACTTCATGGAAGGGGACTCACGCAGCATCTGTCCACATATAACTGGCTTATTTCAGGTTCATCCGTGATGTGGATGCAGAGCCAGAACTTCCTTCCTTTTTAAAGCTGAAGAATATTCCGTTTATGTGCGTACAATATTTACTTTATCCCTCCTGATGATGGACATTTGGGGTGTTTTCACCTTTTGGCTATTGAAAATAATAATATTATGGGGGCGCCTGGGTGGCACAGTGGTTAAGCGTCTGCCTTCGGCTCAGGGCGTGATCCCGGCGTTCTGGGATCGAGCCCCACATCAGGCTCCTCCGCTATGAGCCTGCTTCTTCCTCTCCCACTCCCCCTGCTTGTGTTCCCTCTCTCGCTGGCTGTCTCTATCTCTGTCGAATAAATAAATAAATAAAAAATATCTGAAAATAATAATATTATGAACACAGGCATACAAATAGCTGTTTAAGTCCCTGCTTTCAATTATTTTAGGGATACGTCCAGGAGTGGAACTGCTGGATCCTATTACAATTCTAGTTGTAATTTTTTGAGGAACTGTCCTGTTGTGTCCCATAGCGTCTGCGCCACTTTACATTCTCACCAACACGGCACATGGGTTCTCAATTTCTCCACATTTTCACCAACGCTTTTCATAGTCAATATATAAATATAAACACATTTGACAGTAGCCATCCTGGCAAGTACGTTTTAAAAACATAAATCAGATCATGTCATTTTCCTGGTAAAACTACAGTGTTTTTCAGCTGCCTTGTAAACCTGAACCTCTTTATTCTGAGGGCGGACAAGGCCCCGTTGATCGGGCCCCGCCCTCTTCTCCATCCTCATCCCCGACACTCTCCCCTCGCTCACAACCCTCCAGCACAAGAACCTTTCTGTTTTTCAAACAGGCCAAGAGGTGTCCATCTCTCAGCCTTTGTACAGCCTCTTCCCTCTGCCTGAAACCCCTGGAAACCCCTTCCCTTCCCAAGGCTGGCTCTCTCCCCTCACTCAGGCGCCAGATTAAATGCAAGTGTTTCCTGAGTGCTGCTCCCAGTCACTATCATATCTTGTTCCAGACTTTTCACAAGTACTTCTTGAGCACCTCCTGTATGACAGGCCCTATTCTAACGGCTGGGATATAGTGATGAACAAGCACATTAATCCTTACTCCTAGAGCACCTGGGTGGTTCGGCCAGTTAAAGGTCCAACTCTTGGTTTCGGCTCAGGTCATGATCTCAGGGTCGTGGGATCGAGCCCTGTGTCAGGCTCACACTCAGCTCAAAGTCTGCTTGAGTTTCTCTCTCCCTCTCCCTTCCCCCTGCTCCTCCCCCCACCCACTCACTCACACATGCACACACACACGCACTCTCTCTCTTTCTCTCAAATAAATAAAATCTTTTTAAAAATCCCCACTCCTATGAGGCTTATATTCTGGTGATTGTCCACAGAGCACTAATCACTACTGCAATTATCTTGCTCATTTTTTCAATGTTTATCTCATCGGTGGGTCATTTCAGCATCATACGTAAAGCAAAAGTTGGAAACAACCCAAATGCCTGACAATGGAAACTGGTTTGAAAAATGATCATTTGACTTTATAATATAAAGCCATATGTCTGTTTTGAAGAGTGACTAGGCCTATACGTACTGCCGTGAAAAGATGACCAGGATATACTTGTATCAGACACACGGATATATGCCTCCCCAGCTCCCTTGGCACCAGCCACCTGTGAGAAGCTCACCTGCTTCTTCCACCTCAGTGCATGGTTCTGCCTCTTGCTGCCACTACATAAGCAAGCAAACCACATGCCCGGAGTTTCCACCTGCACCTGCTACTTCTGGCCTCAGATGAGACCACATGGCAGGGTATGGGCTCTGACATTCTAAATGGCCACACGAGAGGACAGTTGATGCAACTTGGAAGTGTGAAGGTTAACATCCCACAGGCAATGTTTGCCCTTACTGAGTATTTCTAAAAGCTTTTCTTGATGTGGTTTACATCTATCCATATTTATCATATTCAAAATTAAAAATGAGAAAACTTTGAAGTATTTGTCAATTGATTTTAGACATCAATAAAAACTCATATGCAAACACAAATAGCATATTTTATTTAAAACAAATATATTTTCCAGACCAAAAAAATAAGCAAGAAGAGTGGTATTGCTTTACACATTCGCAGGTCTCTTTAAAAACCTGGTTTAACAGAAAGCTCAATTCTCATAACTCGTTCTGCATTCGATTTATTGCAGTATTTTTTTTTTTTTGGTGTAAGTTTATGAAGATAATCTGGCTTCATACAGATGTGTAGTTGGAAAAGGTAGACATAGCATTTTCAGATAACTGGGTATTCTTCTTTGATACTACACCAGAACTTGACAAGTATTAGTTTCTGAAAGGTTAACTATGGTGTGGAATCTGAAACCATATCAATGAACTCTTTGTCCTCCATTATATTAAAACTCATTGTTCATTTGTACTTTGGATGGGTATTTTACCCACGTGTAATATTGATCTTGCAGATACCTGGAAGGGTCTTGGCGATTCTTAAAAGTCCATGGACCACACCTTGAGAAGTGATGACTTATTTATTTACTTGTTTATAGTTTGCTCCTCCCAACCCTCCCCTCCAGAAAGTAAGCTTCGCAGGAACAGGAACAATGTTCATCTTGTATCCCTTGCACCTGGAACAGTGTCTCTAGCTCATTGAAGGTACTCAATAATCACTAGTTCAATGAATGAACCTCAGTGATTCTGTAAGAGAGGCATCCCATAAAGTTGTCTATATGACCTTGAGACTACATTAAATTATTTTCCCAGGATTTAAAAATTGATGTCATAAAGATAAATTAAAACTAACTAGCTTGTTTTCAAGTTTTTATTTAAATTCTAGTTAGTCAACATATAGTGTAATATTGGCTTCAGGAGTAGAATTGAGTGATTCATCACTTACATACAACACCCAGTGCTCATCACAAGTGCCCTCCTTAATACCCATCACCCATGTAGCCCATCACCCCCCCACCTCCCTCCATCAGCCCTCAGTTTGTTCTCTATCATTAAGAGTCTCTTATGGTTTGCTTCCCTCTTTTTTCCCTTCCCCTATATTCATCTGTTTTGTTTCTTAAATTTCACAGATGAGTAAAATCATATGGTATTTGTCTTTTTCTGACTGACTTATTTCACTTAGCTTAATACATTCTAGCTCTGTCCACATTGTTGCAAATGGACGATTTCATTCTTTTTGATGGCTCAGTAATATTCCGTTGTGTGTGTGCGTGCATGTGTACGGCATCTTCTTTATCCATTCATCAGTCAGTGGACGTTTGGACTCTTTCCGTAATTTGGCTACTGTTGATAATGTTGTTATAAACATCGGGGTGCATGTGCCCCTTTAAATCAGTATTTTCGTATCCTTCGGATAAATACCTAGTAGTGCAATTGCTGGATCATAGGGTGGTTCTATTTTTAACTTTTTGAGGAACCTCCATACTGCTTTCCACAGTGGCCGCACTAATTTGCATTCCCACCAACAGTGTAAGAGGGTTCCCCTTTTTCCACATGCTTGCCAACATCTGTCGTTTCCTGTGTAAAATTGACTTGCTTTAAAATTCACTAATTTTGCCCTTAAAAAACAGATTGTGACTTTCAATAGTACATATTTATTTCCATAGACATTAAATAAAATACACTATAATACAATGTCAACTACCCTTTTTGAAATATATGGTAGAAGATTCTACATGTGAGGGATAGGTCTGCATAACCAAAGCTTTATGAAGCAATTCTTCCTTCTTTAAGGGTATTATGGGAAAAGAAGAGTAAATGAGATTAGGCTAAAAGAACGTTGTAAGAAAAAAAGATGAAACCAAAAAAATAATAATGAAAAATTACATGTCATCTTTCAAGAATATCCAAAATATTCATGTATGCATGTATGTGTTTCTTGTCTACCTCTAAAACAATCCAAAGAATCTATGTAATAAAATTTGGCTTCATGAAGTAGTCTAGACACTTGCTACTTAAAGCGTAGGCTTGTGTCAGCAGCTCTGGTATTTCCTGGAAGTTAGAAATGAAGAGTCTCAGGCCCCACCAGACCTACTGCACAGATGATATTTTCCAAATATAGCCACTACAATATGTTCCATTCCACATGTTGTGAAGTTGACCCTTCCCCCATCAAGCGATGGGGGCAAAGTCTCTTCCCCTTAAAACTGGGAAGACCCTTATGACTGCCTCAACCATAGATTATGGTAGAAGTGACACTATGTGACTTCTGAGGCTGCGGTCAACAGCCAGCATCAACCACCAGACTGTGAGTAAACCTTCAGATGATTTCAACTGCCAGCTGTTAAGTTACCGTCAGAATCCAACTTTCCCATCTAAGCGTGTGTGGGGACAAGCTATCCCTTCCAGGCCCTGCTCAAATTGCAGGTTTGTAAGCAAAATAAATGAGTAATCATTTAATGGCTGTTTTAAGCCACTAAGTTTGGGATGATCTGCTGTGCAACAGAGAACCAGAACACCCACTGAACCATCTTAACAACACCCCTCGAGAATTCATATGCAGATTGAGGCGCCTGGGTGGCCCAGTCAGCTAAGCATCTGACTCTTGGTTTCAGCTCAGGTCATGATCTCATGAGTCGTGCGACTGAACCCTGCATCAGGCTCTGCACTCAGCACGGAGTTTGCTTGAGGATTCTCTTCCTCTGCCCCCGCCACTTGCACACGTATGCATTCTCTCTCTCTAAATAAATAAATCTTACAAATAATAAAAATTCAAATGCATCTTAGATGTAAGAAGTATTAATTTAAAGTAAAATTGTGTAATGTGTAATTTTCCTACTGCCTTTAACACTGATTGCAAATTATGAAAAACTTCATACTGAGTTAAAATTGTATTTAGAGTAATTCTTTCCAGAAAGCTAGATAATTGTTCTCTGTCAAATGTGCCGTGTTCTCTAGATGTTAGAACTTGTACAAATCTTGGGTCTGACTCACAGTTGGAGGGTATTTGCTCCACAAGAGATAGAGAAGCTGACTACATAATTGAGGCAAGTCAAAGGATTTTAGAAGCCAGCCCTCCTGAAATGTAAGGACGAGGACTGAGGATGTGTGATTAATACTGAGCAAACTTCCTCGTGTCGAGGGCAGTAATCATTTTAATAGCAGATGACATAAGGAAAACTTTTAAAAACAGATGGTGTCATGCTACCAAAATTAAATGTAGATGAACATATGCAGGTGTTTGCTATTGTTCAAGTGTAACAACAAAGCTGTAATTCATAGCACTCTCCCGGGGTCAGGTGTATTAGCTAAAGGTCTATGGTTTCATAATGCAATCAACATATAGGGTAGCTTTCATTCCCATTAGTCTATGTGGTTCATCTATCATCATGCTGAAGGTCTTCGTTCAGTGAAGTTTAACATTTCATTTATTCGTAGTGCTCTAAATTTTAAGTCAATCCTAATCACAAAGATCAGTGAATAATAACCATCAGTTGTCACATGATGTCAAACAATTAGATATTTGGGAACATCTAAATTTTTAAATTAGTTTTTCCAGGTTCCAACCAGATATTTGGCCTCCTGGGACCAGAGCCAGGTCATCTAGCATTGCCTCCTAACCCTATCAAACTCCCCTGTGTTTAGACTATTCCTGCAAAGAATAGCCCTGTGGCTGTGGCTGCATTAAATGCAGCTTGCTCTCTTCACTTTCCAGTTATTAAAAACAACTTATTGGTAAGAGTTCTTTGTTGCAAGCAACAGAAACATACTCTGGCTAATGCAAGCAGAAGAAGATTTATTGAAAGACTGATAGGGGCTAATGAGCCCACGAAGAGGAGGAGCTCCAGGCTTGGGAAAGGGCAGGGGTCAAAGAAGTCCCAGCCCACCCACTTCCACACTCACAGTGCTACCACCACACTAAGACTAGCCTCCAGAAGATCTCCCATTCTTGTAACGCTGCCTCCCCAAAGTCCTCCTGGCTTCCGTAAGTGACAGGTGGATGTGAGATGGGTGAGCTAAAAACTTGCCCTCCTGTCAAGATTCCTTACTGAGGGAGAAAGATTATTTCCCATAAGAAAACTGATGTATTATAAGGAAGTGGGGTGATGCTGGGCGTCCAAAATCCTATACAGTCTGCTATAAATATGTAGGACTCGTTTACGTTATAAAATAATGCATGCTTATTGTGGAAAATGCATAGTATTGTCTCTCTACATTTTTTTCTAAAATTGGAATTATTATTGAATGTACTATTTATAACCAACTTTTTTTCTTCCACCATATTGTGATCGTTTTTCAATGTCATTAAACTATTCATCTGCTTTTCAATTTGGTTTTCTTTTTTTTTCTTTTTTTTAATCTGCATTTTTAAAATTCAAATTCAATTAATTAACATATAATGTATTACTTGTTGCAGGGCTACAGGTCTGTGATTCATCTGTCTGATATAATACCCCATGCTCATTACAGCACATACCTTCCCCAATGTCCATCACCCAGTTACCCCCTCCCTCCAGACCTCTCCCCTCCAGCAACCCTCAGTTTGTTTCCTATGATTAAGAGTCTCTTATGGTTTGTCAACTTCTCCATTTTGGTTTTCAATGTTGGTATAGTATTTCTTCTCTGTTTGTATTTTAATCACATAGGTAATTTCTTTTTTTAAGATTTTATTTACTTATTTGTCAGAGAGAGAGTGAGAGAGCACAAGCAGAGGGAGCAGCTGAGGGAGAGGGAGAAGCAGACTCCTCACTGAGAAAGGAGCCCGATGCGGGGCTCAATCCCAGGACCCCAGGATCATGACCTGAGTTGAAGGCAGACGCTTAGCCGACTGAGCCACCCAGGTGTTCCAGTTTCTATTTTACCTTTTACCACCTTTAAATAATGCTGCACTGAACATACACTTTTTTTTTTCTCTTTTGCTTAAGTGTACTGAAGGCTTACCATGTATCAGGCACTATGTTAAGTGCTCCATGTGCATTTTCTCATCTACTCCCCACAATGCCCCGTGCGGGAAATCCTATTATTATCACCATTTTACAGATGAGGAAAATGCTGCATGGGGGCTATAAAAAACTTGCCTAAGATGACACAGCCACGGGGGCGCCTGGGTGGCACAGCGGTTAAGCGTCTGCCTTCGGCTCAGGGCGTGATCCCGGCGTTCTGGGATCGAGCCCCACATCAGGCTCCTCCACTGGGAGCCTGCTTCTTCCTCTCCCACTCCCCCTGCTTGTGTTCCCTCTCTCGCTGGCTGTCTCTATCTCTGTTGAATAAATAAATAAAATCTTTAAAAAAAAAAAAGATGACACAGCCACGGATAGTCACTAATTAACCTGAGGGTCACGCAGCTAGTAGACAGCAGAACCAGCCTGTCAACCGACTGCTCAGGCTCTGAACCTCTTAACTTCCCTCTTATGCAGAAACTGTTGGATAATCCATAAAGATTTCCTCAGGACAATAAATCAAGGGAAGTGGAATTGAGGGAGTAAAGGCTTTTGATACATACTGTCAGCTGCTCTCCTGAGAGCACCAATTGATACAGCCCCAGAAAGAGATTAAGGGGCCTATTTTCCCATATTCTTGGGCCACACCTCAAACTGTACCTTTATCAGAGAACCTTTGTCAATCTACCTGGTGAAAAAAGATATCTTGGTTTTTAAATTTTTGCATGTGTTGTGTTATATTATAATGCCAGCTATGTTTTATGATTTTTTACTATGTGTCTGTCAAATGCATGCCCCAAGAGGGTAAAGACTGCTGTCGTTTTGTTTACTGGGGTACCCCTAGCACCTCACAGAGTGCCTGGTACGGAGTAGTCGCTCAATTAAAATTTTTGGAGTAAACAAATAAATGAGTGAATGTGCCAGGCATTGAGTTCAGCACTTTATGTGGATTATCTCATTTAGATCTCATGACACTCAATGCTTTAGCTAGTATTTATACCATTAATATTTTCACTAGTATGTCTGACCCAAGAGGCACCGCCAAGGCCTTCTTTGAACCTCCAGTTCTGGTGCTCTCAAGTAGGACTGCCCACCTCCCTTGGTTTTTCCCAAATGGATTCCTTGTACGATATATGAGCTATGTTTTAAGTCAAATCACCCCAAATCACTCCAAACTTGTTGAATTTTTTTTATTATTTAGAAAATGTCCATTTTTATTTATTTATTTTTAAAGATTTTATTTATTTATTTGACAGAGATAGAGACAGCCAGCGAGAGAGGGAACACAAGCAGGGGGAGTGGGAGAGGAAGAAGCAGGCTCATAGCGGAGGAGCCTGATGTGGGGCTCGATCCCGGAACGCCGGGATCACGCCCTGAGCCGAAGGCAGACGCTTTAACCGCTGTGCCACCCAGGCGCCCCAGAAAATGTCCATTTTTAAATCTAGCTTTCTGATTCTGTGCTTATGTCTTCAACACTTTCACAATGATTTTCTTCTCTTCAATAAGAAAAGCATTCTGGATCCTGTCACGGACACATTTTGCAACCGTGGAAGCACCATGGGCTTGGATGACATGTGTTTTGGTTTTAGACAATCTCATAAGAACCCTGGATCCCATGGCACAAACCCTTTGAAGTTGACCTGGCCACATGCCACAGGCGGATTTTGTACTGTTCCACTCTTCTTGTTATAAAGGGAAACAATTCTAATACCAGGGGCTCAGGGCAGCCTACTTTTGTTGGATGCTGTATTGTAAGATAGCCTACAGAGTATGTCAAATGCTGGACCATTTGAATGCCTCTAGACTATCCCCAAAAGGGAAAAGACAGAAACCTAATTTTATTTATAGAGGTTGGAAAGAACTCTCCATGTATTAAAAACATTAACTCTAATCCTTTGTCATATAATTTACAAATACCTTCCATTATTTTTATTTGCCTCTTAGTTTTACTTATGGGTTTTTTTTAACTTGTAAATATGCTCCACGCCCAGCGCTCCCACATCTCCTTAAGGCTGTAGACATGCCTGGCCCTCAGCACTCTCATGCAGCCTTCCCAAAGCCAGTGTGGGAGTGCAGTCCAAATAGGGGATGCCCCTTGATCCCCTGGCCTGAAGAACTTTTGTTTCTGGGGCCCACAAGACTATAACAATTAGAAAGATGGTTCTGGGCAGGAAATAACACCTAGAGCACTGCACAGATAACAGACTGAAATGTACTCTCAGTGTGCCCAAGAAAAAGGCCCATCTACTTGTCCTGGAGTTTCATTCAGAGGGACAGCCTTCAAGTCTGCCACACATTAGAGGCTACAGAGGCAGTCTCAGGGAACATAGGCAGGAAAACACCATTTTGAGCCCTCCCTTAGTCTCACTACAGCTCTCTGGCACCCCCCAGGAAGGAACTTATATACTCATTTGAAGCTGATTTTTGCAACTCTTGCCCAGGGGGAGCCGCCAGATCTCCCAATCTGGAGATCAGCAGGGTTTATTATTATGGTCCCACAGGTCTGTATCTGTTTGCATACTTTTAAAGTTGCTGCCTGAGGATATGGCTTTCAATCAGGCTGAAACTAGGTTCCGACCACTTTTTTTTGGAAACACTGACAGGTCTTTGTACCCCCTCAACTCCTGGGACCTATCAAGAGTAAATCAGACTACTATGACAATCACAAAGGTTCACGAGACAACCAAGAGCTAGGGCAAGGTTGAATGATAAGCTTCATCTCCTATACAGCGCCACTTTGTCAAGACTGGGAGAAGTAGCCATTTTACCTAATCCATAGAAACAAATACAGAGTCAGGCAAACTTAGAAAACATAGAAATATGTTCTAAATGAAAGAACAAGACAAAACCTCAGAAGAAGACCTTAATGAAATAAAAATAAGTAATCTACCTGACAAAGAGTTCAAAGTAATGGTCATAAATATATTCATCAAACTCAGAAGAAGAAAGGATGAACACAGTGAGAACATCACAAAGAAACAGAAAACGTAGGAAAGTAGTCGCAGAGCTGAAGAATACAATAATTGAACTACAAAATACACTAGAGAGGTTCAACAGCAGACTAGATGAAGGAGAAGAATAAACTGGCGACCTGGAAGACAGGATAGCCACACTCACCCAAACAGAACAGCAAAAAGGACAAAAGAATAAAAGTGTGAGGATAGCTTAAGGGACCTATCAGGCAACATCAAGCAGACTAAGGTTTGCATTATAGGGGTCTCAGAAGGAGAAGAGACAAAGGAGCAGAAAACTTATTTGAAGAAATAATGGCTGAAATTTTTCCTAACCTAGGGAAGGAAACAGACATCCAAGTCTGGGAAGCAAAGCCAGTTCCAAATAAGACGAACCTAAAGAGGTACACGAAAAGGCACATTATAGTTAAAATGTCAAAAGAATCTTAAAAGCAAAAAGGAAAAGGGGCGCCTGGGTGGCTCAGTTGGTTAAGCGTCTGCCTTCGGCTCAGGTTGTGGTCCCAGGGTTCTGGGATCAAGTCCCGTGTCAGGCTCCTTGCTCAGTGGAGAGCCTGTTTCTACCTCTGCCTGCCACTCTGCCTGCTTGTGCTCTCTCTCTCTGACAAATAAATACATAATTTTTTTTAAAAAAGCGGCAAGAAGAAAACAACTTGTTACATACAAAGGAACCCCAAAAGACTATCAGCTGATTTTTTAGCAGAAGCTTTGCAGGCCAGAAGAGAGTGGCATGGTATATACTCAAGGTGCTGAAAGGAGACTACTTCCAAGCAAAAATACTCTACCTGGCAATATTATCAATCAGAATTGAAGGAGAGATAGAGTTTTCCAGAAAAGCAAAAGCTAAAGGAGATCATCACCACTAAACTGGCCCGACAAGAAATGTTAAAGGGACTTCTTTTTTTTTTTTTTTTAAGATTTATTTATTTATTTTAGAGAGATAGAAAGAGAGAGAGAGAGTGAGCACGCACACAAGTGCAGAGGGAGAGGGAGAGAGAGAGTCCTCAAGCAGACTCCCTGCTGAGCGTGGAGCCCAAACACGGTTTGATCCCAGGACCCTGAGATCATGACCCGGGCTAAAATCAAGAGTCAGCTGCTTAACTGACAGCCATCCAGGCACCTTAAAGGGATGAAAAGGCACTAACAGGAAAATACACCACAGTGAAATTCTTATGGGTAAAGGAGAGTATATAGTAAAGATATTGGATTAACTAACTCCTTATAAATCTAGTATGAAGGTTAAAAGTCAAAAGTAGTAAAATTAACTACAACAACAATTATTAGTTGAGGGATACACAAAACAAAAAGATGTAAAATATGACATAAAAATACAAATGTGGGTTGGGGGAGTAAAAATGTAGTTTTCAGAATGCATTTAAATTTAAGATACTATCAACTTAAAATAGTGTTATATGTATAGGCTGTTATTTATGAACTTCATGGTAACCATAAAGCAAAAACCTACAGTAGATACACAGACGATAAAGAGAAAGGAATCTAAACCTAACACTAAAGAAAAGAATCAAACCACAAGAGAAGAGAGCAAGAGAAGAAGAAAGGAACAGAGAGGAACTACAAAAACAGCCAGAATGAGCAAAATGACAATAAGTACATACCTATCAATAATTATACTTTAATGTAAATGGGACAAATTGTTCAATCAAAAGACAGAGTGGCTGAATGGATAAAAATCAAGACTCATCTATATGTTGCATACAAGAGACTCACTTCAGATCTAAGGACACACACAAACTGAAAATGAAGGTGGAAAAAGATACTTCATGCAAGAAAGCTGGTGTAGACAAAATATACCTTAAAACAAAGACTGTAATAAAATACAAAGAAGGTCATTACACAATGATAAATGAGTCAATCTCGCAAGAGGCTATAGCATTTATAAATAGGTAAGTACCCAATATAGGAGCATCTAAATTATACAGAGCAAATATTAACAGACCTAAAGGGAGAAGATGACAATACAGTAGAAGATTTTAATACCTCACCTTCAGTAATGGGATCGACTATCCAGACATAACATCAATAAGGGAACATCAGCCTTAAAAGACACATTAGACCAGATGGAATTAATACATGTATACAGAATATTTCATCCAAAAGCAGCAGAACACACATTCTTCTCAAGTGCATATGAAATATTCTCCCAAATAGATCACACGTTATGCCATAAAACAAATCTCAATAAATTTAAGAAGACTGACATCATATCAGACATCTTTCCTGACCACAATAGTGTGACACTAAGAATCAATTACAAGAAGAAAACTGAAAAAACATCACAAATATGTGCAGAATAAACAATATGCTATTGGGCAATGTCTCAATGAGGAAATCAAAGAGGAAATTTAAAAAATAGCTTGAGACAAATGAAAATGGAAATACAACAATCCCAAATCTTTGAGATGCAGCAAAAGCCGTTCTAAAAGGAAAGTTCATAGTGATCCAGGCCTACCTCAGGAAACAAGAAAAATCTCAAATAATCTACCTTTACACTCAAAGGAACTAGAAAAAGAAGAACAAATGAAGGCCAACATTAGGAGAGGGAAGGAAATAACAAAGATATGAGCAGAAATAAATGAGATACAGACAAAAAAATTAGAAAAGATCAATGAAACTAAGATCTGGTTCTTTGAAAAGATAAACAAAATTGACAAACTTTTAGCCAGATTCACCAAGGAAAAAGAGACAAGGCTCAAATAAATAAAATTAGAAATTAAAGAGAAGTAGCAACTGACACCACAGAAATACAAAGGATAATGAGACTACTATGACTATGCACAATTATATGGCCACAAACTCAATAACATAGAAGAAATGCATAAATTCCTAGAAACAGACCATATTCCAAGACTGGATCATGAAGCAGAAAATCTGAATAGACTACTAGTATGGAGATTGAATCAGTCATCAAAAACCTCCCAACAACCAGAAGTCCAGGACCAGATGGATCACTGGGTGAATTTTATGAAACATTCAAAGGAGATTTAATACCTGTCCTTCTCAAACTCCACCAAAAATTGAAGAGGAAGGAGGGCTTCCAAACTCATTATAAGGCCAGCATTTCCTTGATACCAAAACTAGACAAGGACACAACCAAAAAAAAAAAAAATTATAGGCTAATATCCCTGATGAGCACAGATGAAAAAATCTTCAACGAAGTATTAGCAAACTTAATTCAACAATACATCATTAAAAGGATAATACACAATGATCAAGCAAGATTTATTCCAGGGCTGCAAGGATTGATCAATACCCACAAATCGTTCAACATGATGTACCACATTAACAAAATGAAGGATAAAAATCATATGATCATCTCAATAGATGCAGAAAAAACATTAGACAAAATTCAACATCGATTATGATAAAGATTCTCAGCAAAGTGGGTATACAGGGAATGTAACTCAACATAATAAAGGCCATATATGACGAGCCCACAACTAACATCATATTCAATGATAAGACACTGAAATCTTTCCTCTAAGACCAAGAATAAGACAAGGATGCTCACTCTCACCACTTTTATTCAACACAGTATTAGAAGTCCTAGCTGTAGCAATTAGGTAAGAAAAAGAAAGAAAAAAGTATCCAAAATGGAAAAGAAGAAGTAAAACTATCACTTTATGCATATGACATAATACTATATATATACAGAAAACCCTAAAGACCCCACCAAAAAATTATTAGAATAAATGAATTCAATAAAGTTGCAGGATACAAAATCAGTATGCAAAAATCTATTGCATTTCTATACACAAATAATGAACTAGCAGAAAGAGAAATTAAGAAAATAATCCCATCTATAATTGCATCAGAAACAGTTAAATACTAAGGTACCTGGCTGGCTCAGTCGGTGGAGCGCGTGACTCTTGGTCTTGGGGTCATGAGTTTTAGCCCCGCATGGGCATAGAGATTATTTAATAATAAAAAAAAAAGAGTTAAATACCTAGGCATAAATTTAACCGAGGAAGTGAAAGACTCATATAGATGAAAAACACTGATGAAAGAAATTGAAGAAGACAAATAGTGTAGAGATATTCCATGCTCATGGATTGGAAGAATTAATATTGTTAAGATGTCCATACCTCCCAAAAGCAATCTACAAATTCCATGAAATTTCTACTAAAATTCCAATAGCATTTTGCACAGAACTAGAGTAATTCTAAAATTTGTATGGAACCGCAAATGATCCTGATGGCCAAAGCAATTTGAGAAAGAAGAATAAAGCTGGAAATATCATGCTCCCTGATTTCAAACTACACGACAAAGCTATAGTAACCAAAACAGTATTGTATTGGTATAAAAACAGACACATGGATTAATAGAACAGAATGGAGAGCCAGAAATAAACCCACACATATATGGTAAGTTAATTTACCACAAAGGAGACAAGAATATACAGTGGGGATAAGATGGTCAATAAATTGCATTAGGGAAATTGGACAGCCACATGCAAAAGAATGATTATACCACACACAAAAATGAACTCAAAATGGATCAAAGACTTAAATGCAAGACCCGAAACCATAAAACTCCTAGAAGAAACAACAGGCAGTAAGCTCTTTGACATTGGCATTGGCATTAAAGGTTTGGATCTGACTCCAAAAACAAAGACAATGAAAGCAAAAATAAACAACTGGGACTACATTAAACTAAAAACTTTTGCACAGCAAAGGAAATGATCAACAAAATGAAAAGGCAACCTACTAAATGGGAGAAAATATTTACAAATCATACATCCAATAAGGGGTTAATATACAACATATATAAAGAACTCAAACAACTCAATAGAAAAAAACCCCCAAACAATCTAATTTAAAAATGGCAGAGGATTTAACTAGACATTTTTCCAAAGAAGGTATACAGATGGTCAACCAGAACATAAAAAGATATTCAGTAACACTAATCATCAGGGAAATGCAAACCAAAATCACAATGAGGTATCACCTCACAACTGTTAGAATGGCTATTATCAAAAAGACAATAAATAACAAGTGTTGGCGAGGATGTGGAGAAAAGGGAACCCTTGTGCACTCCTGGTGGAATGTAAATTGGTGCAGCCACTGTGGAAAACGGGACAGAAAAAATTAATAATAGAACTATCGTATGATCTACCTATTTCACTTGTGAGTATCTGAAGAAAATGAAAACACTACTTTGAAGAGATCTAGGCACCCCTACGTTCATTGCAGCATTGTTTGCAATAGCCAGTGGAAATAACTTAAATGTACATTAATGGGTGAATGAGTGAAGATATAGATAGATGATAGATAGATAGATAGATAGATAGATAGATGATAGATATTGCCATTTGCAACAACATGGATGGACCTTGTGGATATTATGTTAAGTGAAATAAGTCAGACAAAGGAAAGCATGATTTCACTTATATGTGGAACCTGATAGTTATCTGAGAAGAGAGAGGTAGGGGGTGGGTGAAGTGGGTGTAGGGGATCAATTGTATGGTGATGGATGGTAACTAGATTTATTGTGGTGTTCACTTTGTCGAGCATACAAATATTAAATCATTATGCCGTACACCCCAAACTGACATAATGTTGTATACCAATTTTACGTCAATTTAAAAAAAAAAGATAATGTGTAGCCTCCAAGGAGATGGGAGGCGTATTTCAGGCTCACTCTGAGACCCTGATATTGCAAAATATATAATCAAATCAACTTTGTTTTGGATTCTACACTGAGCATCCTAATTACCTGGATACAGTTGTATCTTACAGAAATAATAGCAAAGGTCGCACTGTTCCCTGTGTTAGATAATTATCAGAACTTGCTGGAGCCTCCATCTGTCGTATTTGAAGAAACGAAGTTAGAGCAGCAGTATGGGGTTGTGTGATGACAGGGTGGAATGGTAATTAGTTGGTAATTAGAATTTTCTGAACTATTAGGGCAATCATCATAGGAAAATCCCACTCAACATTACATGTAAGTTAAAAATGCCCCAGGGTAGCTATTAACTTCTGAAAATAGTAGCAGGTATAAGTACTTCAGCTGGAGGTAATCAACATTTCCATTACCGGCTCAGTTTTCAGAGGTTACAATTTGGTATTTTTTATTGGGCTACATCAGTCTGGTATTTATACCCAGGTTTATAAATACATAAACTTGACAATATATTTTATTTTATTGTAAAGCTGCTGCTAATGAAAATTGGCTTTAATAAACATTATTTTTTAATTTAAAATTTACTTAGTTAAAATACATTAGTTCAATATTGGTTTCTGGAGTAGAATTGAGTGATTCATTACTTACGTACAACACCCAGTGCTCATCACAAGTGCCCTCCTTAATACCCACCACCCATCTAGCCCATCCCCCCCCACCTCCCTCCATCAGCCCTCAGTCTGTTCTCTATCATTAGGTCTCTTATGGCTTGTTTCCCTCTCTCCTTTTTCTCTTTACCCCCTTCCCTTAGGGACATCTGTTTTCTGCCTCAAACTCCACATATGAGTGAGATCAGATGGTATTTGTTTTTCTCTGACTGACTTATTTCATTTAGCATAAGACACTCTAGCTCTGTCCACGTTGTTGCAAATGGCAAGATTTCCTTTTTTGATGGCTAATATTCCATTGTGTGTGTGTGTGTGTGTATGTGTGTATGTGTGTGTATACATACATATATGTGTATATACACACATACATATATATACACCACATCTTCTTTATCCATTCATCAGTCAATGGACATTTGGACTCTCTCCATAGCTTGGCTACTGCTGATAACACTGCTATAAACACTTGGGTGCATGTGCCCCTTTTTTTTATCCTTTGGGTAAATACCTAGTAGGGCAATTGCTGGATCATAGGGTAGTTCTATTTTTAGGGAACCTCCAAACTGAATAAACATTCTTTTGATATTGGACTTAGTCTTCTTTTCACTTGGAGTTTTTTTTGTTTTGTTTTGTTTTGTTTTGTTTTGTTTTAGACTTTTCATCAGGGAGAGATACTTAGGTAACCTACAAACATGAAGACATGAACAGATCTCAAAGACAAAGTCATGTTGACCTTTTATGGACCTTAACTTCTTGGTGATTTATTTCAAATCTTTTAAACAATGAATCAAAGGAAACATGGCAAAATGATTCTTTTTAACCTCAGATTACAATCGAAAACCTCATTTGAAAGACTAAACAACTAGAAAAACAGCAACGAACATAGCCAAATAATGAAGTCTAGACTTTACCTAGTTACAGAATGCTAGAACTGCTGTTATCTCCATTTAAGATTTAAATTTAGGGGCCCCTGGCTGGCATGCAAGAGCATGCAACTCTTGATCTCAGGACTCTCGATTTCAGAGTCATGAGTCTGAGCCCCACATTGGGTGTAGAAATTATTAAAAAAATAAATTTAATAAATAAGCTGTAATGCAGCTACTATATATTCAGTCCATTCATGGTTAAAAATAATACCTGATAGTTTCTTCTAGGGGCAGAAAGTTAGTTTTCTTCACATTCAACACAGACAATTTCAAACATGACAGAAATCACACTTGACATTTTAACAGATTTTTTTTGCCTTATCCTGAATGTATTTATCTATTTTTGGTCATTTGTATATACGACCATAAATATTACCTTCTTGTACCAACCCCAGCATATTTATCTATTGCCGTTTAACAATTGCCCCCAAACAGTGGGTTCTAACACAAAGAAATTTATGATCTCTCTGTTTCTGTGGGTCAGGAATCTGGGCACCACTTAGCTGGGTGCCTCTGGGTCTAGGTCCCTCATGAGGTTGCAGTTGAGCTGTCAGCCAGGTCTATTGTCTCATCTAAAGACTAGACTGTGGAAGGATCCACTTCCAAGCTCATACACCTGGTTATTATCAAGAAGACCCGCTTCTAAGTTCACTTACATGAGTCTCTGCATTGGACTGACTCACAACATAGATGGCTGACTTCCTCACAGGGTGAGCCATCCATGAGAAAACTAGAAAGTGTTAGAACATCCAAGATGGAAACTGCAGTCTTTCATAACTGAATTTCAGAAGTGACATACCATCACTTCTATCATACTTCTTTCTTTAGAAGTGAGTCACTAAATCTTGCCTACATTTGAAAAAGAGGGGATTACAAAAGTGTGTGAATACCAGATGGTGAAGATCATGGTGGAGGGAGTATCTTTAAGCCTCCTATCATAACTGTAATCAGTCTATGATGATTGTATAGAGAGGTAGGTAGTTGTTCTCTTTTATCTTTTGTCTGCCTACCATCTTTTTGGGAAATGACTTTTTCCTCTTTCTCAGTCTGGGTGGCTCTAAGAGTCTGACTACTCCCATTCACCCTAGCTTTTGTGGGAGGCACTCTGGTGCCCTGGCCTGGCCAGTAAGAATACTTCAAATTCTTGGCCATAGTGGGTGGTTCAAGCATGGGCCATTTGGTACCTCTTTTCAGGAGCAGATATGGGTGCTGGAGAAAAAGGGTTTCCTAAGATCGCAGGTGCAGTAGAACACTGAAAATTGCAATTTCGTCCATCTCCCATACTTATATACAGGTTACCTTTGCTCCATGTGCAAATATTCTTAGAATGAAACCACACAGAAAAAAACAGAGCTGAGAGGTGGAAAATGAGTGAGCTGCACCAAGTTCTCATGACATCTCCTGCGTCTCTCTATACCCAGCTACACCTGAAGCCAGGCTTACATTTCTTTTTTTTTTTTTTTTTAATTTTATTTATTTATTCGACAGAGAGAGACAGCCAGCGAGAGAGGGAACACAGCAGGGGAGTGGGAGAGGAAGAAGCAGGCTCATAGCGGAAGAGCCTGATGTGGGGCTCGATCCCAGATCACCGGGATCACGCCCTGAGCCGAAGGCAGACGCTTAACCACTGTGCCACCCAGGCGCCCCTAGGCTTACATTTCTTTGTTGTTGTTGTTGTTAGTTTTGACTGGAATTTTGTCACTTCCAACAAAAATGGTCTTAATACGCTAATATATCTAGATGTTATGGATGTAGCTCCAAATATTCTAATTCACCTTCGCAATACCAACACAGCAGTACCTTTTATGAAATTATTTAAATATTGAGACTATTTACACTTTTCCACCTTGTCAGCTTAACTCTTAGAAACCTAAGCTCCCTGTGTTTCCTATTATGTGAACTACTTCTGTTATTCACCTTAAATTTACTTTTCTCAAGATTCAGGAAAAATCTTCTTACTGTATTTAACTTTTCTAAAAGCAGGGAGAAGTGCCTTCTTAATTATTAATTTCCTCCCAAAATTGTCACATAGTATCTGGCCAAATAATCGATCCTCAATAACTATTTAATGAATGAATGAGTCCATGAATCTTCTCAGTACACTTTAGATTATTTTGGTCTAAGTTCAATACTTTATTTTTGCCCATTCAATTCCATATTTTTAGCCTATTCACATAGCCTCATACTAACTTCAGGTTCTCTCCATGTACTTGAGCTTTTCATATGCAGAAGAACTTAGTGTCATTATGCCTTCTCTCCTCCAAATGACTAAAGAAATATTAAACAAAGTAAGAGAGGAATGCCATGTTTACACTTCTTCCTCCAAGAAGTGCCCTTTTATCCTAAACCATTGTTTCTTGTCTCTAAGCAACTTCCCTGTGCACTACCCCAGTCTCCATCATACCACGATGACTCAATTTTTAAACAGCCTTTTGTGTGGAACTTTGTGAAAGGCTTTTTGAAAATCTAAATAGATGCCATTCATGAGCTTTGACCATATGCATCTGCGCCTCCTAAAAGAACTTTAATAAACTGATGAGACCTCATTTCCTCTTACGAAAATTATACATTTTTCTGCAGCTCCTTCCTTGCCTCCCCTGGTTATCTTGCCATGCAATTGTCTTTTGGGGGGAAAGCTCTTTTCTGTTGATCCGCTCTGATGGAGTTTTTAATCCTTATTAGGTATTGTAGACTAATGTAGGGTCAAGATAGCCCAAATCAAACTATCCTAAAAGAGATTCAAACTATGATTAAGTTAGCAAGCTGAGGTCAGAAACAGGGAAATATGGACTCATATGCGGTAAATATGGGCAGAAAAAAGGAAGTAAGCTTAGAAATATAGGAAGCCAACCAAGGGTCAGGAATGTCTCAGGTCCTTTGGCAAATTGACAATGTTACTAATTTCTCTTTTCTTTAGATTCTTCCTTCCTTTGATTTTTCTCAACATCAAGCTCTCACCCTAACTTGGTAAACATTCGTTCTCAGAGTCTTTCCCTGGATGTTCTTTTTGTCTTTTTCATATGCTTGTTTTCCAGGTTCCATCACTGGTTTTGTGTCTCCCTCTATATATTTTCCATTTTCCATTTCATATAATCCCATGGATTTAAGTACTGTATCCTGTAGAATCAAAATGTAAATTCAGGGCACAGGCCTCTTCTCTGAGCTTCTTATCTGAAGATAAGTCTATTCATCTGCCTAGTTGATATTTCCACATCAATATTCCATAGAGACTCCAAACAGGCATCCACAAATCAAATAACATTTTAACATGCCCAAAATCGAATGCATCATCTCTCTATAATTTAAGACCTTTTTTCATTATATGTGACAAAAACATATCTCATGGAATCTAAGAAGAAGCTGAATGGATAGGGTTACAACTAGGCTCAGAAACAACTGGACCTAGGACCTAGAAAACTTGATGATTTCTCTCTCCAGATTATACGTCTACTTTCCTCTGTATGTCTCTTTTTTCCCTTGTTACAGACTAACTTCTGCTTCTCAGTCTACCTGGTGAGAAAAAAGCAAAGATTTCTATGTTCTTATTTCAGTCACACAGAATGACACTGGCTTGATTGTCTTTGGGTTCTTTTTTTTTTTTTAAAGATTTTATTTATTTATTTATTTAACAGAGAGAGGGAACACAAGCAGGGGGAGTGGGAGAAGAAGAAGCAGGCTCCTAGCGGAGGAGCCTGATGTGGGGCTCGATCCCATAACGCCGGGATCACGCCCTGAGCTGAAGGCAGGCGCTTAACCGCTGTGCCACCCAGGTGCCCCATTGTCTTTGGGTTCTTAATTCATAATTCCAAGGAAGAAAGTCCTTGGCTCAGCCATGGTCAAGGTGTCCATCCATAAATCAGTCAACTTTGGTCTCAGGTACAGAGTTATAATGTTTGTAGCTTGAAGTTTTCCCACAGCTCAATGATGCTCTGGTCATTTTGCTTTCAACCCTTTTTCTCTGTGTGTTTCATTTTAGATAGTTTCTATTGCTATGGATTCAACTTAACTACTCTTTTCTTCTGTTGCATCTAATCTGCTATCAATCCCATCCAGTATATTTTTCACCATAGATGTATTCTTCATTTCTAAAAGTTCAGTTTTTTCTTAATACCTTTCATTTCTCTACTTAACATGTGCAATCTTTCCCTTAAATTCTTGTATTCTGGAATAAAGTTATAATAACTGCCTTGTCTTTGTCTACTAATTCTCTCTTTGTCTATTTTGATATCTGTGTCATTTCTGGGTTTCTTTCCATTGATCGATTTCTTTCTCTCATTGCTCATAGTATTTTCCTGCTTGTTTGCGTGCCTGGTCCTTTTTCACTGGATGCCAGATGGTGTGAATTTTACCTTCTTAGGTGCTATTTTTTATCTCTATAAATATTTCCTTGAGCTTTATTCTGGGAAGCAGTTAAATTACTTGGACATAGTTTGATGTTTTCAAAGCTTCTTTTAGGCTTTGTTAGGCAGGATGAGTACCCTTTATTTCAGAGCTAATTTTGCCACACTACTTGAGCAAATGCTCTTTTGAATACTCTCCCTAATGCCCTGTAAATTACAAGACTTTTCATTCAAGGATTATTCCCTCTACTCCTATCCTTAAGTAGTTTCTCCATACTCAAGTGCTGATCAGTACTCAGCTGAAGACTTTTGGGGGCCTTCTGTAGGTCTTTGGAGCTTTCTCCTTCTGCAACACTCCTCTCCCTGCTACTCTGCCTGAGAACTCAAGATGCCATAGCCTCCCTGGACACCCATGGCCCACACAGATTCCCACTCTCTTAATCGCACACTAGAAACTCTCTCCAGGCATTAAGCTAGGACAATCACAAGGCTCACCTCATTTTATTTTCCCAGTCTCAGGGATCACTGTCCTCTGTTGCCTGATACGCAGTGCCTGAGAACCGTTGTTTTCTATATTCTTCCTGTTTTTAAAGTTGTTTCAGATGTGAGGAAGGTAAATACAGTTCCTTCTCAAACCATCTTGGTCAGAAATGGAAGTGCAATTCAATCTTTTAGAACTATTAGCAGTTTTTTAGAACCCTGGGCTCTTTTGTGTCCAGCATCCCTCTTCTGTGCTCCACAGCACCATAAGCACCCCATACAGGTTGGTTCCTCCTCACAAAACTCTAAGTCCTGTGTCCACAGATCATAACTTATTCATCTTTGTATCTTTTCGCTTAGCATAGCTGAAACATAGCAGGTGCTCAGCATATGCTTGGCAAAATAAAGAAAACACTGCATACAATCACACCAAAACAGAGAACAATCTTTAGTATTTATTTCAGAGTATTTATAAGCTGTTACCTGAAAAGTGGGCTATAATTTAAACATAGCTATATTCTGAAGTTTTGATGTCACATTCCTTTGAATCAAGTATGTCATTAGCAAAATTGTCAGCCATTAGACAGATGCTTCTCAACAAAAGTGGTTTAGTTAGAAGTGTGTCTATTCGTAGCCTTTCTTCGAGGAGGGTTGGGGATTCTTTGGCACATGTCTGTGCATTTGGTTTGGTTGCATATATTGAGCATGAAATCTTTTCAGTGTGTCATAGATTCTGAAAAAGCGTTTGTGTTTTTACAGCTCATGCTGAGCAGGATGCAACCACAGGCTTCCAAACGTACAATCTCGTTATTTGCTTCTCACGTAGGGAAAGCCTTCTCTGACTCCAAACTGCAGAGTCTCACTGCAATCTCTAGCTGTGCATTACATCCTCTGTGAGTTCCGTGGCCTGCTCAGTGCAAATACATGTAGAACTTTACATCAGATTTGTCAAGAGTTAGATGCGGAGAGTCTGTGATAGGTCCTTCCTGGGCCAAGCGTGTTCTCTTTTGCTAAAATGTGACACCTCTCCCCATTCCACCCTCCCCAGATCTCCGGAGCATTCTGAGCCTATAACTATGTGAGGCCTCAGTGCTTCCTTTTTTTCACCTGAAATGTAACTTTATAAAAAACTGACGAATAGGGACAGTAGTATCTGTAAATGAAACAAAATATTTGTGTACGAGGAAATAAATAATAAATATCACCCATAATCATGCCAGCCAGGATGTACTGTATATCACATATTATACACATTGTACACACATATATACATTATATATATTATGTATCTTATATTGTACCTACCATTCATAAATGGTACTCTGCTTTCCATCCCCCCATATCTTTTCAAGTCAATGAATATCTTTTTTAATTCCCTAAAGGAGTAAATTTTAAAATAAATTTCTTCTCTCTTTTTTTGGAAAATATCAATCTTTGAAATAGGTAATCTAGGCAGATAAAAACATCAATGCTTAGGTCTTGGGGAAGATATACTAAGTTCTATGAGGGCAGGAATGATGTCCACCTCTAGGGTCTAACATGATGCCTGGCAAAGAACAGGTGCTCAGTACATATTTATGGAATCTTTTCAAGTGTCAGTATGTTTATAAACAATTATAATCGAATGAAAAAGAATCAATATTTGCATTTGAAAACAAAGTTTCATCTAAAAATTTCTTATCCCTATGTTTTAGATTGGGTAAAGCAGGAGTATTTACCTCAATTTGCAGAAAAATGGCTAGTTCTCTTGACAATATTAACTGAGTCCTGAAAAATAAAAAGACTTGTATTGTGTAAAAAACAACCCCTTTGAAATAGTCAGGCATTAATTTTATGCCTCCAGTTATTTATGTACTTGAACTTTAAAAGTCTAGGAAGTCTGGGGCACCTGGGTGGCTCAGTCGGTTAAACGTCCAACTCTTGATTTGGCTCAGGTCATGATCTTGGGGTTGTGGAATTGAGCCCCACATCAGGCTCCATGCCCTGTGGGGTGTATACTTGGGATTCTCTTTTTCCCTGTCCCTCTACCCTTCCTCTTGCTCGTGTTTTTTTCTCTCTCTCAAATAAATACATCTTTAAGAAAAAAAAAAGAGGAGAGATAGTCTAAGTCTGTATAACAACAGCATCAACAAATACAGACAAAATAAAATCTTTTCCCTTGGATTTTTATGTATCTTCTTAAAATAATGATTTCCCATTGTCATTGTGAAGCTGAATGACAGTATCCCAATTCAATCACTTATTTGCAATTGAAATGGTTAAGTTAATTTTCAGTTGCAGCAAAGTGGGCAAAATTAGCTCTCAGTCCAAAAAAAGCACATTGTATCATTCTTAAAAATAAAGCTCGAGAGGGTGGGACATCAGTAAGATGGCAAAATAGGAAGCCCCAGGCCTTTGTTCCCCATGGAGACAGTAACTTAAAAACAATATACAGATCAAATTGCTTTTGTCAGACCTCCAGAAAACTAAGTTAAGAGGCTGCAGCACCTAGGCTATTAGAAAGCCAAGAGAGCCACACTGAAGTGGGTAGATAAGTTGGTTGCATTTTGCCTGTCTTAGCTTCTTCCCTACCCACCCCACCCTTTCCATAGCATGGTGCAATTGGGAGAAAGTTCGCAGTGCCTAGTTCTTCTTTCAGGAAGGAAAGAGAAGATTGGAACATATGTCTAAAGATTTTGTAGGGCTCCTTGAGGGAATATTCTGTTTCACTTGACTAAGTGCTGATGCGAACTAGCGGCATAGTTGCTTGCCATGTTGGAAGCCACTGAGAAGAAAGGCAAGCATCAAGATGTCACAGCTTAGGGAGATTGCACTACCTCAGGAAAATACCAGCAAGAGAAAGAGATTACAGGCTCATGAAAAGAGATAGGAACAAGATTTCTTTTTCTTTCTTTCTTTCTTTTTTTTTTTAGATTTTATTTGAGAGAGAGAGAGAGCACAAGCCATGGGAAGAGCAGGGGGAGAGGGAGAAACAGATGCCTCGCCTAGCAGGGAGCCCAATGCAGGGCTCCATTCCAGGACCCTGAGATCACGACTGAGCCGAAGGCAGATGCCCAACTGACTGGGCCACCTGGGCACCCTGGAACAAGACTTCTTAACTGGGCAATCACATGCACAAACTCAAAAAAAGATATATCTCCAGAGAAATTTTGAGAAGCCCCAGAACCTCTGGCTGGGCTGATTGGTCATGCTCTTCCCCTACATGAAGGCAGTCTATAAAGACTGGGAGAGGTGACTGTTTTTCAAATGCCAAAATCTCAACAAAAGATCACAAGGTATACAGAGAAATAGGAAAACAGGGTCCAATCAAAAGACCAAAATAAACCTTCAGAAATTGATCGTAAATAACCAGAGATTAATGCATTACCTGACAAAGAATTCAAAATAACTATCTTAACGATGCTTAATAAGGTAAAAGAGAACACAGACAACCAACAAAGTCAGGAAATTGATGCATAAACAAAATGAGAATATCAATAAAGAGATAGAAACTACAAGAACCCAGATAGACATTCTTAAACTGAAAAATACGATAACCGAATTGAAAAATTCACTAGAGAGGTTTAACAGCAGACTTCATAAAAGCAGAAGGAAGAATCTGTGAACTTGAAGATATTGAAATTACTGAGTGAAAAGAGCAAAAAGAAAAAAATGAAGAAAACTAAAGATAGCCTAAGGGACTTGTAGGGCAACAATAAGCAGACTAATATATGCCTTATTGGAGACCTGGAAGGAGAAGAGAGAGAGAGAAAGAGTCAGAGAGTTTTTCACAAGAAAAATAACCAGAAATTTCTCAAATTTGAGGGAAAAAATGAACATGCAAATGAAAGAAGCTCAAACAATTTCAACTAGGAAAAACCCAAGGATACTTATATTGAGGCACATTATAATAAAACTGCCCAAAGTCCATAGGAGGAGGACCCTAGGCTCATCTCATCCTTCAAACACAACTAGATAACTATCAGATCATTTGGAATACTCAAGAAATCAACCTGAGGGCTGACAGAACAAACTGCACAACTAGAAGAAGAGAGAAGGGCGCATCAAGCAAGGTAGGAAGTGCAGAGATGTGATTTAGGGAGAAACAGACTGCAGGTGCTGTGGGGGGATCGGAGCTGTGGTTGAGGCGAAAAGCAAGAGAGAGTGGAGCACACAGGGATATGCACAAGGAGAATGCTTCTCTAAAGTTATTGACTGGGAAAACAAGAAGGGATGATTTTCATGAGCTTTTGCAACTGAGAGGGCTCAAAAACTAGAGTTTTAAAGGTTGGCAGGCTTGGCTGGGATAGAGCCCTGAGGGCACTGCCCTACTCCTGGAGAGAAGGCAGAAAGGTAACCTGTGACAGACTGCACAATCTGAGGAATGCCTGGGTCACACAGGTGGGAGATTGTTCTCCCCTTTTGGACCACATCTGTGAGACGTGGCATTCACAGAGATGCCTCTCTGGGGACAAAAGAGCCAGTGGGTGCCATTTTCCTCCCCCACCCCTCAGCATAGATGTGGAGTAGTAAACAGGGAGACCCCTCTCTGGGGACAAAGGAGCTGGCTGGCACCTCCCCCACCTTTCAGCATAAACATGAAACCACCTTCAGTAAACAGCACAGCACTGACACAGACTGCCTAACCTGCGTACTACACTGGGTCCCACTCCCTTGTGCTCTACTGGTACTGCCAGTCAAGTGTACCTCAGTTCCAGTGCAGTGGGCCTTTCCCCAAAAGACCAGCAGAACCCCCCTGACCACATCATATCTTCTGACCAGAGAGTTTGGAAATGATTTGGTTCTAATGTAAGTAGTATCAGGTCTCATTTAACAAGCAGAGCAGAGGAAACCTAGTTAGAACTCACTACATACTGGCTAAGGACCAAACACTGCTCCCTGCAGGCAAGGACAGCCTCTGCAGATGACTGACTTGAGGGATAAAGCAGTCAAAACACAACAGCAGAGTGCACACGGTACACACCAGAGACAGTCCTAGAAGTGCCAGGCCCTGGACACTATATGACCTCTTCTTCATAAAGCCATTACTCTCAGGAGCAGGAAACATACTGGGTTTTTGTAACACAGAGATGAAGACAGAGACTTTAGACAAAATGCCAATACAAAGGAATTCATCCCAAATAAAGAACGGGAGAAGGTTATGTCCAGAGATCTAATCAAAACAGATATAAGTAATATGCCTGATGGAGAATTTAAAGCAACAATCATAAGGATACTAGCTGGGCTTGAGAAAAGAATGGAAGACTTTGGGGAGGCCCTTACCACAGAGATAAAAGAGATAAAAACAGTCAGAAATGAAAAATACAATAACTGAGATTCAAAAAAAGATAGGGTGCAATGACCACAAGGATGGAAGAAGCAGAGGAATGAATAAGTAATATAGAAAATAAGGGAAAATAATGAAGCTCAAAAAAAAAGGGGAGAATTATGGAACACAAAAATAGACTTAGGGAACTCAGTGACTCCATCAAACACAATAACATTCATATGATAGGAATCCCAGAAGAAGAAGAGAGAAAAGGGGGCAGAAAATTTATTTGAGGAAATCATAGCTAAAAATGTCCCTAATCTGGGGAAGGAAACAGACATCCAGATCTGGGCGGCACAGAGAACTCCCATCAAAATCAACAAAAGCAGGCCAAGACATATTATAATTAAACTTGCAAAATATAGTAATAAAGAAAAATCCTAAAAATCAGCAGGACAAAAGAAGTTCCTAACTTACAAGGGAGAACCCATAAGGCTATCTGTAGATCTCTCCACAGAAACGTGGCAGGCCAGAAGAGAGTGACATGATACATTCAAAGTGCTGAATGGGAAAAATCTGCAGCCCAGAATTCTCTATCCAGCAAGTTATCATTCAGAATAGAAGGAGAGATAAAGAGTTTCTCAGACAAACAAAAACTAAAGGAGTTCATGACCACTAAACCAGCCCTGTAAGAAATATTAAAGGGGACTCTTTCAGTGGAAAAGAAAGACCAAAAGTGACGAAGACAAGAAAGGAACAGAGAAAACCTCCAGGAACAACAAAAAAACAGGTACTAAAATGTCACTAAATACATATATATCAATAATTACTCTGAATGTAAACGGACTAAATACTAATCAAAAGATATAGCATGTCAGAATAGATTAAAAAAAAAAAAACCAGACCTATCTATATGCTGCCTACAAGACACTCATTTTAGACCAGACTGAAAGTGAGAGGATGGAGAAACATTTATCATGCAAATGGAAGTCAAAAGAAGGCCAGAGTAACAATACTTATATCAGACAAACTAGATTTTAAACCAAAGACTCTAACAACAGACAAAGAAGGGCATTGTGTGTAATAAATGGGACTACCGAACAAGAAGATCTAACAATTGTAAATATTTATGCCCCCAACAAGGGAGCACCCATATATATAAAACAATTAATAACAAACGTAAAGGAACTCATTGCTAATAATACAATAGTAGTAGGGGACTTTAACACCCCACTTACATTAATAGACAGATCATCCAAGCAGAAAATCAACAAGGAGACAATGGCTTTGCATGACACACTGGACCAGAGGGACTTAACAGATATATTCGGAACATTCCAATCATACACGTCATACACATGATGAATGTGTAAAGCAGCAGCACACACATTCATCATACTAGGTCAGAAATCAGGCCTCAACAAGGACAAAAAGACTGAGATCATACCATGCATATTTTCTGACCACAATGCTATGGAACTCGAAGTCAACTGCAAGAAAAAATTTGGAAAGACCCCAAATACGTGGAGATTAAACAATCTGCTACTAAACAATAAAAATGGGTCAACCAGGAAATCAAAGAAGAAATTTTAAAAAATACATGGAAACAAACGAAAATGAAATCACAACATTACAAAACCTTTGGGATGCAGCAAAAGTGGTCCTAAGAGAGAGTATATAGCAATACAGGCCTACTTCAAGAAGCAAGACAAATCTCAAATAAACAACCTAACCTTACACCTAAAGGAGCTAGAAAAAGAACAATAAACAAAGCTAAAGCCAGCAGAAGAAGGGAAATAATAAAGATAGAGCAGAAATAAATGCTATAGAAACAGCAACAACAACAACAACACCCAGTAGAACAGATTGATGAAACCAGGAGCTGGTTCTTTGAAAAATTAATGAAATTGATAAGCCCATAGCCAGACTTATCAAAAAGACCCAACTAAATAAAACTACAAATGAGAGAAGAGGAATAACAACAAACACCACAGAAATACAAATGATTTTAAGAGAATATTATGAAAAATTATGTACTATGAAATTGGACAACCAGAAGAAATAAACATATAAACTACCAAAACTGAAACAGGAAGAAATAGAAAACATGAACAGATTCATAATCAGCAAAGAAATTGAATTAGTAATCAAAAATCTCCCAACAAACAAAAGTCCAAGGCCAGATGGCTTCACAGAGGAATTCTGCCAAAACATTTAAAGAAGAGTTAATACCTATTATTCTCAAACTATTCCAAAAAATAAAAGAGAAAGGAAAACTTCCAAATTCATTCTATGAGCCAGCATTACCCTGATACCAAAATCAGATAAAGACTCCTCTAAAAAAAAGAACTACAGGCCAATATCCCCGATGAGCATGGACGCAAAAATTCTCAATAAAATACTAGAAAATTGAATCCAACAGTAGATTAAAAGAATCATTCACCACAATCAAATGGGATTTGTTCCTGGGCTGCAAGTGTGGTTCAATATTCCCAAATCAATCCACCTATAGCACCACATTAATAAAAGAAAGGACAAGAAATACATGATCCTTTCAACAGATGCAGAAGCAGCATTTGACAAAGTACAACATCCATTCATGATAAAAACTCCCAACAAAGTAGGGTTAGAGGGAACATACCTCAACATAATAAAGATAATATATGAAAAACCCACATCTAACATCATTTTTAATAGGGAAAAACTGAGAGATTTTCTTCTACAGTCAGAAACAAGACAGGGATGTCCCTCTCATCACTATTATTTAAGACAGTACTGGAAGTCCTAGCCACAACAACCAGACAACACAAAAGAAATAAGAGGCATCCAGATTGGCAAGGAAGAAGTCAAACTTTCACTTTTGCAGATGACATGATACTCTATGTAGAAAACCCAAAAGGCTCCACCAAAAAATTACTACAACTAATACGTGAATTCAGTAAAGCCACAGGATAGAAAATCAACGTACAATGTATAAAATCAATCTGTTGCAGTCCCATACACCAAAAATAAAGGAGCAGAGAGAGAAATCAAGGAACTGATCCCATTTATGATTGCACCAAAAACCATAAGATACCTAGGAATAAACCCAACCAAAGAGGCAAAAGATCTGTACTCTGAAAACTATAAAACACTGATGAGAGAAATTGAAGATGACACAAAGAAATGGAAAAACATTCCATGCTCATGGATTGGAAGAACAAATATTGTTAACATGTCTATACTACCCAAAGCAGTCTACACATTTAATCCAATCCCTATCAAAATGCCAACAGTATTTTTCACAGAGCTAGAACAAAAAATCCTAAAATTTGTATTTAACCACAAAATACCCCAAATATCCAAAGCAATCTTGAAAAAGGAAAGCAAAGCTGGAGGCATCACAATTCTGGACTTCAAGTTATCTTGCAAACCTGTAGTGATCATGAGAGTATGGTACTGGCACAAAAATAGACACATAGATCAATAAAACAGAAGAGAAAACCCAGAAATGGAACCACAACTATATGGTCAACTAATCAACAAAGTAGGAAAGAATATCCCATGGGAAAAAGACAGTCTCTTCAATGAGTGGTATGGGGAAAACTGGACAGCAACATGCAAAAGAATGAAACTGGACCACTTTCTTACAACACACACAAAAATAAAATAAAAATGGATGAAGCACCTAAATGTGAGATTTGAAACCATTAAAATCCTAGAGGAGAAAACATCAGTAACCTCTTTGACATCAACCATAGCAACATCTTATTTGATACGTCTCCTGAGGCAAGGGAAACGAAAGCAAAAACAAACTATTGGAACTTTGTCAAAACAAAAAGCTTCTCTATAGAAAGGAAACAATCAACAAAACTAAAAGGGAACCTACAGAATGGGAGAAGATGTTTGTAAAAGACATATCTGATAAAGGGTTAGTATCCAGAATATATAAAGAACTTATAAAGCTCAACACCCAAAAATCAAATAATGCAATTAAAAAAATGGGCAGAAGACATGAATAGACATTTTTCCAAAGAAGACATACAGGTGGCCAACAGACACATGAAAAGATGCTCAATATCATTCCTCGTTAGGGAAATGCAAATCAAAACTACAATGAGGAATCACCTCATACCAGTCAGAATGGCTAAAATTAACAACAAAGGAAATAACAAGGGTTGGTGAGGATGCAGAGAAAGAGGAACCCTCTTATACTGTTGGCGGGAAGGCAAACTGGTGCAGCCACTGTGGGAAACAGTATGGAGGTTCCTCAAAAAGTTAAAAATAGAGCTACTCTACAACCCAGCAATTGCACTACTGGGTATTTACCTAAAGGATAAAAAAATACTGACTTAAAGAAGCATAATCAATGATAGCCAAATTACAGAAAGAGCCCAAATGTTTATCAACTGATGAATAGATAAAGAAGATGTGGTTTGTTTGTGTATATATATATATATAATGGAATATTACTCAGCCATAAAAAAGAATGAAATTCTGTCATTTGCAACAATGTAGATGGAGCTAGAAAATGTTATGCTAAGTGACATAAGTCAGTCAGAGAAACACAAACACCATATGATTTCACTCATATGTGAAATTTAAGAAACAAAACAAAGGAACATAGAGGGGAGAAAAAGAAAGGAAAACCAAGAAACAGACCATTAAGTATAGAGAACAAACTGGTGGTTACCAGAGGGGAAGGAGGCAGGGGGATGGGTTAAATAGGTGATGGGATTAAGGAGTGCACTTGTGATGAGCACCGGGTGCTGTATGGAAGTGCTGAATCACTATATTGTACAACTGAAACTAATATTACTGTGTGTTAACTAACTAGAATTTAATAAAAGCTTAGAAGAAAAAAAAGGAAGCATCACTAACTGTCTTCTGTTAGATTCCTCCAGTGTTAGCAGTATTATGTTATGCTTTTTGTTTTTTAATAAATACTATTAAAATTTAAAAACTGTCAAAAGTCACAAAGAGAGAATCCTGAAATTAGCAAGAGAAAAATGATTTGTCACATGTAAGGGAGCTTCTTTAAGATCACCAATGGGGGGCACCTGGGTGGCTCAGTCAGTTAGGCATCTAGACTCTTAATCAAAATCACGATCATGATCTCAGGTCATGATCTCCAGGTCGTGAGATTGAGCCCTGCATTGGGCTCCGTGCTCAGTGGGGAGTCTGCTTGAGATATTCTCTCTGTCTTCCTCCCTCTGCCCCTCTTCCCCCTCTCGCTCTCTGTCTCTCTCAAATAAATAAATAAATCTTTAAAAAAAAAGAGATTGTGGAAGCAGATCAAAAAGCAAGACCCAATTATATGTTCTCTACAAGAAACCCACTTTATTTATTTTTTTTAATGATTTTTTATTATATTATGTTAGTCACCATACAGTACATCCCCGGTTTCCGATGTAAGGCTCCATGATTCATTAGTTGTGTATAACACCCAGTGCACCATGCAATATGTGCCCTCCTTACTACCCATCACCGGTCTATCCCATTCCCCCACCCCCACCCCCTCTGAGGCCCTCAGTTTTTTTCTCATAGTCCATAGTCTCTCATGTTTCATTCCCCCTTCTGATTACCCCCCCTTTCTTTATCCCTTTCTTCCCCTACCGATCATCCTAGTTCTTATGTTCCATAGATGAGAGAAATCATATGATAGTTGTCTTTCTCTGCTTGACTTATTTCACTTAGCATTATCTCCTCCAGGGCCATCCATGTTGCAGCAAATGTTGAGAACTCGTTCTTTCTGATAGCTGAGTAATATTCCATTGTATATATGGACCACAACTTCTTAATCCTGTCATCTGTTGAAGGGCATCCCTGCTCCTTCCACGATTTAGCTATTGTGGACAATGCTGCTATGAACATTGGGGTGCATATGGTCCTTCTCTTTACTATGTCTGTATCTTTGGGGTAAACACCCAGTAGTGCAATGGCTGGATCATAGGGTAGCTCAATTTTTAACTTTTTAAGGACCTCCACACTGTTTTCCAGAGTGGCTGTACCAACTTGCATTCCCACCAACAATGTAGGAGGGATCCCCTTTCTCCACATCCTCTCCAACAATTGTTGTTTCTTGCCTTGTCTATTTTTGCCATTCTAACTGGCGTAAGGTGGTATCTTAGTGTGGTTTTGATTTGAATTTCCTTGATGGCTAATGATTTTGAACATTTAAGAAACCCACTTTAAATATAAAGACATATAGATCAAAAGGAAAGGGATGGACCATATGATTTCAGTTGTACGTGGAATTTAAGAAACAACACAGATGCCCATAGGAGAAAGAAAAAAAAAGAGAGAGAGGCAAACCATAAAACAGACTCTTACCTATAGAGAATAAAATGAGGGCTGCTGGAGGGGAGGTGGATGGGGGATGGGTTAAATGGGGGCTGGGTATTAAAGAGGGCACTTCTTGTGATGAGCACTGGGTATTATATGTAGTGATGAATCACTAAATTCTACTCCTGACACTAATATTACACTATATGTTAACTAAGTGGAATTTAAATAAAAACTTGAAACAAAAAAAAAGAAGAGGAGGAGGAAAGGTGTGGAGAAAAATATACTATGCTAACACTAATCAAAAGAAAGTAGGAGTAGCAATATTGATTTCAGACAGAACAGACTGCAGAGCAAGAAAAGTTATCAGGCATAAAGAAGGCCATCACATAATGATAAAGAGAGCCATACTTACAGAAGATATACATAAATATCTTAACAGGTACATGCCTACCAACAAAGTAGCAAAGTAAGTGAAGCAAAAACTGATAGAAGCACAGAGAGAACCAGATAAATCCACTATTATTGTTGGAGAGTCTAGCACCCCTCTATCAGAAGCGAACAGATTTATTTCTCACAGTTCTGCAAGACGTGAAGTCCAACATCAAGGTGCCAACAGATTTGATTCTTGGTAAGAGCCCTTTTCTTGGCTTGCAGATGGCAGCTTTCCTGGCTGCCTTCTAAGCTGACTTCTGGCTGTATGCTCAGATGCAGAAAAGAGAAATGTCTGATTTTCTGTTTCTACTTATAGGGCACCAATCTCATCATGAGGCTCCAAACTCATGATCTCATCTAAACCTAATTATCTCCCAAAGACCCCACCTCCTAATGCCGCTACATTGGCAACTAGAACTTTAACATATGAATTTGGGCGGGATAATTCAACGCATAACAGATATCAAAGGAGAACTAAATAAATGGGGAGATATTCCATGTTCTTGGATAGGAAGCCTCAACATTGTCAGGCTGTCCGTTCTTCCCAACTTGATCCATAGGTTCAAAGCAATCCCAACCAACCAAGGTCCCAGAAAATTATTCTGTGAATACTGACAAAGTGATTCTAAAGTTTATATGGAGAAGCAAACAACAACAACAACAACAAAACCCCCCAAAACCAGAAGAGCTAACTCGATATTGCAAGAGAAGAACAAAGTCAAAGGACTGACACTTCAAGGTTTACTACGAAGCTGTGGCAATGCAGATGGTATAGTATTGGTGGAAGAATGGACAAATAGATCAGCAGAGCAGAATGGAGAGCCCAGAGATGGACTCACGCAAATATAGTTAATCTTTGACTAAGGAGCAAAGGTAATGCCATGGACAAAAACAGTCTTTTCAACAATTGGAGCTGGAAAAACTGGATATCTGCATGCAAATAAAGGAATCTAGACAGGCCTCACACCCTTCCCCAAACTAACGATGATCCAATATGGATCATAGGACTAAACGTAAAATTCAGAACTATCAAACTCCTAGAAGATAACACGGAAACTGTAGGTGATCTTTAGTATGGAGTGACTTTTCAAATACAACGGCAAAAACACAATCCGTGAAAGAAACAACTGACTTCACTAAAATTAAAAACTTCTGCTCTTCGTAACACGATGTCAAGAGAATGAGAAAACGAGGGACAGACTGGGAAAAAATATTTGCAAAAGGTATACCAGATCAAGTACCATTATCCAAAATATAGAAAGAACTCTTAAAACTCAATAATAGGAAACAAAAAACTTGATTTAGAAAATAGGCTAAAGACCTGACTAGACATCCCACCAAAGAAGATAAACAGATGTCAGGGAAGTATATGAGAAGATGTTCGACATTATACCTCATTAGGGAATTACAAATTAAAACAACAGTAAGGGACACCTGGGTGGCTCAGTCAGTTAAGTGTTTGACTGTTGCTTTCGGCTCAGGTCGTGAGCTCAGGGTCGTGAGATTGAGCCCAGCACCAGGCTCCACACTGGGCATGAAGCCTGTTTAAGATCCTCTCTTTCCCTCTCCCTCTGCCCCTCCCTCCTCTAAAAACCAAACAAATTCAAAACCCCCAAAACCCAGTGAGACACCACTACATTCCTGTTAGAATGGCCAACCCCCCAAAAACCTGACACCACCGTATGCTCACAAGGTTGTGGAGTAACAGGAGCTCTCATTTATGGCTGATGGGAATGCAAGGTGTGCGGCCACTTTGGAAGACAGTTTGGCAGTTTCTTACAAATCTAAATATACTCTTACTGTAGGATACAGCAGTCATGCTTCTTGGTATTGAAAATTTATGTCCACACAAAAACCTGCACACAGATATTTATAGCAACTTTATTCATAATTACCCAAACTTAGAAGCAACCAAGATTGTCCTTCAGTAGGTGAATAGATAAATAAACCGTGGTATATCCAGACAATGGAATATTATTCAATGCTGAAAAGAAATGAGCTATCAAGCCTTTAAAAGATATGGAAGAAACTTAAGTGCATAATACTAAATGAAAGAGGCCAGTTTAAAAGTTTGCAAACTATATGATTCCATGTATATGACATTCTGGAAAAGGCCAAAGTACGGAGTCAGTGAAAAGATTGGTGGTAACGAAGGGGGGAGAGAGGGATGAACAGACAGAGAACAGAGGATTTCTAGGGCAGTGAAACTATTCTGTATGATACTATATTGGTGGATACATGTCATTATACACTTGCCAAAACTCAGAACGTGCAACACCAATAATGAACCCCAATGTAAACTATGGACTTTGGCTGACAATGTATCAGTGTAGGCTGATCAGTCATAACAAATACATGACTGTGGTACAGGATGCCGATAGCAGGGGCAGTTAGCCTGTGTGGGGACAGGAGTATATGGGAGTGCTCTGCACTTTCCACTCAATTTTGTATGAACATAAAAATGCTCTAAAAACTAAAGTTTTTTTTTTAAAAAATAGAAGCATAACCTAAAAAAACATAAGGACCCAACCCCTTCCAAACTAAGAAAAAAGAAAAAAAAAATGACAAAGCATGTCACCGCAAAAAAATCAATGAAACACAAAGGAAGGCAGTAAAAGAGGGATAACTTCAGACATATAGAAAACGACGGACAAAATGGCAATATGAAGTCTTTCCCTATCGGTAAATACTTAAATGTGAAAGTATTGAACCCTAATTAAACAACATATGTTGGCTGAAGGAATAAAAACTTACATATTGTCTACAAGAGACTCACTTTAGATCTAAGGATATATAGGCTGAAAGTGAAATAATGGAATATTCCATGCAAATGGTTACCAAAAGACAGCAGGGGTAGCATGCTTACATTAGACAAAAAACGATTTAAGTGAAAAACTCACAAGAGACAAAGCACATTATATAGTGATAAAAGGGTCAATTCATCAGGAAGATATAACAATTTTTTTTAAAGATTTTATTTATTTATTTGACAGAGAGAGAGCATGAGCAGAGGGAGCAGCAGGCAGAGGGAGAGGGAGAAGCAGGCAGGGAGCCTGACGTGGGGTGTGATGCCAGCGTCCTGGGATCATGACCTGAACTGAAGGCAGACGCTTAACCAATTGAGCCACCCAGGCGTCCCAAGATATAACAATTATCTCTCTCTCTCTCTCTCTCTCTTCTCTCTTCACCTAACATCAGAGCTCTTAAATATAAGAAGAAAACATTGACAGAATTGGAAGGAGTAACAAAGCAACACAAAAATAGTAGGAGTTTTCAGTACCTCATTTTTAATAATGGATGCAAAAACCAGTCAGAAGAGAAATAACAAAACGGAGGACTTGAGCAACACTATAGACCAAGTGTAATGAACAGATATGCTGGATATACACAATCCATTCAACAACAACAACAATAGGATACACCTTCTTGTCAAGGGTACATGGACTATTCTCCAGAGCAGACCACTTGTTAGGCCACAAAAGAGGTCTTAAAAAATTTAAGAAGACTGAAATTGTACAAAGTATGTTTTCTGAATACAAGAGAATAAAACTAGAAATCAATAGCCCAAGGAAAATGGAAAAATTTACAAAGATTTGGAAATTTAACAACACAGTATTTTTTTTTTTTTAGGAGAGAGAGAGTGAAGGAATGTGTGTGTGTGGGGGGGAAGGGCAGAAAGAGAGGGAGAGAGAGAATCTTAAGCAGGCTCCACACCCAGCATGGAGCCCGATGCGGGGCTTGATCTCACATGACCCTGAGATCATGACCTAAGCCAAAATCAAGAGTCAGATACTTAACCAACTGAGCCATCCAGGTGCCCAACAACACACTCTTAAACAACCAATGGGTCAAAGAAGAAATCACAAGGAAAATTAGAAAATATATAACAGATCTAAAATACATTTAGTGTTTTCTATTAGGGGTTACAATTTGCATCATTCAGTTATCACAATCTACTGCCAAATAGAATTTCACATAAATTAAAGAATCTTACAATTTACCTACATTTCTTTCTTCTCAGTCTTTCCACTATTGTAGTTATTCCCTGTACATGTTAATATGTAATAAACACCAAAATTTATTAGTACTATGTTTTCTTTAAAGAGTAAAAATAGTTACTCCCATATTTACTATTGCATGTGTTCTTCATTCCTTTAACATCCAGACTTCCATCTGGTTTCACTTCCCTCTGCCTGAAGGACTTTCACCTATCTTGTGTTGGTCAAAAGGTGATGAATTCTTTCAGCATTTATATGCCTCCAAATGTCTTCATTCTACCTTAATTGTGAAAGATCTTTTTACCAAGTAAACTATTCTAGGTTTTGGCTGTTTTTTAATTCCATTGCTTTAAGAATATCACTTTACCTTTTTCTGGTTTGCATCACTTTCAATGAGATGCTTGTGTACTAAATGTTATTTCTCTCTTTCTGCTTTTAGGATTTTTTTCTCTTTATTAACAGTTTTAAGCAATTTGGTTATCAAGTCTCATAAATTGCATCATGTTTCTTGTTCTTGGGGTTCATTGACTACATGGATCTTGTGGGTGTATACTTTTCATCAAATATGGAAAAATTTTGGTCATTATTCTTTAAATAGTCTTTCCACTTCCACTCACCATTCCACATTCTCTCCCTCTGGGATTCTAATCACACATATATCAGGTTGCTTGATATTGTGCCAAAGCTCACTGACCTATGTTCATTTTCATATCCAAACTTTCTTCTCTTTGTTTTTTTCGTTTGGATAGGTTTTATTGCTTTGTCTTCAAATTCATTTGTCTTTTCTTCTGTGGTGTCTGATCTGCTGCTAATCCCATTTTCTTTCCCTCTTTCTTTCTTTCTTTCTTTCTTTCTTTCTTTCTTTCTTTCTTTTTTTGGTATTTTCCATATTTAGAAGTTTATGTGGGTTTTATCTTCTATATAGCTCTTTGTGATGTTTAACACATGGAGAATATTTATAATAACTGGGTTTTTAAAAATATTGGTTAAAAAATGGGGCCTGAACTTACGACCCTGAGATCAAGACCTGAGCTGAGATCAAGAGTCAGATGCGTAACTAACTGAGATACCCGGGTGCCCGTATAATAACTGCCTTAATGTCCTTGTCTCCCAATTCTATCGTATGTTCCATATGTGGGTCTGCTTCTATTGGTTGATTTTTCCTCTCAATATGGGTTGTACTTCCCTGTTTCTTTTTATGCTATAATTTTGTTTAGATGCCAGACTTTGTGAATTTTACATTGTTAGGTGCTGGGTTTTTTGGGGGGGTTTTTTGTTTGTTTTTTGTTTTTTGTTTTTTGTTTTTTAATTCCTATAAATATTTCTTGAGCTGTGCCCTGGGATGCAATCAAGCAACCTGAAAATTGTCTGATCCTGTCAAGGCTTACTTTTACACTTCGGGAGGTAAACAAAAACAGCCTTTACTCCAAAGCTAATTTGGCCCTTCTCCTGAGGCAATACCCTGCTGAGCACTCTGTTTAATGTCTAATAATTATGAGGTTTCATCCTGGCTGGTGGGAACATTAACCATTCCCAACCTTTTTGGATCTCCGAGGATCATTCTGCCTCTTCCATTCTGGTGGTCCTTTCTATAGCCACAAGTAGTTTCCTCACAGGTATGTACTGATCAAAACTCAGCTGGAAACCTGAGGGGAATGCTATCCAGTTCCCTGTAGCTCTCTTTCTATACAGTTCTTTCCTCTCCAGTACTCCACCCTGTAAATTCTAACCACCTTCACCTCAATTCTCTCATGTCCAACTCTGTTTCCCCTACTCAGGCTCTGCTTGGGTTTCCCCATCTTTGAGCTATATCCTGGAAACTGTAAACAGTAAGCTGGGACAGTGGTAGTGCTGACCTCATTTGTTTTCCTTTTCCTAGGGGGAACACTGTCCTCAGTTTTCTGTTATCCAATATCTGTGAACCAATGTTTCATATACTTTGTCCAGTTTCTTATTTAAGTTGGGAAGGTAAATGCAATTCCTGTTCCATTACAGTTGGAAGAAACAACCACTTGATGCCTTTGGTTCTACTAAATGACTTTACTCATAGTCTGAGATCTAGTAATAAGACAAATAGGCCTATAACGAGAGTAACACACTCAGTCAAATATCCACTGTGTATCAGTGACATTTTGTATTATGTGTTGACAAAGAAGCTCTCCCCCCTTTAAGGTTTTTAAAAAAACTATTCTCCTCAGTTTGGGGATTTTTCTCTCCCAATTTTTTTTTATTTTAATTTTTTTTTATTATATTATGTTAGTCACCATACAGTACATCCCCGGTTTCCGATGTAAAGTTCGATGATTCATTAGTTGCGTATAACACCCAGTGCACCATGCAATACGTGCCCTTCTTACTACCCATCACCAGTCCATCCCATTCCCCCACCCCCCTCCCCTCGGAAGCCCTCAGTTTGTTTCTCAGAGTCCATAGTCTCTCATGCTTCATTCCCCCTTCTGATTACCCCCCCTTTCTTTATCCCTTTCTTCCCCTACCGATCTTCCTAGTCCTTATGTTCCATAGATGTTCTCTCCCAATTTTTGATTTTGAAAAATGTGAAGGCTGTGGAGAATTTGAAAAAATTGAACAACGAAAATCCATAGCTCTTCATCTAGATTCACAAATTAATATTTTACTACATATGCTTTATCTCTATATATTTTTCAACTGGTTGAAAGTAAGTTTCACACCTAAATATTGATCCTTCATCTTCCAAGGAAAGGATATCCTCTTACATAACCACAATAGCATTATTCTACCTAAGAAATTTAATACTGATACAATAATATTAGCTAATACATAGACCATATTCAAATTTTTCTAATTATCCTTTTCTCTTTCCAGAATCACAACCCAATCAAGAATTACTCACTGCATTTGGTAATTGTGTGTCATTAATCTTTTTATCTGAAACAATCCCCCTGCTATTTTTTGTTATTTATAATGTTGACATTTTTGAAGAGCTCAGGCCTGCTATCTTGTTTAATTTAGATTTTTAAAAATTGTGATAGTGTTAGTAAATTTTATGACAATTTGGGAAAGAGAAACTCCTCATTATTTTAGAAGTAGATTCGTCCTGTCACTTTGAAGACTATGCTAAATTTTGAATATGAATAAATCTCATTTAAGAACTAATATACTTGAAAATTGCTCAATGACTCAAGTGTGCTACTATAGAAATTAGGAGTGGAAAATATCTAATACTGCATTCCTCCCTGGCAAAGGAAAAGGCAATTGAGACATTTTAGCTTCGTTTTCTCATTTTTGTTTTATAGTACTAGGGTTAAAAATGTAGCCCAGCTTTTTCACAAGCACTATTGTGTGATTGTTCTAGAAAGTCAGATCTTTCATCTATTCAGCAGCTGAACATATTGTATACACCCCCAAGTGAAATGGGATAGGAAAATGCTTGCTGTTTTAGAACCCCAGAATATGCACGAGAGAAACAAATGCATATTTTCCCCTGATGAAAACGACTTCACTTTACTTCCGGATATCTCAAAACTACCATCTGGTAGTCCACCCTGTTTTTCCACCAGATGGCAATAATCCATAAAGGGTGAGCAGGACGAATGGAATGTACGCAAGGGCGTGAGCATTAAAGGCTATGAGCTTGCAATGTGGTAATGCAGGAAAAATGATGAGTCCCGGGAGAAGAGGATAAATAATGGGTTGCTAAATCTGGCATGCTAAAAGCTAACAACAGCCATCATAAAAGGAATCACGTCGTTCATCTTTAATTTATTAGTGTAAAATTTAAGGATACAACAAGCTGTACCATGGTTACTTTTTAAATTTGTTTTCAGAATCACATAGGAAAAGACAAGCAAATAGAGTGGAGAAGTTGTTGATTTTCAAGTAGAGTTTATAAAATTCAGCACCAAAAAGACACTGTGCATTCCTAACAGAAGTCACAAATTCAGGGATGCCTGGCTGGCACGTGACTCTTGATCTTGGGGTTGTGAATTTGAGCCCCACATTGGGTATAGAGTTCACTTTAAAAAATAAATTAAAAATTATCTTCATTAAAAAAAAATCACAAATTCAGAGTATTTTAAGAAGAGGATGGGAGAAAGGAATCTTTAGGAACTGCTCTTGAAAACTGGAGGCCATTTCTCTTCCCCTCCACCATGACTTGAAGAGGAATCCTGCTGACATTTTTTTTAACATTTCAATCTTTCTTTCTTTCTTTCTTTCTTTCTTTCTTTCTTTCTTTCTTTCTT
>NW_024425675.1:5239786-5243175 GCF_017311325.1 Ursus maritimus
TCTTTCTTTCTTTCTTTCTTTCTTTCTTTCTTTCTTTCTTTCTTTCTTCTTTCTTAAAGATTTTCTTTATTTATTTGACACAGAGAGAGAGAAGAGCACAAGCAGGGGGAGCAGCAGAGGGAGAGGGAAAAGCAGGCTTCCTGCTGATCAGGGAGCCCAATGCAGGGCTCGATCCCAGGACCCCGGGATCATGACCTGAGCTGAAGGCAGACTCTGAACAGACCGAGCCACCCAGGCATCCCGTTGCTGACATTTCTTCACCAGTCTTTCAAAATCTGTTTAATTGAGCATACCTACTTGGTTTTGATTTTAGGTGGTATCATACAAATCCAACCCAATGCTATACTATCTCATGCAAATAATCCCCAGTGTGCTATAGTGCAAAATTCCTGTACAGTTCTATACCTTGGCAGGTTACATGGGAAAGAATTTTTCCCTCACACGGTATCTGTCATTTTCTCCTCCTCTGGGTTCTGGTTTTTTTTTTTTTTTAAGATTTTATTTATTTATTCGACAGAGATAGAGACAGCCAGCGAGAGAGGGAACACAAGCAGGGGGAGTGGGAGAGGAAGAAGCAGGCTCATAGCGGAGGAGCCTGATGTGGGGCTCGATCCCAGAACGCCGGGATCACGCCCTGAGCCGAAGGCAGATGCTTAACCGCTGCGCCACCCAGGTGCCCCTGGGTTCTTTTTTCTAAGTACTGAATATTCCTGTGATGAAAGCCAGGCTGTTCTTTTTGAAGACTAAATAATACTAACTTTTATCATTGTTTTTACCATTTTCTTTTTTTTTTCATTTTGAAACATAACAATATGGTCACCCAAATTTTAAAAAGAAGCTCTAGCTTATGTGATAAAGGTTAGAATTTTAAATAGAGTTCACAGGAAACTAGAAAGTATCTAAATGAAGTTGCTTATTAGAGCACAATCATACAAAACTTCTAAGGAAACTGCTAGGAACACTTTTTTCTTGTTGTTTTGATAAATAGATCAATTATCTATTTAATGTAAAGATGGTACATAAGGGAAAAGAAAAAGACAACAGAGAGAAGAGATGTAATCCAGGAAATTCAGTTTTTCCTTTAGACTATGTTTTTATAAAGGGAGCTATAATAAAAAAATTATTAAGCTTTTATCCTTTTTAAAATACACTTTTGTCTTCATTATAAGTGATCAATAGAAAAATATCGAGGGGTGCCTGGGTGGCTCAGTTGTTAAGCGTCTGCCTTTGGCTCAGGTCATGATCCCAGGGTCCTGGGATTGAGCCCCGCACAGAGCCCCGCAGGGAGCACTGCACAGAGCCCTGCATTGTGGGGGGGTCTCTGCTCAGCGGGAAGCCTGCTTCTCCCTCACCCACTCCCCCTGCTTGGGCTCTCTCTCCCGCACTCTCTCTCTTGCTCTAGTAAATACATACGATCTTAAAAAAAAATTAAAATGCAGAAAAGAGTTACCAATCTGAAGACAACTGCTATTAACATTTTAGTGTATTTTCTTCCATAATTTTTTTCTAGAAAGACGTTTCCTTTTATCTTTTGAAAACATTTGTTTTCTTGATTGTTTCATGCTTTTTATGAACTGATTTCTTACATTGCACGATAACGTATATATTTTCCTACGTGATTAGAAACAATAAAATAATTTCAGTTGCTTCATAATGTTTTGGTAGGGATGAGCCGTACTTTAATTAGCTTATTATTGGACATTTATTTAAGTTTCTCCTTTTTGGTTTAACAAATAGCACAGTTATGAACACGTTGGTTCCGTCCACATTTAGACTTTCTTAGAATGGATTCCCAAGAGTGAAATCACGAGTTCAAAAGGCATAAAATATTTTAATGCATTAATTTGATTTCTTTCAGTGCCAATTTTCTTTTTAAGAGCGCTCAGTCGGTTTACACGGCTAATAACAATGTGCAAAAGGCAGCTTTCACACTGAGGCCATCGCCGAGTATTCTCATAAAAAGCAAGCAACCGAACAGTTTGCTAAATGGCCTCTTACTACTGCTTTAATTTGTATATCTTTGATTACTAGTGGGATGGAACCTATTCCTACTGTTTGTTAAACAGCTGAATTTCCTCTTTTATGAATTGTTTACTTATGTCCTTTGTCTGTTCATCTCTTGGGGTCTTTGTAATCCCCATTTTCAAAGAGAACTAGCAAGCCTGGTCCAGAGAAAGGCCTTCTGTATGCAACGCTGCGGAATTCCTCCCCTTTCAAGTCTTGTCAGAGGCAACACTGGAACAGCAACATGAGGGGGAAACCAGGAAGGGCAGGAAAGATCAGTGATGTATTTCCCTCTGCTGTACAAATGAAAGAAAAGATCACGTCGCCGTGCTGAAACAGCTCTGTTCCTTTACTTAACCCAGGGCTCATTTGAAAACTGCACTCCACTAAGTTGTGACCACTTTCCAAATGTCACGTTCTGTATTATATAACACCAGAAATACACGTCGGTATGAGTCACTGTAGAGCCATGGCGGTTCCACAAATGTCGCCATTCCGGGGTCATCTTTTGAAATGATTTAATTAGATATAATTTAATTTAATTTAACTTGGAGTGTCATCCTTTATTTTGTAGCCACTTCCTGGGAGGCTGGCACTTTCAAGTATAATTTTTCTTATATGGATACAAGTAGAGCCAGTACAGAAGGGGGCATAAATGCAGAGTCCCGCTCTGAAATGACGCTGCACTATTCTCGAGAACATTCCTCCTACTGGCAATGACGGGGCTTAAGAGAAACAGGGCTCTGATGTTGATAGGGACTCGAAACTCCCTCAGTTTCTAATCTGAAATATGCAGGTAACCATAGTTCCTCCTCTTACTCAACGGATATTTTAAAGATTACATTATAAGTGAAAAATCTTTGAGGTTGGACGGACTAGCGTTAAGTATTATTACATTGTAGTAGATGTTATTTTCCAACATGAGTCAAGACTCAAAAATGATCTCCTTTGTCAAATATCCTGAGGTCAATAAAGAGAATCAGGGACTGTGGAATCATCAGAGATAACTCTCTTGTTTGAAAGAAGAAACCGAGGCTCTGAGAGGTCTCATCCTAGATGACACTTGTATAAAGTGACGCTAACTCATGTCAGAGCTAGCGTGCTACTCTGGGAGTCCTGAGTTCCCTCAAGAAATCTGTCTACTGCCTCCCTCCCCTCATCCAGTGGGTAGAAACTAAGCACCACTGAGTAAAGAATTCCATTTTATTTCCGGATCATCTTTAACAGGAACTGTTTTCAGCCCCCTCTTTATTCTGAGAGCTGAATTTCTGTTCACAGTAAAAATAATTATTTCAGGAGCGCCTGGCTGGCTCAGTCGGTAGAGCATGAACTCTGGATCTCAGGGTTGTGAGTTGAAGCCCCACGTTGAGTGTAGAGCCTACTAA
>NW_024425675.1:5243185-5402428 GCF_017311325.1 Ursus maritimus
AAAAAAAAAAAAAAAAAAAAAACTATATATATATATATATATATATATATATATAGCTTCAAATAGGCTAAAATAGGTACATAAAGTTTTCTGACAAAAGAATGTGAGTTTATTTAAACATAAAATATCGTATGTCTAAGAGTTTAAGAAATAAGCATCAAAGAGCAGGTTTTAATCAAACTGAGGCATCTTTTTAAACTTACACTTGCAATGCAATACCATCCTCTATCAGCTGGGGCAGAGCTGCAAACACAGGAGGACAAAGTTCACCGAAATGAAGTGGAACCAGTTTGACAGAGAGCCTGCAATCTGGTTTCAACGGTTTGATTAATATCAGAAGAAACAAATTTGTTATGCTAAGGAAGAGGTCTCTGGAATCTTTGTGATTCAAGAGTATATGCACCTCTTTTCAGCTAATCAGATAAGTGAATGTGTGAACTCTCTATGGAATTAATGTGGATTGCAATAAGGAAATTGAATATCAGCACATCAGAGAATCCTCTTTATCAAAGATGGGGAAGACAGGCAGCAAGTTGATTTATTTGTGTGAAGCTAAGGGGAATCATATTAGGAGATACTTTCAAATGATCAAGAATTCAAACATGTTGGGGCGCCTGGGTGGCACAGCGGTTAAGCGTCTGCCTTCGGCTCAGGGCATGATCCCGGCGTTATGGGATTGAGCCCCACATCAGGCTCCTCTGCTATGAGCCTGCTTCTTCCTCTCCCACTCCCCCTGCTTGTGTTCCCTCTCTCGCTGGCTGACTCTCTCTCTGTCAAATAAATAAATAAAATCTTAAAAAAAAAAAAAAAAGAATTCAAACATGTTATCATAGCTGTGCTTGCGAAGCCACACACCCAGATGGAGAGAGGAGACACACTGTCAAATCAAGAGACAGGATCTCTTTTTTTCCCCCCAATTTCTTTAACTATTAAAGAACTTTTGCTTTCTTTTATATATTTTCCCCCAAGTAGGATTTAATATATATTTAGATATACAAGAATCTCTCCTCTTTGATTCTGTGTATACACATAAACACATACACACGTGAAATAGCATGAGTTAGTCAAACAGAGAGAAAACAGTAAGAAAGTTCTACACAGCAAGAACTTTTTTGATGTTTTTTCCAAAGTAGCCATATTATTTACTTACTTTTATTCTTATTGTTAAAGTAAATCTTTCTACCACTTAGGGACGCCTGGGTGGCTCAGTTGCTTAAGGGTCTGCCTTCGGCTCAGGTCATGATCTCAGGGTCCTGGGACTGAGCCCTGCATTGTGCTCCTTGCTCATGGGGAGCATGTTTCTCCCTCTCCCTCTGCAGCTCCCCCTGCTTGGGCTCTCTCACACTCTCTCTGTCAAATAAATAAAATCTTTTAAAAAAATCTTTGACCACTTAGCATAGTATGGATACTTGGTATTTCAGATTCATTAAATAGTTCACTCTGATTTCACAGATCCCACAGAATACACAAACATAGGCGCTTTACCACAATTCTGGATTGGAATTCGGTAGTCCTGACAATTCGAGATTCTGTGATGGCATACCAGGAAATGAAGACAAAAACTATCTCACTTTAACCATTAAATTCAATCTCGTTTCTCACTTTTTTTTAAAGATTTATTTATTTATTTTAGAGAGAGAGAGAGTGAGAGCGCGTGCACAAGCAGGAGGGGCAGAGGGAGAGAGAATCTCAAGCAGACTCCACGTGAGCGTGGAGCCCAATGCGGATTTGATCTCACAACCCTGAATTTACACCCCTGAGATCATGACCCTGAGATCATGGCCTGAGCTGAAACCAAGAGTTGGACACTTAACCCACTGTGCCACCCAGATGCCCCTCTTCTCTCACTTTCAAACAAAGCTAATAAGGCAACAAGAAGAACTGTTACACTTCCCACTGCCCTCGCACCCAAAACAAAATGAAGTCTGTGTTTTGAATTGCCTGAAAACAAAAGGAAGAGAAATAAAGGCTGTACATTAGAACAAAGTGAAAATCTGTCTCAAAATTCATGAACACAGATTCTTTACAAGAATATTTAAGGAAACCAGTACCTTGCTCTTGTGGAAACTGTCACAGATCGTGTAGTGACTGCATTTTCTGTTTCCTATGCTGAGTGAGAGCATTGGTATTTTCCTGACTCACAGGGCAGGAGTGTGCTGCCTGCTGAATCACCCTCCTCACTTCCCGGGGTACCTGAGTGTTCCAAGATACTAAGGGAAGATGAAATTGTGGTTGCCATGACAGCCACCTAAATGCTGTCATGATAATATCAACAGATGTAGTACAGTGTTCCCTGAAAGCTGAAATTTTTTCCCCTTCCAAAACTTCAGTAATTTTAATCATTGAAGTTCTTTAACAACTTTGCAAAGTTGATCTAAAGAATTAGTAAAATCCTTTTCCTTTTCTTTAAAGATTTTATTTATTTATTCATCAGAGAGAGAGAGTACAAGCAGGAGGAGCCCCAGGCAGAAGGAGAAGCGGGCTCGCTGCTCAGCTCAGCAGGGAGCCCGATGTGGGACTGGATCCCAGGATGTGGGGATCATGACCTGAGCTGAAGGCAGACGCCCAACCAACCGAGCCACCCAGGCGTCCCAGTAAAATCCTTTTCTTAACTAGATAGGTTGCTATATTAAGATACAACTCATCTCTTTACTTCAAATTTATTTCTTCTGGGGCACCTGGGTGGCTCAGTCGGTTAAGCTTGGTTTCTGCTCAGGTCATGATCTCAGGGTGGTGGGATCAAGCCCTCCATGGCGGCGGTGGGGGGGGGATCCTCGCTCAGCAGAGAGTCTGCTTGAGATTTTCTCCCTCTGCCCCTCCCCCACTCACACTTGTGCATGGTCTCTCAAATAAATAAATCTTTAAAAATAAAATATATTTCTCCTAGGGAATGGTGATTGACAAATGATGCTGCCTATTGTATTTTTAGAAATTGAAATGAATATCAAAGTGAAATAAAAATAAAGCTTTATCAATTTTCTTAAAGTCTAGAAACTCAGATTTACAAAAACAAACCTGAATATCTTAAGCATTAGCCAGCATCTTGTAGTAACGGGCTGTTTTTTATGTGTGCCAGCATTTTATGTAAACTATATCATGTATGAACCTGGCCTGTGGAGGGTTTGTATTTGGTAGGCATAGGCTCTGTCCCTCCTTCCCCCCATTCCAATGATTAAACCATCAATAAGAACGGAGAAGCAGGAGCAGATGTTCTTATTTTTACAGATCTTAATTTTTGGGATGGTTTACAATATCTTATAGGATGACCATGAAGGCCCAAATCCTAGGAGCACTTTGAGTCATTACAATGAAGATCAGAAAAAGATCGATGACCTTGAGGGTTCTTGAAATGCCTTTACTAAATGTTTTCAAAACCGGGCTTGCGCATTTGCTGCTGCTTTTGATAGTGTGTTTTTCTCCTTTCATTTCATCTGCCCTCAGGGTGTTGGTTATTATTATTTTTTTTTTTCCCAAGGTGTCCCTTGGAATCCTTTTAATTTCAGTGGCACAAAAAATTATCAAAATTATCGAAGGCTAAGCCGCTCCTGATTAGGACCGTGGTCAATCCAATGTGTCAGGCAGGGACCTACCAGGAAAAGGTCCACTTGAATGAATTAGTGGAAGCAAATTTAATGATGGGACTATTCACAGAGGTGTGGGTAGGGTTTAAGGAACAAACAAGAGGGTGGTGAGGCGCTCAGAGATTAGTGCAGCCAGGAGTCATTCCTACCATCCTGACCTTTAGATGCGACAGGAATGACCAGTCAGTGTTCCCGTGCCAGGAGAGAGCAGGAACCAGGAGAGAGGAGCGGCCTAAAGGGAGCCGTATTTGTAGAGTCGAGCAGCTACTTATCACCAGAACCTCGGCAAGCCAGGGAATGGGGGGAATAAACACCAGACCTTTCTCTCTTTCCACCTCTGTCTTCTCTCAGTGCTTCGCAACCCAAAACCAACAGGACAAGGGAGCCTGATTTGGATAATTCCAAGGGTTTGGTCTCCAGGACATAAAGCAGGACAGAGAAGGGTGGAGAATGAATCTGGGGATGGTGGTTAGCATGGAGAATAGCCAGCCTATTGAACTCAGAATTTCAGATCGGGTATGTTTTGTGCAGGAATTCCGTTCCGCATACCAATTCTGCTGCTTTTAAAAAATTCCTTGGTTTTCAGCTATCTGGATAGCCTACATGGCCAGATACCTGATTATAGTTGATCTGACTTAGAGTTTTGTAGTCATAGCATCACATTTGGATTGATACTGGAAAATGATAAGGTTATACTTTATGTAGCAATAAAGATGACAGTATGCATTTGAATATTCTAATATTTTTAACATAATTCTGGCCACACAAAAACAAATGTGTCTTCCTAAGTGTGGAACCGAAAATTCTCCAGGACTGACTCCTCAAACCAATATTATACACAATTGTAAGAGTGAACTGGTAGTACATACACTGTGAGCAACGCAAATTTCACACGCTCACCTAAAAGTAGCATAGAACCCTGCTACCTGGTTCTATGGTGGAGGGATCATCCAGCATCTTTAGGAAAATAGGATTATGATGGCTGGTTCCATCTTGCACGTATCTTTAGAAAATCTCATAAACTCAAATTTGTATTTGAGCTTAGGGCTGCTATCAGTTTTATTTGAAAATAGAAGAGAGGTTATTCTCGCTCTGCTCCCAGAATTTCCCTGGTACGGTTAACTTCCAGGCCCACCGCAGGCAGCCTTTACTAGTTGCCCTCTTCTGTATCTCCTTCCCTCACTCTCCTGGTTCCTCTATCACCTCCCAAATAAACTTCCTGTACTTTAATCCTTGCCTCAAGGTCAGCTTCTGGAGGAACCCTGACTAAGAAAGAAGTACGTTGTCTTTTTTTTTTAAAGATGTTATTTATTTGTTTGTTTATTTATTTTTTTGAGGGAGAGAGGGGAGGAGAGGGAGAGTGCTAGTAGGGGGAAGGGCAGAGGGGGAGGGAGAGGGAAAGAATCCCAAGTGGACTCAATGCTGAGCATGGAGCCTGATGTGGGGCTCGATCTCAGAACCCATGAGATCATGACCCATGAGATGACGACCTGAGCTGAAACCAAGAGTCAGTGCTTAACTGACTGAGCCACCCAGGTGCCCCAGAACGAAGTCTATTTTCATCCCTTGCCTGTGTAAACCTGTAAAGGTCTGTCTTCCACAACTTTATAACAAATTACTCTTTCACAAAGAGTTGAAAAACTCCGTAGAACTTCAAATTTACAATTTGCTGACCATCTACCAAATGCCAGGTTTGGAGTAAGTACTTTTATCTTATTTAATCCTCCTGCCCAATCATATGGATTTTAGTAATGTGATTTGTTTGCATGTTTTATCTACTGTACTAAATTATATAAATGTACGTAGAGTTTTGTCTACAAATTTACTTATTGCCAGACACTTGGTGGAACCACCAGTACAATGTTGACTGGGAGTGGTGAAAGCACACGTCTTTGCCTTGTTCCCAAAGTTAGGGAAGTATCTTCATTTTTCAATCAAGAAATATTATTTCTATCTTGGCTGTGTTTCAGGTTGAAACATTGTACTACTGCTTGCTTGTGACAAATACCGAAGGTTTTTCATGCGTGTTCATAGACTTAAATAATGAGTTATTTATCATTGATTTTTATTAATTTTAGGGTCATTTCTTAGTGCCTTTATCTGAGTTATATATAAAACTTAAATGAGTTCATATTTAATTTAAAGGATGTAAGCAGAAGAAATTAAAATATATCTTTAATTATTGATTGGCTGATTACATAGTTTATTTATTTTTATTTTTATTTTAAAAAAAATTTTTTTTTAAAATTTATTTATTCGACAGAGATAGAGACAGCCAGCGAGAGAGGGAACACAAGCAGGGGGAGTGGGAGAGGAAGAAGCAGGCTCATAGCGGAGGAGCCTGATGTGGGGCTCGATCCCATAACGCCGGGATCACGCCCTGAGCCGAAGGCAGACGCTTAACCACTGTGCCTCCCAAGTGCCCCTGATTACATAGTTTAAATTTTAAAGCTCGTTACTAATTTTCTGGTGTCAGGCAGCCCTGCCTATACAATTTTGGAAAAATTTCCGGGTGGCAATTCGCCCTTTGGTCCTAATTATTTATGCTTGCCTTTGTCTTTAACAAGGGTGTAAAAACACTGATCATGTAAGTTTATGTTGTGAAAACAGATTTCACAAGAAAATATTTACAAAGCCCTTAAAAGCCTTAAGAAAGTGGTGTTATGTAAATTTGAATTCTACTGTAGTCTATGATTATAATTCCCTTTGAAATTTCTGGAATTTAAGCCTAGAAATAAATAAAATAAAATGCTGAAACATAGGCAAAATAATCTCCAGGGCATCTGGGTGACCGATGGAAAGCAGGAGGCAGTTGACATTACAAAGTGGGTGAGTTAACAGATAACCACAGAAACACATGCCTTCAGTGTTTTTTTTTTGTTTTTTTGTTTTTTAAAGATTTTATTTATTTATTCGACAGAGACAGCCAGCGAGAGAGGGAACACAAGCAGGGGGAGTGGGAGAGGAAGAAGCAGGCTCATAGCAGAGGAGCCTGATGTGGGGCTCGATCCCATAATGCCAGGATCACGCCCTGAGCCGAAGGCAGACGCTTAACCGCTGTGCCACCCAGGCGCCCCTCCTTCAGTGTTTTATCCCGAATATATTTTTCTTGACCTTAATTAGGAGATGAACAAATGGTCCACTAAATTCTAGTTTTGTTACTTAGAGGATCCAAGTCATTAAAACTTGTTCAAGTCAGGCTCTACTTCAAGAAAAATAAAGTACTTTAAAAAATGTACATATATGTGACATGGTGTATACCAAGCTTCAAAGTAAGTGTAGGACCCGGATCTTACATTATTTCAGAAAGGAATAGTTACTGTTCAATCAGAAGTTAATGAAAATAACTGAAAATAAATAACTGAAAAAATAAAAAATAAATAATAAAAACTGAATTTTTAAAAAGTTTATCTGATGTATGTACTAGTTTACCTGATGTTCTGAGAGGTGAAGCCTGAATGTTTTAATAACAAAATAAAGATACCAGAAAAATTTTAAACTATTTAATTTTTTGAATAGATAAAGCACTCTCATGGTTCGAATATCAAAAACTTTAGATAAGAATATGACGGTCTTTCCCATGACTTCCATCCACAGATTTCTTATGTCTCAACAGTTAGTTTGTCCTAGTTTAATGCATATACAAGCCATACATTATTCTGCACCACTTTCTCATTTAACAACAGCAACAACAAATTTGGAGATTGTAATATTAAAGCATAAAGATCTTCATCTTTTTTTGTTAACAATCACATTTGAGTGTATGGATTTATAATAATTTAACTAGTAGTCCTGAAGATGGATATTTAGGTTATTCCCAATCATTTGCTATTCGCAATACTATAAGAAATACCTTATCATTTCTCCTGTGTGGAAATACATCTGCGGGATAAATCCCTAGAAGTAAGTTCAGAATATGTATGCATTTGTAATTTTGATAGGTACTGCCAAGTTCTGTTCCTCTAGAGCCTAGCCAAAGCAGGGATGCCAGATATAATTTAATGCCTTTTTATTTAGAAATACACAATGAAAAGTGGGTTTACCTATTAAAGAACTGGCAAGCAGGGCATATCCAGCAATTTGCAGAGTATATTTTCACTCAAAAATACATTCAACAGAAATTTATTGTGCTTTTAAGCACTTTGGAGACACATACATACACACAAAGCAAACTCAAATCTCCGCCTTTGTGGCGATTACATTTGAATTCTACATTTTGGAACTCTATGCTACCTCATTAGAAGACAGTTAAATGTCAATATCCTGAAAATGATCTGTTGAGATCCTGAGCACAGGCGCCAGACATATGCTATTGGTGTTATTTAAAAACTAACTAGAGGCAGTGTTGCAAATGATTTCATAGCTCTCCATCAGGTCCTTTTCAAACAACACACTTGGGTGAGAGCTCTTTTTATCTGATTCCATCTGCTGTTGGTAGTGATCAGCATACTGTGGGCATTGTGGTATCATCTGAGATTATGTTGTGAAATAGGAAGTAGAGTTGCAGGCGGATCAGCAAGTATATGCAAACTGTTCAGTTCTATCTCTTGCGGAAACCAAGGGTGCCCAGTTCAGGTTTGGGGAGTAGGGAAGATAAAGTTATCAGCACATTCCTGACACCGCACACTTTACTTTTCACCGTCGTTCCTTGTTTTGGTTCTAGAAAGAGATCAAGAGGGATCCTGTGGCAGATAGTCTCGGAAGCATACAGTAGCACTACTCCATATGCTGAACAAGGGGATAGAAAGAGAAAATGTTAGAAACTGAGGAAGACAGAAAAAACCATCAGTGCCAAGGAAAGGGTAGTAGCAAGTGCAATGACAGAGACAGTATGGTCTCCAGCCTTTTTTTTTTTTAATATTTTTACTTTCTAAAAGGAAAATCTTTTAAACTTTAGCGCCGACCCCCCTCATTAGATTTAATTTAATTTAATAAGAAGGTGGAAAACTACAGCTCTTAAAATCTTGCCAATATCCCAGTGGGTTCTTTGCAGCCATTAAAAAACAACAAACAGGGAGTTCAGCTTATAAGGACACCAGACACAATGGCATCTTTAAGTATGAGGCGAAGAACAGAAAAGGGCCCATTCCAGAGAGTGGCCCCCCAACCATACCCGGCCTTTTTTTTTTTTTTTTTTAATTCTGGTATCATTACAATTTCATCCGGCACCATAATAGACACACTCAACAATTGGTTACTGAATGACTGGTGTCTTATGCCCTAATACTTAGTTTTCCTCACAGTCATTGAATTTAGGGCTAGAGAAAGGAGGCGGCTTTTCGTTCAGTCAACACACTCCATTGACAACTGAGGTCGAGAAATGACAAAGGCAGAAGCTAGGTGTCTTTTCCAGATCCCCAGTCCAGCACAACTGCTGCCATAGGATCACCCCCACATGAAAAACCTTTCATGCCTCTGACTTCTGGATTCTGTGCTGCCGAACTGCAAACGCTGCAAACTGTGATGACTTTGGCCAATGACACTGTGGCCCTGGGGCTTACACACAGCAGGCCCCGTGGACAGCTTAATGAGTGGTTATGCTGCTTTGGAGCTGCCTGACCATGGAGCGGCCGCTCCTGGGTCCCCAGGGCCTTCGTCAGCCGAGTGTGCACAGCTGGTGAAGCAATCTGCCCTGGTGGCCCCGGCGGACAGCTCCGCATGGCCCTCGTAAATGGACTCAGTGTCTCCAGAGCTCCATTTCGTCCCCTTGAAGTGGCGTGTGGCACTTTTTCCGAGTCTCCCCGCGGGATTTCCAGGGCCGTGAACGACTGACCTACGTCTGGCAGCAGCTCCCAGCAGGCCAGTGGGCCTAGAAAGGGAGCGGGCAGGGCCCACCGTCCCTCTTTTCCTGGCTCCGTTCCTGCCACCCTACTGCTCGGTCCGTTTCCCGTTCGCCCTTCCCTCGTCTTCTCCCGAGCGTTTTCTCTCAACGTTTCCCACTTCGTGTTTACAAAGTGCTTACGCCCACTTGCCGGGCAGCAACCTCGCCACCCGAATCCCTTATCCAGTCCCTCCGCCTCCCCGCCCTTCTCCCGGATCCACCTCCGCGGATTCACCCCGCGCCTCCCGGGTCGTCACGTGAGCCCTGCCCCGCCCCCTGCCGTCACGTGAGCCGCCAGCCCCGCCCCGCCCCCGCGCCGGCGCGCTCCGACGTGCCCTGGAACTTACCCTCCCTCGGAGACCAGCCTGCGGGGACGCGCCGGCCGCGGCCGCCGCCGTGTGAGCGCCCTTCAGGCTCGCGTCGGCGTCCTGCAGACCCCGTGCTAGTACAAGAGGGAGCTGCCTCCTGCGAGGCCGTCGTGCTCTCGGTAAGGTGGCGGGACGCGGGTCCCCGTGGACCGAGGGCAGGTTGGTGAGGTGCTGCACAAAGGCGTCCGCGGCCGGGGCTGTGCCCGCCGAGGGCGGCGGAGTTAGGGGGAGGTGTGTGCGGGAGGCGCGCCGGCGCCGAGGTGAGCGCGAGGTGCGGCCGGGGGCGTCGCGGGAGGGGTCAGGGCGCAGGGTGGACGCGGGGGGAAGGGGAGACGTTGCCAGCCCACTGGCCGACGTGGGCGAGAGGGTTTAAATGGCACGAAGTTGTGGCTCCTCTGCCCCCCGGGTTCCCTGACTTCCTGTGTGAGGGCAGCGCCCGCCCGCCCCGCCCCTAGGAAGGAGGGCGTCGGTGTGTGTGTGTGTGTAAAAGGCAGGCTGGTGTCGCCCTCTTTCCTCGCCTTCTGCAGCTGCGTGTGCCCGCTCTCTAACTGCTGTCGGGTGTGCAAACCTCCGCCCATCCAGGGAGCCCACCTGGGGCCTCCTCTCGAGGACTGCTGACCTTAAACTGGTACTTTCGTCTCTGCAGTCTTTAGAGGTGCCCCGCCCCTGTTGAATGGACACTTGGCTACTCTCGCTCTTCTGGGAGCAATCTCATCAAAGTCCTTGAATTAAAAAAAAAACTAGCCTTTACAAGCGTGCTGCCCTCCTCCCCTTTCAGCGTAGTTGATTGTCTTCCAAGAATGGCTGTCCTTTACGTGTTGTATCTTAAGTTACTGCAGACCCTCCGAGAAGAAATGTCTGCAGGGTCATCCTTACAGAAAAACGCACGGCCTTCAGTTTAGAGGCTTGTGATGTTTTCCTTCTGGCTGCCGCAGCAGTTTTTAAATGCATTTGCAAAGGTTAAAGCAAAATGTTTGAAAGCATTCCTTTAGGAAAGTTCTGATGTCATTCCAAGTAAAGTGTTTATGATGGGTGAAGGCAGCTAACACTCGAATTGCTTTATGGTTAATTACGATACACGAGAGCAGCTTTTATCGAATATTTATGCACATATTCCTAAGGGAAGGAAATGTGGAGGAAGGCTCATCAAGTGAGGAGTCACTCACTTCTGGTTCAGATTCAGCCACACTTCCGAAGGTGAGACCTCGGAAGACTCAGGGTTAGAGTGGAAGGTTGTTAGTATCAAGCCCCTAGCCACGCCTGTTTCGCAACTGAGAACTTTGGAGACGGTGGCCTAGAGCTGTTATTTATTTGTCCATATCCAGTGTTCCTTACCTGATCTATAGGAAGGTGTGTTACAGAATGGGCCACGTTTCTGTACGTTTTCTTGTCTGAGTAGACATTCCGGCTGGTGGTGCTAGTAATTTTCTCTTTTCCTCTGTTTTGAAATGACTTGAAAACGTTTCAGAATAGAAATTTGGGAGCCCAGCATAGTGCCTAAAAGCAGGATCTGAAGACTTAACCTTGAGCGATGCATCCTGAGGAGCCAGACAACCTGGATGAATATGTGTGACCCATGGTTGCATGTAGCTTTCTGCTTTGGAGGTGTTTCTTGGGGGAAAAAATAAAGTGTAATGGAACCGATTATATGTGTGTATGTGTATGCCCAGTATTTGTTGATAGGTTTCTCTTCGTACTTTATAGCCAGAAAAGGTGGAAAAGGTTGCTAACTCATTGATTCTTAATATGCCATTTGTAAAGATTAGTTATCCATATATAGTCAATATGTATCTTTAGGTTTTTGTTTTTGTTTTTAACTTACTATACCATTTGTGAGGCACAAGTGAAAACATGTGCCATAAATGCTGTAGAAAAACAGCTTATGATTTGTAGTTAATCATTTGGTTTTCATTTCATTAATTACAAACTTTCTGTTTGGTGCTTTTTAAAAATAGGTGGATAGACCATGGACTTTACAAATGTATGTACTCAAAGTTGTGCAGTTGACATTCCTGAGAATAATAGGGTAATAAAAATTTTAAATGGACTGAAATAAAACAGTGAATATAGTGATGTGTAAAATCCTTATGTGGCACTACCAGTATTTTGCTTACCTGAGAAAATTGGTACTAAGAAAAGGTAACTTAAGGTGAATCTGCCCAAAATGGACAATACCGTTTTCTAGTAGTGGGAAAGAAAAGTGAAATTAAACTTTTATTTTATCTCATATTTAACATTTTTAGTTTTAATTCCAAATATGCACTGTTTTGTGGAATGAATCAGACATAAAAAAGTATGATAGTATCACATAGCATTATTGTATTTCAAATCATGCTTTTCAGATCATCCTCTTTTGAGGAGTCCATTGGGCCACTATCTTTGTGGTTTTTCTTTTCTTCAACTGTTAAGTGGTCTGATTATGCCACATCCTCAGTTGTGGATGGCCTTGCTGTGATTCAGCCATTTCCCTCTTACTTTTATTGACTTAACAAATATCTTGCAGTTTCCGTTTGCAGTTGATTAGCTTTTTATTTGAACCAAACTGCCAAATGCTGACGTGTCTAAGTATCCCTCCCCTGTTGATAATTAGTGCTTCTCAAACTTTAATGTGCATTGGAATCACCTGGACTTCTAACAAGCCCCCAGGTGATACCCTTGCTGCTCTCCTGCCCAGACTACAAACTACTGCAGTCCAATAGAAAAATAATGCCAGTCACCTGTGTAACCTTATTTTTATTTTTATTTAAGTAATCTCTACACCCAGCGTGGGTCTCGAACTCGACCCAGAGATCAAGAGTTGCATGCTCCTCCGACTGAGTCAGCCAGGTGCCCGTCACCTGTGTAATTTTAAAGCTTTTTTTAGTACTCACATGATAAAAAGTAAAAGGGGGAAAAAACCCAAGTGCAATACATTTTTTTATCATCTCATGATGTTATCAACAGGATTCTATTATTCAGACTAAGTCTTCAATTCTTCAGTATATTTTACATACACAGGGCATCTCAGTTTAGATTAGCCACACTTAAAATGCTCAGCAGCCACGTTTGGCTAGTGGCTACTGTATTGAACATCACTTCTGGAGTCTAGAATCTAGACCAGTGCTATTCACCGTGTATTTTTAGATTGGCCCCATCAGTGTCCTTTGGGAACTTGCTAGGAATGTAAATTTTTGGGCTCCACCTTATACTGCTTTCGTTAGGAATGTCTGGGTTTCAGTAACTTGTGTTTTAAAAAACTACAGGATATGACTACAAAATGTATATGTGGTATTCTGGATGGGATCCTTGAACAGAAGTCCATTAGGGGAAAACTAAGGAAGTCCGAATAGAGCATGGATGTTATTATGCGTCAGTATTGGTTCACTGACTATGACAAATGTACTATGCTAACATAAGATGTTAATGGTAGGAGAAACTGTATATAGGGTATATGGGAATTCTCTGTGCTATCTTTGCAATAAATGTGTAAATCTAGAACTCATCTGAAGTTTTTTTAGAGAAGCGCTCTGGGTGATTCCAGTGCTCACTAAGAGTTCGAGAAGCCTTGATCTAGATCACTGATAGGGCCTACACTATCGCACCTTGAACGGGTAGGATGGAGGCTAGGTTTAGGTTTGGTGGGGTAAAAATAATAGTATTTTGTAAGAAGAGCTAAAATCTGTAAAGTATTATATCAAGTGCTTTACACATATTTACTCATTTGATTCTCTCAATATGTAGTATCTACTGTTAATAAGCTCCATTTCGCAAATGAAAGAAAACGGGGCTCAGAGAGGTTAAGTGACTTGTCTTAGATCACCTGGCTAGGAAGAGGCAGAGGCAGGTGCCTTCGAGGTGGGACTAATTTTATAAGCCATCAGTTAATTTGTCAGTATTTTTCTACTCACAGCTCTTTTTTTTTTTTTTTAAAGATTTATTTATCGGAGAGGGAGAGGGAGAGGGAGAGCGAGCAAGCACAAGCATGTGTGCAGTGGGGAGGGGCAGAGGGGGAGAGTCTGAAGCCTACTCTGTGCTGTGTGTGGAGCCCATCGCGGGGCTCCATCTCACAATCCTGAAATCATGACCCGAGCTGAAACCAAGAGTTGGACGCTAAATGACTTCGCCACCTGGCACCCCCACAACTTTTGCTTTTTTGAGAAAGCAGTGATCAGTGTGGATACTCTGTATCATGCCTTATAGTTTACAGAGCACTTTTCTCTTTTCCATTCTCACAAGAATCCTTTGAGATTTGTATTGTTTGTTTTACAGGTAAGTTAAGGTGCTCAGAGTCTGAGCACCAAAAAATGGCAAATCCTAGATTTAAATTTCAGGCGTCTAATCCTGAGTTCTGTGCTTTTTTGCCACAGAAGAATTTAGAATATATTTTGCAGTTAGAGTGGTATTTTTAAAAGTTTGCTGAAAATTACCAATATTTTGCTATATATTACTGGTTTGTTCAAAAAATCAGTTTTATTGAGTTGTATGTGTACACTAATATACAGTAACACAACAATAGAAGTGAACTACAGATTCATACAGCCACATGGATGAATCTCAAAAGTGGTGTTCTAAGTGAAACAAGCCAGATATAGAAGGCTCACACGGTATGATTAGTGCGTACCTTCTTTCACCACTTTACTTCTTTTAGTAAGCAGTGATTAACGTGAAGCTTTGTGTCATGCTTTATAGTTTACTAAGTACTTTTTCACATTTTCTCTATCCCTTCTCACAAGGATCTCTCTTAAAAACAATTTTTTTAGTATAATTGACACAGTGTTACATTAGTTTCAGGTGTACAACATAGCATTTCAACATTTTCTATTCCTTTTGCTGTGCTCAGCCCAAGTATAGCTACCATCTGTCACCATACAACACTATTGTAGTATCATTGACTATATTCCTTATGCTGCGCCTTTTGTTCCCATGACCTATTCAGTCCGTAACTGGAAGCTTTTATCTCCCAGTCTCCTTCACCCATTTTGCCCATTTCCCTCTGCTCCCCCTCCAACCCTTTCCTAGGATCTCTTAAGGTTTGTATTCTTTCCTGTTTTACAGATGGAGGTACAGTTAGTTTAGGCATTCATTAGTTGATAGGCCTTTGAGTTATTTCCGGTTTCTGGCACTTATGACTAAAGCTGTTATGAATGTTCATTATAAAGCCTTTGCGTGGACTATGCTTTCATTTTTCTTAGGTAAATACCTAGAGGTATTGAAAAGTGATGGCTCGATCATATGTAAATGCATGCTTAATAACTTTATAAGAAACTGCCAAAGTGTTTTCCAAAGTGGCTTTACCATTCTGCATTCCCACCAGCAGTGAATGAGAATTCTAGTTGCTGGTGTCCGTACCATATGAAATATCCTTTATATATATTTAAAGCCATTCTAGTGTGTGTGTGGAGAGGAACAGTTGGTGCTTTGAATTTACATTATTAGTGTTTTTTAAAAAACAGTATTGTTGAGGTATAATTGCTGTATAATCTGCATATATTTTAAAAGTGTAATTTGATGACCTTTGAGATACACACACACACCCCTCCCCCCAAATTTCTTTGAGCCCAAGGGTAATTCATTACCTTGTTTTCTGGTCAATATTGATTTGCTTTCTGGCGCTATAGATTTGTTTGCATTTTCTAGAATTGTATATGGATGGAACCATACAGTGTGCACTTTCTTGTCTGAATTTCCCCACTCAGCAAAATTAGTGTGAAATTTGTCCCGTTTGTTGTGTGTATTAGTAGTTAATTCCTTTTTGTTGCTGAGTGATATCCCGCTGTGTGGATATTCCACAATTAGTTTATCCATTCACCTCTTGATGGCCATTTGGATTGTTTCCAGTTTGGGGCTGTTAGAAATAAAGCTGCTGTGAACATTCACCTACAGGTCTTTGTGTGGATACATGCTTTCGTTTCTCTTGGGTAAAATACCTAGGGGTAGATTCCCTGGGTCCTGTGGTAGATGTATATTTAAAATTTTAAGAACCTGCCAAACTTTTTCCGAAGTGGTTTTACCATTTTACATGTCCACCAGCAGTGTGTGAGAGTTTTAATTGTTCCACATTCTAGAAAAACACTGGTGTATGGTCAGTCTTAAATATTAGTCATTCTAGTGGATGTGTACTATTATTTCTTTGTGGCTTTAATTTGCATTTCCCTAATAACTGAAGATGTTGGGCATCTTCTCATGGGCTTATTTACCATCTATAGATATTTGGATAAGTGTTTATATCTTTTGCCCATTTTTTATTGGGTTGTATAGACTTGTACAGTTCTGTATATATTTAAATGTGAGTCCTTTGTTGAAGATAAGTTTGCATCTATATTCAATGAGGGATGTTGGTCTTTAGTTTTTGTTATAATATCTTTGTCTGGTTTTGGATAATGCTGACCTGATAGAATGAGTTGGAATGTTTTTCCTCTGTTTCTTCAAAAGCTTTGTATAGAATTGGTATTATCGTCCTTATATTTTTGGTAAATTCTCTAGTGAAGCCATCTGGGCCAGGACTTTGTGGGAAGTTATTTATTTATTTATTTATTTATTTATTTATTTTAAAAGATTTTGTTTATTACAACATGAGAGAGTGAGTTCTTTTTATTTTATTTATTTATTTATTTATTTATTTATTTATTTATTTTAAAAGATTTTTATTACAACATGAGAGAGTGCGTGTGCGAGAGCACACAGCAGGGGGAGGAGCAGAGGGAGAGGGAGCAGGGAGTCCAACTCCATGCAGCACTTGATTCCAGGATCCAGGGATCATGACCTGAGCCAAAGGCAGATGCCTAACCAACTGAGCCACCCAGGTGCACTGTGGGAAGATTTTAAAAGATTTTTAAAGACAGATCAATTTATTTAGTAACTATAGGGCTATTTAGGTTATCCATTTCTTCTGAAGTTCTGGTAACTTGTCTTTCAGGAAATTTGCCTGGTTCATCTAAGTTGTTGGATTTACTGGCTTAAAGTTGTTGATAATATTGTCTTATCTTCCTTTTGATGTCTTTAGATCTGTAGTTATGTCCCCTGTCTCATTCCTGATATTGGTAATTTGTGTTTTTTTTCCCCTTTTATTCTGGATCAGTTTGACTAGAAGGTTATCAGTATTACAGATCTTCTTTAAAAACCAGCTTCTGATTTCATCTAACATTTTTCTGTTTATTGACTTCTGTTCTGCTCTTTAGCATGTCCTTTCTTCTGCTTACTTGGGGTTTAATTTGCTCTTCATCTAGTTTCTTAGAGTGGAAGTGTACATCATTGATTTGAGACCTTTCTTCTTTTCTAATATGGGCATTTACTGCTATGAATTTTCTCTGAGCACTACTTTAGCTGCATCCCATAAATTCTGAGATGTCATGTTTTCATTTTCATTTCAGTTCAGATTTCCTGTTTGATTTCTTTTACTTCTGAGTTATTTAGAAGTGTGTTGTTCAGATTCCAACAAATTTGTGGGTTTTTAAGCTGTGTTTCATTACTTTATAACTTAATTCAGTTGTTAGAGAATATGCCTTGGTATAATTTCAGTCCTTTTAAATTTATTGAGATTTGTCTCATGGCCCAGAATATAGTCTGCAGAAAATGTATGTTGATAGGAGACTACTGAACTGGCTGTCCTGTTGTTAGCATTTCCATTAGCTCTGTATAAGTGTTCCAGTTGTTGGTATCAGCACTTTGAGTTGTCTTTGTTTTGTAAAAATAACTTTATTGTGGTAGGTATGTGATAACTTGTTTTGATTTAATTTGCATTATTGGATTTTCAGTGTTTTCTAAAAGAATTTTAATTTGAATAAAAATTAAGAATCATAGTGTGTTTTCTTTTCCAGTAGAGGACAGAAAGTGCTGATGGATTGGTAGTAGTAGTAGTTCATCATTTGTATGCTACGTAAGTACTACTTCTCAGTTTTCTCAAAGTTTGAATGTTTGCCTTTTAAAATTTACTTTGAAAGAGGATCTGTAAAAGCTATCAGGATTTTAGTGACTTTTGTGTTTTTTGGGTAGACTGGTATAAGGTGATTTAAATTGTAGTCTGCAATGACTATTGTGGTAATATATACAGAATAGTTTTGTATGTATATACCACATTTTGTTTAGGCATTTATCTATTTATGGACATTTGGTTTGCTTCCACCTTTTGGCTGTTGTGATTAGTGCTGCTATTAACATGGATGCACATATATCTTTTCAAGTCCCTGCTTTCCATTCTTTTGGATGTGTGTCCAGAAGTGGAATTGCTGGGTGTTTTGAAAAACCACTGTACTGTTTACCCCAGTGGCTGAACCATTTTGCATTCCTACCAGCAATGCACAAGAATGGCAATTTCTCCACATCCTCACCAGCACTTATTTTGGGGTTTTTTTGGTTGTTGTTGCTTTTGTTTGTTCTTTACAATAGCCACCCTGATTGGTGTGAAGTGGTATCATTGTAGTTTCGATTTGCATTTCCCTAATGATAGTGATGTTGAACATCTTTCCCTGTGCTTATTGGCCATTTGTGTATCATCTTTGGGAAAAATATCTATTCAAGTCCTTTGCCTGTAGTGGCCACAATGTTAATTTGGAGTAGGTTGGCATCATTTAAGCATTGAAAAGAATAGTCCCCCACCCTTTTTTTTTTTTTTTAAAGTTACTGATGTCTGACTAGAACTTTGCAATGGCCGGTTGTTAATATCACTACACTTGTATTTGCCTTTGTTTTGTAGATTATATCATTTTTTAAAGTACAGGATTTGGTAAACATTTGAAAGTAGTTGAATGTAAATAGTCATTTCAAAGATTTTCTTTAGGAGGGTAATGTGTATAGTTCTGGAGGTTTATCTGAATGGGTTATGCAGAGAATGAATAAAGTTTTTCATCTAGAGTAAATTATTAGAGGATTAGAAATCCTATGAAACTTTATAAAGACCAAGGTTATGATTTTCTGATTAATATATGACAACATGATAATGGTATGGACTGAGAACATGAGCATAGGTGCTTCCCCAAAGGAAAATCAAAGAGTTGTTACTGTAAGGCAGGCAGGTGAGATGCCACAGAGGCAAGATCAAATTTATGTGAACTGTTAAAAAAAAAAAAGTTAATTTCGTTCTTTTTTTTTTCCCTAAAGACTCTATTTATTTATTTGGTAAAGAGAGAGAGTGCGCCCACAAGCAGGGGGAGCAGCAGGCAGAGGGAGACGCAGGTTCCCTGCTGAGCAGAGAGCCCCATGTGGGCCTCTATTCCAGGATTCTGAGATCATGACTGGAGCCAAGGCGGATGCTTAACTGACTGAGCCACCCAGGCACCCCTTTTCATTTGTTTCTTTGTTTGCTTAATTAAAAATGATTAGAAAGTTCTTAGTAAGGAATAAAAAAATGGGACTCAGGTGTTGAGGGTCCATTGATTGGAGTGCATTTAGAAGAGAGTAAAAAAAAAAAGCTGACAAACATAGAAGCAGAATTATCAAAGAAGGGTGGTTTTAAAGGTTAACATGGAGCCACTATCAGTATAGGTAGCTTATGAAATAGGAGAATCTGAAGGAAAAGGAAGTTAACTTCCTGGCTCAAGAAAAAGTTCTTGTTTCTTAGACTTTTTACTAGTTCCGAGTTTTTTTTTTTTTTTTTTTTGGTTCTGTTTTTTGTTTGTTTGGTTTTTGTTTTTTGTTTTTTTCCTACCTTACCAGGCTATCTTCCTGGTATCCTACACCATCACGTTAAAACTCTCAGTGTGTGCAAATGTATCTGAAGGGATTAAATTCCAGTTGAATCTTTAATCCTTTTTGGTCTGAAAGGGCTTGATCAGGGTGCTTTACTAAAGTACTGAGTGTGCGAAATTTTTAGTACTGTAGGCTCCTCACTTTCTGCTGTCATATATCAGCTGGATCTGTATTTACTCTCCATGTAAATCTCCATATAAGAGATTATTTTAGAATGGTTTTGAAAATATAACAACCACTGATAATAGAAAATCCTATTACCTCTTAAATAATTGTAATTTGTGTTTTGATGAGAGAAACAGGCACTGATTCTCCATAAATGCAAGGTGTAAAAGTAACTAAAGAAACATGAGTTTACTTAAATTATTCAAACATGTGTCAGTGTAATGTAAGATATTTTAATATGAATATAAAATATGTATGGTATCACTTTTAATTTGGATTTAAATCTAGTCCTTAAAATCTAGAGGGCGAAGGGTCAATATGGCACTATAAGATGCTCTGGACTCATATTGTGTATTTTCTGCCCCAGTCCTTGGATCAGCCATTTCTCCAAAGAGCTTTGGTTCCTTTATTTGCAGATTAGTATTAGAAAACTTACCTGGGTGCTACGTATACTTTTTGCTGGTAGGCTGTCATTTTTACTGACAACAAGGAAATATGCACGTGTCTACTAAGCAATATATAGATGTATATCTGTAATATTTCTTTATGAAGTCACCTTTATGTAATTTTAACTCTAGGAAGCTAAAAATGAGTTCATAGTGATGTCTCCGGATCTAATCCATGGATCATTCTAATCTTTTCCGCAGGGTTATAAATTCCCACTCAGTCATTGAGAAAACTGGCTCCCATCATTCACATTCCATTTAATTATTTAATTCTAGTATACATATATGACAGTATCAGAATTTTTGACTTATACCCCCATGGGAAGTGTTTTTATCAGCTTAGAATACAGTACTTATGTGCAGTTCCTTTGCCTATATTCTTACAGACCTCACTTATTTCCAAGGTAAGTTAGGTCAGCATCCTCCTCCAGAGGTTGTTCCATATATTTGTCATATTTTTAGACTATCGTGTGATCGCTAGGTCGGATGGCAAGACCATGTTTAGCTTTGTAAGAGATTGCTGAACTGTATTCAGAGTGGCTGAACCATTCTGCATTCCTACCGGCAATGAATGTTGTATTGCTCTGTATCCTCACTTGCACTTCGTGTTGTCAGTTTTTTGGATTGTAGCCATTATAATAGGTGTGTGCTGTGGTGTCTTGTTTTAATTTGTAATTCCCTAATGACATAATGTTGAGCACTTTTCCTGTGCTTCTTTGCCATCTGATTGTTTTCTTTCATGATATCTTCTCAGATCCTTTTTCCATTTAAAATATTGGGTTCTTTTTTGTTGACTTTTAAGAGTTCTTTGTATATTTGGTGTACAAGTTCTTAATCAGATATGTGCTTTGAAACTGTTCTCTCGTGTGTGGTTGATGTTTTCATTTTCTTAGCAGTGTCTTCCACAAAGCAGAAATTTTTAATTTTAATAAAGTCCTATTTTTTTCATCGACATCGATTGTGTATTTGGTGGTATATCTAAAAACTCATTGTCAAACCCAAGGTCATATTTCTTCTCTTTTAAATTGGAGTATTTTCTCCATTCTTGTAACAATCCAAGAAAAAGTCATTATGTCCACCTTTATTTCTGACTAAGACTTCATGGCACAAATTGCCCTAAAATACCCCATACAAATGTTGTTTTTAGTAAAATATGCTTGTTTCCCCAAATGCTTCTTTTGTTGTTTCCTCATTTTTGTTTCAGATTTAAATCTTGGTTTTGAATTTCCTTTACTAGTTTATGTTTGACTGTGTTCTCTCCTGTTTTCCAGTTACCCAGTTACTTCCTGTATCCCTCTGCTGTCCCCACTTTTGCTATTTCTTTATGGCTAGAATAGCTGATAATAATCAACTGTATTTTCCTTCTCTTCTTTAGACCTAAAGAAATGTCTTATATTCTACACTTTTTTATTCTTAGAAAATAGGGATAATGCATTATGAAAAACTAAGTGCTCACTAGTGGTCTGTGCTTTCTTGTTGTACAAGTATACAGTTTACAAAATTATTTGGTGTAATTTCTTATTCTGAAACTTAATACTGGAATTGTTCTTAACTATTTGTTGTGCTCATTAAGTTTAATTGATTTGTTTAGTCGAGGTGTGTTTAGGGATTCTTCATTTTAAACAAGTACTTTTAAAACTTCTTGGAGAACTTCATGTCAAGAATAATTGCTTAAATTGTATTTTTTAGTTGGTTAATATTTATATGTGTGAGGCTGTATTAATATTTTGTTGCTCATGGCACTAGAATTGCTAAATTGGTTGTACATATATGTATTAGGCTTAATGTGTAGACTCATTACAAAAAAAATTGTAGACTTACTCATTACAGATGCATTTACTATATATCTCTTAAGATTGTGTTTACTTGTTTACTTTTTTGATATACCTAGTAAAGATACCATGCTGAGAGATGTACTTGATTAAAACAGATGTCCTGGGGGAGGAAGATAACATGTGCTGAGCTGTGTAATTTGTGGTAGGAAAGAAAATGAGAAAAAATGGCAGACAATGGAGGAGGCGATTAGATTTTAAAATAGCCTCGTAGGAAGTTCTGAATCTGACGTGGGGGGAAGAGAAGTAAAAGATGTAAGCAGTTGTGTGTGTGTGTATCTGTGTGTATATCTGTTCTTGTTGAAACATGAGGAAGAAGAAGATTGGTAAGAGGCATGGCGAGCCTACGTGGGTATTTTTGAAACTGCCAAGTAAAGCAGTGGTTGGTACTGGGCAGTAGATATGCAAAAACTTTATGTATATTGGTGGTTGGGTAATTGGTTGTAAGTGTACTTGTGATGAATATGGACAAAGGAGTGTGGTGAAGAGTACAGAATGTATTTCAACTGGAGGAGAGTTGCATTCAAAGCGTTATAGTTGGATGACTTACGATTCTAACCAAAGTACTTGGGAGGATAAGATAGCAGGATAAACAGTGTTAACCTAGTCAAAAGAGAAGAATCCACAAGTTTGGAAAATAGAGAAAGAAGCAAGTGAATGAAAAATTTAAAAAGGTAGATTTTTAAAATAGAGTTTATGTTTTTAAGTAAAGTTGGGCAACATAACTTACACATTTGCAGATAATTTTCACGTAGATCTGAGGTTTTTAGAGCTACCCACAATTATTTTCTTTGAATTCATAGCTTATAAGGCTTTTAAAAAAAATTTTATGTAACTTTTCCCAGACCTTGGGTTGTGATATATAATTCCTGCTATATGACTTTCTAGAAGTTTATAATTTTAAGTCTCTCTTAAGGGCTTCCCAGTTTCATTCCCCATCTCACCACCCCAATATTATAACTAGAAAACAATCTCAGCTCCAGTTCTCCTATTCTTATCCCATTCTGTCTACTCTTGTTCATGTTGCTTGCCTTGATATCCAACTACCTTTCCTGTATGGAAGTTTTTGACTACTCCATTTTCCTTGCCCTTCCAGTCTCATTTTCTTTAAAGCTTTAGCTTGCATGTCTCATGTTGCACATAGTGAATTAACTTATCTTTCTCCCTAACTCTTCCTTCATACCTGTCTTTGTAGTCACTGGGCAAGGTGTAGTCATAAAGCCTGGCAGTGAAAGGGGCTGAACTCGGACTGGCTTTTAACCTATTGTGGCTCCCCGCTGCCCAGCCTCTCTGCTACTAGCGTACAGTTTTCTTGTTATTCTTCATACTTTCCTTTTCTCCATTCCTGTGGATAAATATCGGACTAGTTATAGTACATCTGAGCTCAGAGATATTGCTTAAGGTATTTTTTTATTTCCTGGAAAGAAAAAGAAAAAAAAAATCACCTGAGGGTAAGTACTTCAGTGTGGAGTTTTGAAACGTTGTAGCGAAAAACTTTTGTGTAGGTAAAAGGATTAAAAGCACATAATGACCATTGTCCTGGAAATGAAAGTAAAGGCTGAACATTTGAAAGGTCAAAATCTCTGTTTACTGCTACGGGAGAGACCTTGGAGACTTGGCGGGGCTTGGGTGGGATAGAGATAGGAAGCAGATTTTGAATATGGTAAATTTTAGGTACCTGTTAGAACACTAAGTGGGTTTGGTTTCTGTGGTTCAGTAGTCTCTTTAATGTAGAAGAATCTTCCTCCATTTTTCATTTTTAATGAAACTGAATTTTTTGAAGATTTCAGGTCTGTCATCTAATAGGATGTCTTACACTTTGGAATTGTTTTCTAATAATTAGCTTAGATTTAACATGTTTTTGACAAGAATACAACTGAGGTAGCATTGTGTACATCACAGTAGGAGGCATATATCATCAAGGTTGTCCCACTGTTCTTGTAATTAAGTTTGATCACTTGGTTTAGCTCACGATTGCTGGCTTTCTCTTATATAAAGGTATATTCCTCTATTTATAATTAGTAAGTAGTCTGTGGGGAAATATGTTAGGACTCCCAGTAGCTTTTAGTATTTGTTTTCATTCTCTCTCTCTGCTAGTACCGTGAACTTGAAAACCCGTTCTGTCATTTTAACAATTTTACGAAAGTTGTTTTTCTTATTAGAAATTTAAGAAGATATTTGTTAGAATAAAAAAATAAAGGGCAGAAATGAAGTTGAAATTATGTGGAAGTGTACTAGGAGGGGGCAGTGTTGAAGCATACCTTGTTTTTGTACACTTTGGAGGGTGGCATTCAACACAATTGTGAAATATAACATTGTAGCTATGATCAAAATGTGAGCAACCCATTACAGGAATTCTAAAACAAGAGCAACATTATATATTAGCCTTCTTAAGGCAATCCTGCTTAATGAACTTTATTATTATTTTTTTAATAGGTTTAAATGTAATACTGGATATTTCTTTTAAGGTAAGTTTTTTCTTTTTTTTCTTTATTTTTTTTTGAAACATTACATTATTAAATTTGTTATCCAAGTAGTTTGTCTAGAAAATAAATTTCTGTTACTGAAATTGGATCATTAATTTATTTATCACCTGGGCTTTTGGGCTTTGTTTGTTACAGAGAAGAAAATTGTCTTCAGGGGAATGATTGTTAACTGCACATATAGCACCCAGTGATATGATGCCCAACAGTTGGATGCTGAAGAAGATTGGTAGGTTGTCATGGGACCTTGGGTTTCCACATTTCTGGTACATCTCAGTATTCAGAAGTGCTTGGATTTGCCTTGGGATCCTTGAGCTTTGGGTTGAATATTAGTTTCCTAGGGCTGCTGTAACAAAGTGCCACACACTCGGTGGCTCAAAACAATAGAAACTTATTCTCTCCTGGTTCTGGAGGTTAGATGTCCAAAATAAAGGCATTGGCAGGGCTGTACTCCCTCTATGAGGGCTTTAGGAAAGAATCTTTCTTTGCCTTTTCCTGGTTTGTGGTAGCTGCTGGCAGTCCTTGGTGTTCCTTGCTGACAGCTGCTTCAGTCCACTTTCTGCCTCTGTCTTCACGTAGCCGTCTTCCTTCTGTCCGTCTGTGTGTCTCCTCTCCCTGCCTCCAATCCCCCTCTCTTTGTAAAAACACCAGTCATTGGATTTTTGTCCCATCCTAATCACGTATGACCTCATCTTAAATTGATCACATCTGCAAAGATCCTTTTTCCAAATAAGGTCACATTCACAGGTCCTGAGGTTAGGACTTAAACATACTTTTTTGGGAAACACAGTTCAAAAGAACAGATTCATGGTTGGGGCTTGACTTGAGTTGTAGCAATATCGAGGTGCTGTGATCACTTTGAAGCTTGAGTTCTGTGTTCTCTGAGAACTATTTTGAAATTGGTGTAGAAATAAAAATGAATCCCTAGATTTCTCAAGCCAATTTAGGGCTATTTCTGTAATAGACTTTGGTGGAGGGGGTGAGAATTTTTAACATATACAGATAAAAAGAGTGGTTATTTCTTTGCATTTGTGGGATTCAGTCTGACAAGAATTGTGGCCCTCCTGAGATAGACATAAGCGGGAAACAAAGTTAGCTAGGAGTTTCTTTTCTTTGTGTGTGTACTTCGCCTAACAATAACAGTGCTGTCCTTTTTATCTGTTTGTGTTAGGAAAGGAAACTTGTATAATTGGATAACTTTTTTTTAAGCTTCTTAATACTCTTGACCATTTTAGAAAACAAAGGGTACAGGGTTATTGAAATTCAGCTCCACCCTCAAAGAAGGTCTTAGATAAGTGAACCTAGCTCAGTGAACCTAGCTCAGCGCCTGGCCCTTGGTAAGTGCCTAATACATATTTGTTATTAGTGAGCCTTTCTAAGAATGTGAAGGAGGTTTGAGGTAGTCAAGAAAAGAGGGAAAGTTCTCACCTCTTATTTTCTGGGTATTTTTCTGTCTGGCTGGTTAGGGTATTTACTATTCCAGTAATTGGTTTGGTTTTGTTTATAAATGACTAGAAAATGTAGATTACAGTTAGATTGAGTGTTTTTAATTATAGGACAATGCATATGATATTAGACACATGTTTACTTTTTGGGGTTTGAGATTTGAAGGTAATATTCTTAAAGTGCCTGTATTATATGATGCTTGTGAATAAATCTTAAAAATCAGGCTGTGTTAACGTTTTCTTCGTTCTCTTCCTCCACTTAAATAGAAATAGCTCTGTTAATACACCAAGCTGTAAAGCCATAATGTGGCATACCATCCTGTTTGAGAGGTGAACATTGTTGAATAAAAATGGCTGACAGAAGTGGGAAGACTATTCCGGGACAAGTGTATATTGAAGTGGAATATGATTATGAATATGAAGCCAAGGACAGAAAGATTGTGATAAAACAAGGGGAACGATACATCTTGGTGAAAAAGACCAATGATGACTGGTGGCAAGTGAAACCAGATGAGAATTCCAAGGCGTTTTATGTGCCAGCCCAGTATGTTAAGGAGGTCACCCGCAAAGCTCTCATGCCGCCTGTTAAACAGGCAGTTGGACTGCCAAATAATTCTATGAAAATGATACAGAGTCTCCATCTTCAGAGGTCAACAGAAAATGTGAACAAATTGCCTGAGCTTTCAAGTTTTGGAAAGCCATCGTCGTCTGTTCAAGGAACAGGTCTTATTCGTGATGCGAATCAGAATTTTGGACCTAACTATAATCCAGGTCAGACTGTGAACCTAAGCCTGGACCTGACCCATAACAATGGAAAGTTTAACAGTGACTCACATTCTCCTAAAGTTTCTGGCCAGAATAGGACGCGCTTATTTGGTCACTTTCCCGGTCCGGAGTTCTTGGATGTAGAGAAAACTAGCTTCTCCCAGGAACAGTCTTGTGATTCAGCAGGAGAAGGCTCGGAAAGAGTACATCAGGATTCTGAGTCTGGCGATGAACTTAGCAGCAGCTCCACTGAACAGATAAGGGTAAGATGAAAAGTAGAACCATGGAACACTTATACCACCGTAACAAAAATACTACAGATTTTAATTAAAGTCTTTGTAGGAGTTAGGAATTGTTTGTTTTGCTTCGTTTTTAGAATACACAGGTTCTGTCCTGATTTAGAGATGGAGAATAGTGTCATAACTTAGGGAGTTCATAAAGGTTGACCTTACGGTTTCCATACTTCTTGTACCTTTATGGGGCTTTATGTGTGGAAAAGGTTTTTTATCCTCTCTATTGATCCTGCATAGGGTAGAAAGGATTTACTTAACTTATCCAGTGATGATATTTCTTTTACTAGGCAAAGTTTGTTTTCTAACTGTACTCATTTTAACTTGTTTCCGATAAGTTTTCAGGTAATAATGGGTGTATGAGGAAAGATATCCCTGGAATGTTAGCTACTTGTTCTTTGAAACTGGCCTATTAACCTTGAATATTTAAAAAAATACAGAGCTCACAAATCTTTACCTTCATTTATGCACTTTTGTGTCTTACGTGTCTAAATATACACATTTGCTTGCCTAGAACATTAGCCTGAAAAAAATGTTGTGTCCGTGGTTTGATTCCCCCCCTTACCTAACTTTGAGATTACTTTATACCAGTTTGTCAAGTCAAGTGAAATAATTTTAAAAGCAAATGTAGGAAATTGAACTTGAATGTATTTGGATAAGTCTAATTTTAAGTGAAATTGAAAATGGATAGATTTTTGGCCTAAAGCTCTGTTTTAAGATGTATTCATCAAGTTAAGTCCGTATTTGTGAGGCTGCTCTTAGAATTGGTCTGATTGTGATGGAACCAGTTTGTTCTTCCTTTAGCTTTTAATTTTTCTTGTGACATTTTGAATGAAAATAAGGAAAAGGAAAGATTCTCTAGAGAAACTTGTGATGTTTGAGATCGAGGCAGTTATATGAAGTAGCAATATCAGTTTACCATCATGTGTCTCAGCAGGCTTCTATTTCTTTAGTCTCTGTGTGATACTTTGACATAGGATATGTAATGTTTCCTGAAATTTTTCTGTTCATGCTCCTTATTGAACTAGTGGGACCTGGGAAAGATGTGTTTTCTATTCCTGATAACCATCACTGTTACTGCACACTTCAAGATTACGTTTTATTTAGGTGCACTAGCAGTCCTGGGTTCTCTTCGTCATGCTCATCTTAAATTCACTGCATGGAACCTCATGGCTCCTAACCTCTCCTGAGCCCTTAACACTGGAAATCCTGTTAGTTCTATCTCTCTAGGAGGTCCTTTTCCTAACTCTCCGCAGCAAGTGTTTTCAAACTTTTTCATTTTTTGAATTCTCTCATTGACCTGCTTTTCCCTGCTCTCTTCTCTCGGGTAACCTTGCCTTCTATCTCACAGCCTAAATAAAAGCTTTGGGATGGAAACTCTTTGGCTTTGGGGAGGCTGTATTGCACAGCAGTTGATAGTGCTAGCTTTAGATTTGGATCTGGTTCCATACCGCTTACCAGCTGTGCCATAATTGGGGCAAAGTACTTAACCTCCGTGTGCCTCAGTTTCCTCATCTTAAGATGGGGATCACGGGGTTGTTGAGGATTAAGTGGGTTACTATATCTAATAGAGCTATGCCTTGTGCATAAATGCATTATGTATCTATTGCTACTTGATAAATTACTCTCCAGTCTGGTGGCTTAAAACAGTAAACATTATCTCAGTTTCTGTGCTCAGTAACTCAGAAGCAGGTTAATTGAGTGGTTTTAAAGGCTTAGGGTCTCATGAGGTTATAGTCTTATGAAGGCTTGGCTGGGGCTGGAGAAACTGCTTCTGAGATGGCTCACTCACAGGGAACTAGTTGTGCCTCTTTACAGGTGCTCGAATGATGTAGACCAGCTTTCCCTCAGAAGGCACAGCCCAAGATGGAACAAGGCATTGTCTTTTAAAAGCCAGCGTCTTGGAAGTCTCACACTATCGTTTCCTATTGGTTACACATTCCTGCTGTATTCTGTGCGGGAGGAGACAACATAGGGGTACGAATGTCAGGAGAGGAGGATCATTGGGGGCCATCTTGGGGCTGGCTAGCTTAGTAAGTATTCAGTACTGACTTACAAAGAGAGCTGTCGTTGTTGTTTTATTGCTATTTCCCCCATCAAATCTGTAAGTACACCTGTATCAGCAGTCCCCTTTCCCCCGCAAGCAGCGCAAGCATTGCCTCTCTTATCCAAGGGCAGTCTCTTTATATCTGCTTTCCCCCACTTTTTCACAAACCTTTTGCTAAAGAGTATGCAGCATTGTGCTCATATGGCTTTAGACTGATTATTTACTATGTTTTCTCTCTTATCATTTAAATCTGTTCATGTTTTTCCCATTTTAGTAAAGCTTTTCAACAATACCTTCCCCTGTGGGTATCACTTTATCACCCTTTCCCTTTACTGGCAACTTCTGGTAAGAGTTGTATATATTTGCTTCTCTACATTTCATCATTTTCTACTCACTCCTTAACCTAAAACTTAAACTTCTTAGCCCTAGCAGGGCTTCTGGCTCCAACATTCTACCTAAACTCCTTCTGCTGAAAGGTACTCATTGTTAATTAATTTACAGACAATTGAAAACATTTATACATAGTATCATCATCACAGTGAATAAGATTAATAACACACGGCAATTTAAAACAATCCTTTGTTGAGGCATTGCACCCAATCCAGTGGAGTAGTCTTAAATGCATGACCTGATGGATTTGCACTTAGGTACGCAGCTCTGTAACTAACCGTCAGTCCTTCCCAGTCAATATCTACTCCCTTCCCCTTAACGTCTGTTAGAATATTTTCATTTTTCTGACTTACGTTGTCAGAAAACTATGCTATAAAATCACAGTCAAGATATTGTCTTTTGTACAGTCTAGATACTGAGCATTTCTGTCACCACAAGCATCCTTTATGTTGCCCTTGGGTAGCCACATCCTCTTCCCTCCCGTGCCTGTCCCTCCTTAACCCCTGACCACCACTAGTTTGTTTTCCATCTTCATAATTTTGTCATTTCAAGAATGTTATATAAATGGAATCTTATGCCGTATACCTTTAGAGATTGGCTTTTCCATTCAGCATAATTCTCTGGAGATTGATCCAGTTGGTTGCATACTTTGTTTTGTTGTTGACCAGAATTCTGTGGTTTGGGTGTACCACACTTTGTTTCACCATTAACCCAGTGAAAAACATCTAAGTCTCCAGTGTTTTGTGACTGCAAACAAAGCTGCTCCCAACACGGAGCTCAATCCCGTGACCCCGAGATCATGACTTGAGCTGAAACCAAGAGTCCGATGCTTAACTGACTGAACCACCCAGGTGCCCCCTTTTGCCCATTTCCTAACTGGACTGTTTGTTTTTGTACTCTTGAGTTTAGAGAGGTCTTTAGTCTAGATACTAATCATTTGTCAGATACATGGTTTGGAAATATTTTCTCCCAATGTATACCTTGTCTTGTCCTTAACAGCTGTTTTAATCAGGGTTCTCCAGAGAAACAGCACCAGGATCTACACATGTACACACACATATACATACATATAGACAGATTTAATTTTAGGAATTGACTTGTGCTTATGAAAATTGGAAAGTCCAGGATCTGCAGAGTGGATGGTAGGCTGCAAACCCAGGGAAGAGCCAGTGTTGAAATTCAAATTCCAAGGTTGTCTGCTGGCAGAATTTATTCTTGCTTTGGGGGAAATTAGCCTTTTGTTCTATTCTGGCCTTCAGCTGATTTGAGGAGGCCTACCCACGTTATGGGGAGCAATTTAATTTACTCGGAGTCCACTGACTTAAATGTTAATTGCATCCAAAAAACACCTTTACAGAAACATCCAGACTAATGTTCCACCAAATACCTGGCCCAGCTGAGTTGATACATAAAATTAACCATCACAGTAAGCCAAGATCCTAAATACTTCCTTCTTTTCTCCCCCTAAGTTTATAGATTTACATTTTCTATTTGAATCTGTGTTTCATTTTGAGTTTAATTTTTATATAAGGTGTGAAATTTAAGGGTTTTCTTGTTGTTTTTGGGGTTTTATTTGTGCCTGTGGATATCTAATTATTCTGTTTCATTTCATATGTGTGTCTGTCTCTCCTCTAATATCACACAGCTTTGATTACTGCAGCTATGTAATAGGTCTTAAAATTTGTAGACTGACTCCTCCCAATTTGTTCTTCAAAATTGTTTTAGTTATTATAGTAGACTAAATTATAATTCACCAAAGATATCAGGTCCCAATCCCTGGAACATATAGAGGACCCAGAAATAGATCTGTGCCAACTGATTTTTGACAAAAGTGTAAAAGCAATTTACTGGAGGAAAGATAGTGTTTTCAACAAATGGTACTATAATAATGTTGTAGCATATCAGTACTTCATTCCTTCTTATGGTGGAATGATAGATTATTATTTACCCATCCATCACTCGTTGGGCATTTTGTTCGTGTCCACCTTTTTGCTACTGTGAATAATACCGGTGTAAACACTTGTGTACAAATTTTTTTGTTTAAGATTTTATAATTTATTTTAGAGTGTGCACCTGCAAGCGGGGGTAGGGACAGAGAGGGACAAGCAGACTCTGTGCTGAACAGGGGGGCCAGCGTGGGTCTCGATCCCACAACCTCTCGAGATCATGACCTGAGCTGAAATCAAGACTCAGATGCTTAACCGTTTGAGCCACCCAGGAGCTCCTTGTGTACAAGTTTTTGGGTGGATATATGTTTTTATTTCTCTTGGGTAAATACCTAGGAGTGGAATTGCTAGGTGATAGGGTAACTCTTTGTTTAACTGTTTGAGGAACTGTCGGACTGTTTTCCAAAGTGGCTTCACGATTTTACATTCCCAACAGCAGTGTTTGAGGGTTCCAATTTTTCCATATCCTCTTTAATACTGGTTAGTATCTGACTTTTTTTTTTTTTTTTAAAGATTTTATTTATTTATTTGACAGAGATAGAGACAGCCAGTGAGAGAGGGAACACAAGCAGGGGGAGTGGGAGAGGAAGAAGCAGGCTCATAGCGGAGGAGCCTGATGTGGGGCTCGATCCCGTAACGCCGGGATCACGCCCTGAGCCGAAGGCAGACGCTTAACCGCTGTGCCACCCAGGCGCCCCAGTATCTGACTTTCTGATCACAGCTATCCTAGTGGGTATGAAGTGGTATTAGTATGGCTTTGATTTGCATTTCCCTCATGATTAATGATGCTGAATATCTTTTCATATGTTCATTGACTATTTGTATATTTTCCTTGGAGAAATATCTGTTCAGATTCTCGTCCCATTAAGTTGTTTTTTTGATGATTGAATTGTAAGAGTTCTTTATGTAGTCTAGATATAGGTCCCTTACCAAATACGATTTGCAGATATTTTCTCCCATTCTGTGGGTTGTTTCTCATTTTCTTGATAATGTCTTTTTAAGTAGAAATTTTTAATTTTAATCAAGTCCAATTTGCCTATTTTTTCCTTTTGTTGTTTGTGTTTTTGGTGTCTTTTCTAAGACTCCGTTGCTAAATATGAGGTGAGGAAGATTCAGTCCTACATTTTCTCCCAACAGTTTTACCGTTTTAGCTCTTACATTTAGTTTTGATCCATTTTGAGCTTATTTTTATGTATGGTATAAAATAGGGGTCCAACATAATTTTTTTGTATGTAGCTATCAAGTTGTTCCAGGACCATTTGTTGAAAAGACTCCTTCTTTCCCTCATTGAATGGTCTTGACACCTTTGTTGAAAATCAGGTGACCATAGACACATGTGTTTATTTCTGGACTGTCGGTCCAACTCTCTTGATTTATATGTGCATCCTTATTTCTGTACTAGGCTGTGTTGATTACTGTTTTGAAAGCACAAAGTGTTATTCCTCCTACTTTATTCTTTTTCAAAAGCGTTTTGTCTCTTCAGGCTCTTTTGCAATTCTGTGTAGACTTTAGACACCTTGTTAATTTCTACAATGATGGTGACGACGGCTGGGAATCTCATAAACATCTTAAGTCTGTAGATCAATTTGGGGAATGATGCCATTTTAACAGTGTTCATGTTTTTTAAGGGCAGGTGTGGTGGTGCTGAATTCCCTCAGTTTTGCTTGTTAAAGAAAGTGTTTATTTCTGCTTCATTTTGCTGCATAATTTCTTTGGGTACAGAATTTTTGTTGGTGATTTTTTTTTTCCCTTAGAGCACTTGAAGTGTTTTACCCACTCTTTGTTTGCATGGTTTCTGATGAAAAATATGCTGTACTTCTTACTCTAGTTCAGGTGTTTTTTCCTCTGGCTTTTTTCAAGCTTTTCTCTTCATCCTTTTTTTTTTTTTGCAATTTGTGTATGATATGTTTTTCTGTAGATTTTTTGATATTTATCCTGTTTTCATTTTGAGACCTTTTTTTGACATACCTTTGTGCTCATTGATTCTTTCCCAGCGTGTCCACTCTAGTGATCATCCCATCAAAGGCATTTTCTATTTTTGTTATAATGTTTTAATTTCTGGATTTTTTAAATTCTGTTTTAGCTTTTCCCATCTCTCTCCTTACATTACTTGTTTTTGAATGTTGTCTGTCTTTCATAGTTCATAAGATATAAATAATATTTATTTTAAATTCCCTGACAGTTCTAACATCAGTGCCATAGCTGGTACTTGCTTTATCTCTTCAAATATTGTGTTGCCTTTTGCCATATCTTCTGATTTTTGTTGAAATCCGGACTTGTGCTATTGGGTAATGGGAATGAAGTAAATAGACCTCGAGTGTGAGGTGTTATGCTAATCTGGCAAGGAATTGAATTGTGTTTGTTTGCTCTGTTTTTAGGTACCAGAGGCTTTAAATTTCTCAAGTATCCATATTTGGGGGCTTTTCTAAGATTTTCTCATTAATGGCTAGTTCCCCACTAAATCTCTCTGCCCTCTCCCTCATTACTTGGTCCACATGGCTTCCACTAACAGCATGGGGTAGAGGATGGCTTCCTTACCATTTGGCAGTAGTGAAAGTTCTGACTCTCTCAGTAGGGTGTGTGTGTGTGTTGGGGGATGGAGGGTGTCTTGTTACTGTCCTAGTCCCTTTGCCTTCTGTGACACCACTTTTATGGGGGTTTTGGGTGCCTTGTAACAGCCTGGGAAGTGTAAATCTAGGTTACCTGTTTGCCATTGCTGGAGATAGTGGTGGGGACTGTTGGTTTTTTTTTCTGTAGCATTTGGCTGATGTAGAGTGGTTATGTAAAAAGTTTTCAGTCTTGCTAAGTCTTCCCCTTTTCTGGTCCTTTTGCTAGACAGATCAGGAATTTGTTGGGGCTTTTTGGTCTGTGTCTGTTAGTGTTTCTGGTTTTTGCTGACTTCCCCCTTCAAATCTGGGATATATGAAGCCAAAATTAAACATAGGAAACTCACCACCATGTTGTTCATTGGGTCCTGAGGTCACTAGTTGGTCTCTCTTCTCTCTACCTTTCAGAGTCTTCGTGTGTGTGTGTGTGTGTGTGTGTGTTTATGTTTTAATGTTTTAATTTATGTTTTAATGTTTTAATTTATGTTTTAATAATTCCTGATCCCTTTCACCTATTTCACCCATCCCCCTACCCTCTCCCCTCTGGAAACAACCAGTTTGTTCTCTGTATTTATGAGTCTGTTTCTGGTTTATTTGTTTGTTCATTTGTTTTGCTTTTCAAATTCCACATAGGAGTGAGATCGTGTGGTATTTGTCTTTCTCTTTTAGGTTTATTTCACTTATCATTATACCCTTGAGGTCCATCCATATTGTCATAAATGTCAAGTCTCTTTCTTATGGCTGAGTAATATTTCAGTGTGTGTATGTGTATGTGTCGTGTCCCACATCTTCTTTATCCTCTCATCTACTGGTGGACAGATATGTTCCTGTGTTTGTTTTATATCATGTCCAGTGTTTTTAATTGTACTTAGTGTGAGGAATAGGGGAATGTACATATACTCCTTTTTCCCAGAATGAGAAGTGATTGTTAAGTTTTCAGTGGTACTTTTTAAGTATCAATTTTCTTGACCTCTTAACAGTGTTGTTAGTCTGGTCATCTATGGGATATCCTCTCATCATAAGCTTCCATCACATCCTGTGCTCCTCCTTTGTTGTACTCACATTTATGATTATTTTCTTCCTTCTTGCTAGTCAGTCTGTAATCTCCATGCCATGCTAGTTATCATGCCTTGTCTATCTCTATATATCAAGTGCCTGGTATAGTATCTGGCACATAATAAGTAGGCTAAATGCTTCTGGAATGATGACCAGTGTTTAGCTACAAATACTTCAAGTCAAAGAGGAAAGGGAAATCTAGATTAAGGTCCCAGTAAAAATGCATGTTTCTTTTTGAAAAGCAGTGACCTAGAAGTGCTGTGACCCTTGCCTACAGCATAGGTTTTATCAAAGAATATTAGCGAGATGGAGTTGGAGGTAAAAAGTTTGTAATTCAATACAGAGATTCCAAAATTTGAGTCAGAAATTATAAAATTCAGTTTGGCCCTTCACTCCCAGTTAAATGGATACATCATATTTATTGTCTTCCTTAGAGCAAGAGGTTTTTAGGTCATTTCAAAGTTCATACTAACGGTTGATAAGAATATGAAACTTTGAAAATCAGTATGTTAGTTCAGAGCTCTAAGCCTTTAGACAGCCTTAGAAAAGGGGCGCCTGGGTGGCTCAGTCAGTTAAGTGTCTGACTTCAGCTCAGGTCATGATCTCAGAGTCCTGGGGTCAAGCCTCATGTCAGGGCTCTGCCCTCAGCAGAGAGTCTGCTTTCCCCTCTCCCTTTGCCCCTCGCCCCCGCTCGTGCACTTTCTCTCTCTCTCTCAAATAAATAAATACAAAATCTTAAAAAAGCCTTAAAAACTACACATTTTGCTCCTGATGTCTTGTTTGCCCCTCATGATATCACTAATGCTCTTTTAATATATGTCTTACCAGGCTTGAGTATCAGGTTTCCCAGTTTCCTATAGTTATTAAAAAGTATGGTCTAAAACTGGAGAGTAGAAATGGTATGGTAGACCTTTGTCTGTGAGCCTGACAAGATGCCGGAGAAAGGTCAAGGCACAGGACTGACAACCTGACATAAATTTAGGAAGGCCAGACAACTCTAATGCCTAGAATTGTTATTTCAAAATATAATATGAATATTTATGATGACGATAAATCTAGAAATGTTTTAAGTTCTAGATTTTTAGGTGGTAGATACATTTATAGAAAGAATATCTTCACTGATAGTGATAAGCTAATGCATTTCTGGCGTTTGAAACCTAATCTTCAATTAATCTGGAAAATTTTATATATGGAACAGTTCATCAACATTTCGAGGTGTTATTCTTCTATACTGGGCTCAATGAAATCAATTCCCTAATTTGTTAGGGAAAGCATTTAAATATTTATTTTTAGTCTTTTTTTATTCCCAGAATGTATCGACTGCTAATATAGATGTTTATTGCATTTAAAAATACGAATTTAACTATACATACATACATATATATATTTATGAAGTAAAAATCATACTGTATGACTGTATGTGCAGTTTCACCGTAGGGAACATTTTAAAAACTATGTGTTATACAAACAATATCTGTTATACACAGAAGAATGCTTGAGGGATGTAATTTTTCAGGCTAATTGGATTTTCTGGTTAATACAGGATTAGGTATAAAAGGTTTCAGTGTTTGTTAGAGATTTTCCTTAATCTGTTTCCACATAGATGGTGCTGAATCTAAAAACAGATATAAATTAGCTTTGTGTAGCAACAACTAATAATGTCCCCTGTCATCCAAATCCTTGCTCACTGTATCTTTTTGTTAAGTCCTCCCCCTGCCACACTGCTGGAACCAGCAGAGTCATTATTTAGCCACATTTAGGCAAAATGTTGAAGTTTTAAAACTATTGAGTGTCCTTAACTTTCCTTTGTACTTTCCTTCCTGAATGACATCTGGGAAATTCCATGTTCTGTTTCTGCTTCCCAAGATTATCTTCTCGTCACATCTTTCTCCTTAATCAAAACAGGAAAGAATAATAGTTTTAAAATTTGATTTTATTTGATTGACTACTCATGTGTTCAGAAAGTCACCGAGCTCTTAGAATATGATGAAAAATACCAACCCTTTTCTCAAGAAATGCACATTTGCACCAAATTTTGTTAAAATTTCAGGATATCCAGAAACCTAGATTCTTCCTTTTTTTTTTTTTTTCTTCTAGTTTTTGGTTTTTTAGAGTGAAAGCCCATGCACATGCACGAGCAAGGGGGGAGGGGCAGAGGGAGAGGGATAGAATCTTAAGCAGGCTCCAGCCCAGCCTGGAGCCTCATGTGGGGTTCAGTCTCAAAACCTCACAATCATGACCTGAGCCAAAACCAAGAGTTGGACACTTAACTGACTGAGCCACCCAGGCGCCCCCAGAAGCCTACATTCTTAAAGTGAAAGTCTTGGGCAGAGTAATTATGGAGTAAAAATTGATAAATCTCCTTTAGGGAAATTTAGACATAAATGTCTAGGTAGATGGAAATTTGGTAGAGGAGCTTGATCAGCTTGAAACTATATTTGGGTTAAACCCGAAGGCAAAATTGATTGAGGTCTTTTAGGATACCTGGTCTTACTAGGTTCCTTCTGGAACAAAGAGCCTGCCTTATTATAGCATTGACCTGTTTATCAGGCCCCTTCCTCCTTAATTGTTTTTGGTTGTGTGATCCTTTTGAGGATCCAGTGAAAGCCATCTTTCCAAGAAGGTGCCTACACTTGCATCAGTGCGTAGAGTTTCAATGGGCTCACAGTCTACATAAAACTCCTTTTATGTCTACCTTCCTTTCACCTCTTACCTGACCTTTTCTCAGCTTTTCATTTTCTAAGACAAAATAGGGTCTCTTTTAACTTTCTTCTAAACTTTACCTGTCCTTCTACTTTATGATTCCTAATGTGTTTGGCCTTATTTTATTTTACTTTCATTTCCTTTTTTTCTGCTTTAATCCCTGTGATTAATTAGAATTTAGCTATAAGTGGTGGAAACCAACTGTGCCTTGGTGAGGCAAAAGGGAATATATTGGCTAATGTAACCAGACTACAGAAAGGGTTTATTCCTTGGAGTTAGGGCCTGGTACTGTCAGGATTCCTTTTATTGCTCCCGTCTCTTATCTCTGATTCTGTCTCCATGATTTTGTTATTCTTCCAAACAGACTTCTTCCACGTGGCTATATATGAGTTGCTAGCAACTACTAGGCTCACGTTCTTAGTTTTTGTATTAGACTGTTTTATTTTCTTCTCTTAGTTCTAATTCAGAAAATCTCAGAGAAGGAATTGGGCGCGGCTTGTGACTTGCTTATACTTACGGGGCATGATTGGGCCATACCTAACTGCGTATTTGGAATTTACAGAGAAACCGTTCCCCCAAAGAAATAGTAGATATGCTGTTCCCAGAATAAGGGAGAGGTGCCAGGGAGACAAAATAGTAGTTATCAACCATATCCTCAGTTTCTGAGATTGATTTTCTAGGTCTTCCCACATTATACCTGTCCTGTACTAGGTCATTCATTGACACCAGATGCTCTGAAGACCAGGGAGGGAACTGGCAAGGATGGAATTCCAGATGATTCTAGTTCAGCAAAGGAAGTTTTGAATATCCAGATTTCAAGTAGAGAGGAATTGTCTGTGCTATAAAATTGGAACAACAAAATATTCCCTTTTGTGCATATCTTGCCCTTTTCAGATTGTAGTCTCTTTTACTTTTTTATTTTTTTATTTTTTAAAGATTTTTATTTATTTATTTATTTGACAGAGAGACAACCAGAGAGAGAGGGAACACAAGCAGGGGGAGTGGGAGAGGAAGAAGCAGGCTCATAGCGGAAGAGCCTGATGTGGGGCTCGATCCCGTAACGCCGGGATCACACCCTGAGCCGGAGGCAGACACTTAACGACTGAGCCACCCAGGCCCCCTCAGATTGTAGTCTTTAAAGCCAAAGATTGTGTTCTATTTCTGCCAGTAAACTTTTGACAGCAAATAACGTGGTAAATCTGTATAGTGAAGACAATACTGATTTAAAAGAAAATACCACCTTAATATGATATGCCTATAGGTGACAAGAGGTGAACTTGTGATGAAGAACTCAATTTATATGTCACCTTGGCTGGACCATGGTGCCCAGATATTTGGTCAAATATTATTCCGAATGTTTCTGTGAAGGTGTTTTTTGGGATGTGATTAACATGTAAGTCAGTGGACTCTGAGTGAAGTGATGGACTTTGAGGAAAGCAGATTACTCTCCATAACGTGGATGGGCCTCATCCAATCAGCTGAAAGACTTTATTATATAAAGAATAGACCCTCCCCTCAGCAAGAAGGAATTCTGCCTGCAGACTGCCTTTAAACTTGAACTGCTGCTCTTCCCTTGGTCCCCAGGCTGCCAGCTTACCCCTCAGATTTTGGATTTGCCAAGCCTCCACAATTGCATGAGCCAGTTCCTTAGAAGAGATTACTTTCTCTTTCTCTCTCTCTCTATACACATACATCCTGTTGGATCTCTTCCTCTGGAGAACCCTGACTAATACACAGGGTGTGCAGCTGATTGCCCCAGGCTTTATCATCACAGATCCAAAAGAAAGACCTGAAGTTCACATGTAAACTCCTTTGCGAGGACATCTCAGCCTAGCTTGATTGAGTCTTGTGCTCATGTCTGGGCCAGTTACTTTGTTGGGGGTCGAGCACGCTGATTCGTCAGACTGCATTTTGTGCCAGTCCCTTCACGAAGAAGGTGTGAGGTGTGCAGGGTAGTGTGACTGGCAGTCCCGTCAGAATCACATCATTTGGGGGAGGGCAGGTAACCAAAGAAAGGAATGGCGGTGGTGCTAGTACGTGAAAAGGAAAATGCTAGACAATAAGAAACAAAAAATGTTCATATAGCACAGTTATTTGCTATACCTTGGGATAGATCAATCCTTTGGAATATGGTATCAATATATTAATTTATGTTTCAGAATTTTTGGATACTCTAAGGTCAGTTGCATACAGGTTTTTTCGAATCTGTAGATGAATTCTCATAGACTTAAATGCATGAATATTCTAGTCTGATTTAATGAAGTCAGACATTATGTTTAAAGATGAAAGTCACTGTGTCAGTTGACTTGGGGTATTGGAAATTTCTCTGTCTCTTGACATATATGTGTGTATGTGTATATACACACTTACATATAGTTGTAGTAGGAGTGTAGTAGAGTAGTGATAGAAAATATGGTTGAAAAGATAACATAATCTTAATAGAGCCATTAAAAAATGTGTGCATTATAAATATTCTGTGTTTTCACCCTGTTTTCTTCCTAGGAAAGAATTTGCTAATCTAGGTGACATATCAACAAAAACAACAGATGTGGAAACATTTTTGCATTTTTCTTCAGAAAGTCTCATCTGTATGCATAGAATATCTTTAGCAATTGCTTCAGTAAATGCCAGACAGATGGTTTAGACTCAGAATGACTAACAGATAATTTTATCACCATAATTACTTTGAAGTGTGGTATAGTAACACATAAGCTCAGATTTCTGGAAAGGCATGAATGTGACTTGGTACATTAAGGAAGGAGGTGCAGAATAGGCTTCTAAACCAGAGAAATTTTTGTCTCAGGGCCTTTCTACAAGATACTTGACTTCTGAAGCCCTCTTTGTGTAACCTGTGGTTGAACACTGCTTTGCCTGCTTTTCTGACTCATAGCCGTGTAGAATTTGGTAACTTGAACATGCTTGGAGAGTGGGTCCTAGCTTGATTTCTAATGAGAGATACAAAATAAACTAGAAGGGGTTCATGAAAATAACCACAATTGGAGAGGAAGGTGAGGGGACTAGCCGTTGCTGAGCATCTTCAGTGTGTCCGACACCAGAAGAGATGCTTACTATGCGGTTGCTTCACCACTGCTTTGTAAGGTAGGTAGAGGTGATTTTCCTATTACACTGAAGAAACAATTCCGTATTCTCAGTTTGCAAAGTCAGGGGAGTACTTATATCTTTTAAGAATACTTAAATATTGGGGCGCCTGGGTGGCACAGCGGTTAAGCGTCTGCCTTCGGCTCAGGGCGTGATCCCGGCGTTATGGGATCGAGCCCCACATCAGGCTCCTCCGCTAGGAGCCTTGCTTCTCCCTCTCCCACTCCCCCTGCTTGTGTTCCCTCTCTCGCTGGCTGTCTCTATCTCTGTTGAATAAATAAATAAAATCTTAAAAAAAAAAAAAAGAATACTTAAATATAACAATAAAAAATTGGAGATTCTTGCGTTAGGAGTTGATCCAGTCACTTTCACAGAACACCAGAGAGTGACTGAGAAACAATGTTCATACTAGGGCATTTGTTAGATATTTTCTCAGATATGAACAAAGTAAGCCTGTTGCTTTAAGGAAAACAATGTTTTTTGCAAATGATAAAATTCAAGCTTTAAAGTACAAATTAGAATTTTAAAAACTTAATCTGCCTCCATGAGTTTATAGTTTCTCAGTCTTAAGACTTTTCTGATGAAACATTGGTAATATTGAGTATTTTGTTATGTTCTTTGTCTTTGATGTTGCCTAATGAAATGTTTCTATATTTGGAAGATAAGAAACTACCACTTGTTGAGTTTTGGTAGAGTGTCCGAGAAGAATGTCCACAATTATCTTGAAAGGCTATCAAAATACTTCTCTCTTTTCCATCTGCATATCTTCGTAAGACCCTTTTCCCTTCATGTAGTTCAAAACAACATATTACAAAAGACTTAATGTAGATTTGTGAGTCCAAACAGAGAGATTTATAAATGTAAAACAACATCTTTCTCACTAATGTTTTTGGGGAGACAGTTATTAGTTTTCATTAATATATATTTACGCTAACATGTAATGGGCTTATTTTTAAATGAATTGAACAAACAATTTTAAAATTTGTTTGTTTTAATTCCTAATAACTAGATAGCAATTGCTAGAACATACATGAACAAAAGCTCTTTGGCGTCCACCAGTAATTTTCAGGAGTATAAAGGGACTCTAGAACCAAAATTTTGAGAATTGCTGTTTTGGTGAAAGTGTACATCTGTCTTTGTAAAGACGGCATTTGATTGAGGCCTTGCAGGATTCTTCCCCTTAGAATGTACTCCTTTATGTAGTAGATAAAGGGTATGTGTTAGTGGTTTAGTGGTTGATGATGATAAAAATTTTTGATAAAATGTTTTAAAATGTAGCTGTATACTTTTTGGCTAAACTCTTTTTCAGTTAGACAACTGGTAAGTGAATGGTTTGTTAAAATCTATGTCAGTTAAGTCAGAAAGCATATATTCATTGGTCTTTTAACAATACATAGAATTAATTTTTTTGTTGTAAACCCATATGAAATATAATGAGTTATAGTAATACTAAAGTGTTGGAAATTTCTTGCCTTAGAAGTAGTTTATACTTGAATCAAAAATTATTGTACATAAAGTCACATTCCCACAAGGAAAGCACAATGTGAAAATACTCAGTTTCAAGATCTGAAAACCTTGAATATGCAAAAATAGAAATGACAAGAAGTGAAAGATGATGTCTCTAGTAAGAATGGAAAAGAGGAAGGAGTCAGACTGCTTTAAATATCTTTTGTGCTGAAGTTAGAAAATGGAAAACGTACAAAAAAAAAAGTCTGCCTACTATATTGGTTCTTCCTTAAGCATAATATGCAGTTTTTTTAAAGTGTATTGTAATCCATGCTCCCGCATTAGTAACACTATATGAAAGATTATTGAACCTTTCTGTAAAGAAACCAAGACTTTTGTAGTCTTCGTAATTGTAATTATTACTATTAGTTGTCTTTATAGTAGTATGTTAATTTGTAGTGTCTCTCCAGGACATAATGTAATTTTTGGGGGAAAAAAACAATTGTACTATTAGATATCATTTGCTTAATTGCCCTAAAATGAAAATGCTGAAAAATTCCAGGTAATAGTTTTGGTTATGTAGGCTGCGATTACTATAAATTTTTAAATGTAGATATTCAGCTTTCTTTCTATATGATTAAAAAAAACCATCTAAACAAAAACCTTGTTTCCCTTACTCTCTAAGTTTGAAAAACTTGTTTCTCCTTCTGTATGAACTCTTAGTGTGTTTATTATTTCTGACATTCATCTAAAGTCCTATAGATGTAGATGGAGTCTTGTTTTGGAGATTCTGTCATCTGAATTTTACTTATCATTCTTGGCCTTTTGGTTACATATGACCTTCTTAGTTTTTGTATCTAGTAGCTTCTCCACAGATGAAGACCAGAGGTGATGTGAGTTAAAATCTCATTAAGTACCTAAGCACGTAATCTAGCTGAATGGTTCACAATGGGGGAATTGTCCTGTCTCACCTTCTCTTTGAGAAATTAATGGAGTGGGAAGATATCCAGCCCCTTACTTTGGGAGAGTAGACAGAGGTATGGTGCTATAGTCAGAAATGTATTTGAAACTTACTTTGAAAAAGAAATTGGTGGGTGTGTCATGGCCATTATTTTATAATTTCCAAAGTACTACCCAGTGTGCCATACTTAAAGGCACTCAATAAATTGGATGGCTCTGTATATTGAATAAAGTAGTAATCTGTTTCCTAGTGGAATATGCTTTTGCATTAATTATTCTTTTATTGTGCATAGCAAAGTTAGTTGGACAGTTGAAAAAATTTTGAGCTTATATTTTTGGTGGTGTCATGGATGTGGCAAGCATACTTTATGAACCAAAAATCAGAACCAGAGTCTGTCTCGTACTTTGTTGTGACCAAGTGTGGGAAGTGAGAATGTACCTCTGGGACAGTGAGAGGCACTAAAATTGGAACAGAACTGTATGGTTGCCATGCTTATAGACAGTAGAGTATTCTTTATTTAAAGTATTTATTGATTATGCTGTGCCAGGCATGTTTTAGAAAGTATGGAACAATATTGTCAGAGCTTTCATTAAAAGATAGGCAAAGTGGAATTAAAGTCGAATATCTTAGCACTTAGTATTTCTTGTTAGTGTCTTTCTTTTTTTTTTTATTTTTTTTTTAAATCTTTTTTTTTTTTTTTTTTAAGATTTTATTTATTTATTCGACAGAGATAGAGACAGCCAGCGAGAGAGGGAACACAAGCAGGGGGAGTGGGAGAGGAAGAAGCAGGCTCATAGCAGAGGAGCCTGATGTGGGGCTCGATCCCGTAACGCCGGGATCACGCCCTGAGCCGAAGGCAGACGCTTAACTGCTGTGCCACCCAGGCGCCCCTCTTGTTAGTGTCTTTCTATTTGTAGTTTCAGAGGGAGACAGCGTGCCAGTTCTTAAATTTGAAAATATTTTGCACTGTGGTAATGAAAGTATTTATTAAACACAGCTCTAAGAAATGATTACTTTTACTTCTCCGTAGCAACAGTGTAGGTACTGAGTAATAGCCCGGACTTTGAAATCAAATAGACCTAATTTTGATTTGAGTTCAGCAACTTCCTCATGAGGAGGAATAATTAAACTCCTGGGTGTTGGGAAGATTAACGAGATAAGTCAAGTCAAGTGCTTCGAACAGAGTTTATGCTTAATAAATATTAATTGCTGTGTGTTATTTTTGTTCCTGCTTAAGGAAAATTTTATTGAAAAAAAAAAGACAGTTGGAAGCTTTGTGGAATTGTATTTGAGACCCTTCGAAAGAGCTTTTCTGAGGCAAGCAAAAATTCTTAAATGTCTGGTTTAGAATTGATTTGTTTGGAGTGTGTACGTATGTATTTGGTATACTGTTTTAGGTCTCTTGTAACGTATCAGTGGGCCTGGGGCATGCATTCTTGTTTTTCCACCTGTATGGACAATGTGACTGCTTTAGGCATGTTTGTATTATTTTTTTTTAACATAGCATTGCTTACTACACTTACATTTGATAATCTTTTGTCAATTTTAGCACTCTTATAGAAAACCGACATGATATAGTTTTTTGGAGGAACTTACGATATAAAGTCTGAGAAGTGCGCTCAACTTGCTTTGAGTGTTGCTTTCCATCCCTGACTTGCCATGCTTCTTAAGGACAGCAATTTGTCTGTTACTTTTTTCTATCCTTTGAGTCAGGGTTGTGTTGAACATTTCTTGAATGAATAAGCGAATGAAAGAGAGCATAAAATGCTACTAGTGAAGTAAAAAGACCTGGACATTAAAGAATATAACTTCTCAGTTCTGTTTCCTAATTAATATATATTGTCAAACAGAATGTTATTTTATTCTCTGGCACAAGTCCTTTTCTTAATGTACTCCAAAGAAGACTCGAATTTTGATATGGTTTACTTTCTATAGCTTATAACTTTCTATAGCTTAACCATTTCTAAAAATGAAGTATTACATTACACTTATAACTTTAATAAACTTTTTACCCACTAATAAAGTGTTGAGGCAACACAGTGTAAGAGAGGCAGAGAGCATGGATTCTGCAGCCAGGTTGCTTGGGTTCAAAGATCACTTTCTAGTTGTCAGACCCTTAATGAGTACCTGAACTTTTGTGCTAGAATTTCCTCATCTGTAAAGTGGGAATAATAGTACCTATGTCATAGCGTTTTTATGAGGATTAAATGAATTAATAGAAGTACTTAGACTTGTGTCTGGTCCACAAAATATACTATGTAAGTGGTTTCTGTTATTATGTGTACATGTATCTTTGTTAGTTTGATCTCAGGCATACAGGTAGTATTCTATATATTTTTTGACATTTTTAAAAAGATTTTATTTATTTGAGAGAAAGACAGAACTAGCAGGAGAAGCACAAGTGGGAAGAGAGGGACAAGCAGGCTCCCCACTGAGCAGGGAGCCTGGTGTGGAGCTCCATCCCAGGACCCTGGGATCATGACCTGAGCTGAAGGCAGACGTTTAACCGACTGAGCCACCCAGGCACCCCCTATTTATTTTACATTTTAATTAAAAATAGAAGAAAGGAAAAATAGCTAAAGCCTATCTTAGTATTTACTGAGGAAATAAAATGTACTTACCAAGTGAATGTATGTCTATAAAAGTCATAGAAATACCATTATATGTCTGATTGAAGTATTAAAGGTGCAGCTTAATTACTAGGGATAATTTGATGTGATACTTTCTGATTCTCTGGTTATTTTACATGAAGAGATTTGAGACTATGTTTTTTTAGATAAGCATTTTTCTGAGACCATAACAAGGCAGGGTATTTGAAAACAGAACCTGCAGTATCTTCCCTGTGTTTCAGAGAAGTTTGAACTCATCCGGTTAAACAATAGTTTTTTAATACCCATTGTCAACTAGGGGCTTTAAGAGAACTGTTTTTTTTTTTTTTTTATACGTATTTGTTAAATTTCGTAATCACTTCTTATTTGGAAAGGAAGGGAAAACACCAATGGAAAGAATAAAATAAAGCAAAAATCATGACTTTAGATTTACTGGAATAATTAATTCGTGCATTCACTAAAAAAATGTTTATTGGGCACCAGCTGTGTAATTTGTATTGGGCGGGGTTCTGGGGATATGATGGGCAAAGGATCATGTCTTGTAACAGAACCATACCTTATGAAAGAAAACTGGGTACCATTGTGGAATAGTAGATTGTTCCTGTTGCTTCCCTGTGGTTTCTGATAAGGAATTTCCATTTGACTGGACATTACCTGACCTTCAGGAGTTGTTAGCTGCAGAGAAAAGTACCTTGTAGAAGCACGTAGGAGCCATTACTGTAAACAGCAAGGAACTATATAGGCTATTCCAATATGATTCTGTAAGTGATGATGATATTAGTTATGGTACTTACCTGATATAAAAACTGGCAGCTTATGCCTTGCAGTGATATACAGTTCAGGTGTTTTAGGTGTCCCTCCCCTTTCAGAAGTTTAGGGGTCACCACCATGTCTTCAGTGTGTCTCTTTCTATATATATAGTTTAGAAAAATCAAGTCACACACATTAATTTTTATTGACTCCTCCAGGAGCCTATGGAGGAAATGGGAGAGGTGGAGTGTCTGGAAAACTAAGACGATTAAGTGACTTCAGCTTTTTTGGAGGACAATTAAATGATTTTGAATAGACAGTTTAAGCTTAAGTTTATTTAGACGAAGGAAAATGTCATTGTTAATCAGAGGAAGTGAAATTGTGACACAAAATCACTTATACTCTGTAATATTTACTACCACAGAACTTCCTAGTTTCCTTAAGAAAATACATGTATGTGTTTTGTATGTATTTCAAATGTATGTAGTTGCCATTCTTACTTTTACTTTAAGTTTCGACTCCTTTCTCGTTGAATCTCTACAAACTTTTCCCAACCTTTTTCATCCCCCAATACTCACACCTCTCATTTTTTGTTCTGCAAATGCAAAGTAAGAATCAAAATATAGTAGTACAACAATAAGAATTAGAGCCACAATATGAATGAGACACCATTCCTTTGTCTTAAAAATTCCTGGCATAAGAAATATAAACAATATCATTTAATACAATTTTAGTAAATAACCTAGGAAAAAACCCCTGCTAACCTGTAGTGTTAGTCTGTTAATCTGTATTGGTTTTTTTTTTTTTCTTTAAACTAGAGCCAAGTGTGAGCATGTTAGATGATTTGTTGAAATGCAGGTAATAAGTAGGATAGGCAATGAATAGGATGACCTATGAGGTCAGAGGGAAAATATGTGGGGATGAATAAGTAAGTTAAAATTTTTTTTTAGATTTATTAAAGAGAGAGAGAGAGAGAGAGAGAGAAGGCGCATAAGCAGGGGGAGTGGGAGAGGAAGAAGCAGGCTCCCAGCGAAGCAGGGAGCCTGATGCGGGGCTTGATCCCAGGACCCTGGGATCACTCCCTGAGCCGAAGGCAGATACTTAACGACTGAGCTATCCAGGCGCCCCAATAAAGTTATATTTTTAAAATAAAAAAAATTTAAAGGAAATCACTAAAGGTCTTTGTGATAACTAAGTCTGTAGTTAAGAGAACTATTCTTGTCTTTTAAATAGATATTAAAACTTATGTGTGAATTAAGAAAATCAGCTGAAACTCACTGTTAACATAAAAGCTGAAGATTGCATTTTCTGCTTATCCATTCTGAAGCTTTTAGAAGGAGAATGTCAGTGCTAAATGGATGTAAATTTTGTAATTTATTTGAAGTAATTACTTTGGAAGAATGCAGTAAAATACATAATTCATCTAATTCTTGTATACTTGGTTTTAGTAAAATCTAGCTGAATAAGAGGGGAGGGCATCTTCACAGGAGTTGGTAGACTTTTTCTATAAAGAACCAGGTAGTAAATATTTTAGGTTTTATGAGCTTACATGGTTTCTCTTACAAGTATCCAACTCTCGTTGTAGCATAAAAGCAACCATAGGCCATATGGAAACTGTATGGCTATGTTTTAATAAAACTTTATTTACAAAAATGGGCTGCAAGCTGGATTTGGACTATAGATTGCTTGTCTCTATATCATAAAGAAATATAGGGGAATGCTGTACTATTTTTTTTTCATTTTTTATTTTTTGCCTCATTTTAATAAGTGGTGAAATACAATAAAATGCTCATACAAAATTGCAGAAACATTGTCCTACAGATAATATCTGAAACAGAACTGTTGCTATTGTTCGATTGCTCAAGAAGTTTATCAGCTGGTTTAAGATTGTCCAGATTTTTGTATTAAAGAAAGCTTAGGCGTTTCATTTTGAAATTATGGAGGTACAAGATGTTTGAAGGTTAAAAATGAAAAGAAAAGTGTCCACAACTTCATTTAAGACATCAACAGAGGTTCTACTCGAGTAGTAGATTTCTGGAGTTTTGTGGTATTTTTTTTCTTTTTAATCCTATTCTCTATTTAAAAAAAACAAACAAACTTTTTTTGTTAAAAAGATTACTTTTCTTTTTGCCTTTTGTAATTATATTTCATAATTTAAAGAAGAGTTTTACTTTGTGCAGCTTAGTGCATTGCACCTTTTCTAGCCAGCAAAGTATGTATGGTTTTAGAATTTTATTAATTATCTACTAAACATCTCTTCTAGGTATGCTAGATTTTCCTTCACTTGATTTGTCATGCTTACCCATGAAAGGTATTGGGGCGCCTGGGTGGCTCAGTTGGTTAAGCATCTAACTTCAGCTCAGGTTATGAGGATCGAGCCTTGCGTCAGGTTCTCTGCTCACCGTGGAGCCTGCTTCTCCTCTGCCTCTCTCCCTGCTTGTGCTTGCGCTCTCTTTCTCTCTCTGTCAAGTAAATACGTAAGATCTTAAAAAAAAAAAAAAAAAAAAGAAAGAAAGAAAAGCATTATTAAGCACCCGTGTCGTGTCGGTGGTATTGTTTAAACATTCCAGTAATGTAACATATACCTAAGGATTAGATTATTTGTTTTTACAGAAAGACCATCTATTTCATATTTCAATTCAAGTATTTTTTTTCTTCATTGACAGTTCTGTTACTGTAATTCAAATGAGTTAAGGAAAAATAGTGTTTATCAGTTACGATAACTTAGTAACTAGCTGTTCTTTAGGCATAATCAAGTGGGAAGGAATGTGATATTTTTAACTTTTTAGCTACAGATATACTGATTGAAATGGGAGTTTATAAATCTTAATGTTCCTCTAGTAACTAAATATAAATAGAAAAATATGGATACTTTTATAATAGTCACTTGCTCTGCGGTATCACTGTTGGGTTGTAGTTTCCGTGTTAGTGCATTCACTGAAATCGCATATGAAGACTGAAAACGGTGATAGCCAGACTTGTTCCTGCCTATGGTTAGCACTTTCTTCTATTAAAAGGAGCAGGGCATCTTTATGCCACTTTCAGTATGTCTCATGCTCAAGAGCAACAGTATCCTAAACAGACACAGTAAACAAGACGTTAGTAAATCTTAATTTAGATCTCTGTCACAGATTTTCTCATTCGTTTTTATACGTTGAGACTTCTGAACCCTGAATGAAAACCTTTTTATTTCTCCTTGAATGTTCAGATACCTAATGAAAAGGAGCAAGCATATATAAGTAACTGATTTGGAACCAGAGGAGACCAACATGTCTCAAATGAGCCTTAGAATAGGATAGAGCAATTCTGAGTCTTTAGATAAAGGTTAGTAGTTGATTGGACTTAGGGGAACATATCTTTTATATTTATTTAAAAAAATTTTTTAAAGATTTTATTTATTTGAGAGAGAGAGTACAAGCAGGGGGAAGGAGAGGCAGACGCTTCATCCCACCCAGCTGCCCCCTCTCTTTTGTATTTAAGAGCCTTTAAAAAAAAAATTGCAAACTGAGAACTAGTTTTGACAAGGAAGAGGGGTTGGAAGGGCCCTAAGAGGAGACTGAGGATTTGGGAAATATACCGTGGTTTTGGCTAGCATTAACTCCGTAGAATTCGAGTGTATTTATTAGATGCGTTTTGTTTCATGTACTTTGAAATATAAATAGAATGTTTTATATTTTTCTCTTTGGCAGTAAGGATATATGAGGAGGTTGAGAGAAACAAACTTAAATTACTTTTAAACTTAGCTGCTGATCCCCCCCTCCTTTTGAATTAATGCTCTTCCATGTATATGTAAGATGTCAGGATGTGGAAAATATGTAAGATATCAGGGTTATTTTTTTGAATGATGACCTTTAGAGCTAATGGTAAGTTTTATTTGAGGTGTTTCAAGAGAAAAGGGCTCTTATTAGGGTTCTCAAAAGAAAAAGAACCAATAGGATATCTATAGATATACTTACAAGAGACTTATTATTTGAATTGGCTCATGCAATCATTGGAAGCTGATAAGTCCCAAATCTGCTCTCTGCAAACCTGTAGAACCAGGGAAGCCAATAGCATAACTCAGTCCAGCTCTGAAGGTCTGAGAGCTGGGAAGTCTGATGGTGTAAGTCCTTGTCTAAGTCTTAACATTCAGGAACCTGGAGAGTCATGGTAAGAGAGTGAAAAAGAAAGAACTTTTTGTCCTTTTTAGGCCTTAAATAGATTGGAAGATGCCAGCCTCCTTTGGTGAGGACAGTCTTCTTTACTTTGCTGATTGATTGATTGATTGCTTTTAAAGATTTTATTTATTTATTTGACAGAGATAGAGACAGCTAGAGAGAGAGAGAACACAAGCAGGGGCAGTGGGAGAGGAAGAAGCAGGCTTTCAACGGAGGAGCCTGATGTGGGTTCGATCCCAGAACACCGGGATCATGCCCTGAGCCGAAGGCAGATGCTTAACGACTGAGCCACCCACGTGCCCCTACTTTGCTGATTTAAATGCTTATCTCTTCCAGAGACCCCCAGAAATAGTGTTTTTCCAGCTATTTGAGCATTCTCTTAATCCAGTCTAGTTGATACATAAAATTAATCATCACAGTACCCAAAAGAGCTGAAAGCCGGGACTTGAACAGAAATTTTATGTCCGTGTTTATAGCAGCATTATTTATAATAGCAAAAGGTGAAAGCAACCCAAGGTTCCATGAAGAGATGAATAAACAAAATGTAGTATGTGCTTACAGTAGGATACTATTCAGCCTTAAAAAGGAAATTCTGACACATGCCACAGCATGGATGAATCTTACTCGTTATGTAAAAGGAAATAGACCAGTCACAAAAAGACAAATATTGTATGATTCAACTTACATGAAGCACCTAGTGTGGTCAGGTTCGTACAAACAGTAAGTGGAATGTTGGTTGCCAGGGACTGAAGAATGAGGGGATGGAGAGTTACTGTGTGATGTGCACAGAGTTTTAGTTTTGTCAGATGAAAAAAGTTCTGGAAATGGATGGTGCTGATGGTTGCAAAGAGAGTGATTTCCTAGTGTCTAGACAGGCCTCAGTGCATGACACTTGAGGATGAACTGCTCATTCGGAGAGATGTAAGACTTTGACCACTGTCATCATGGAACAGTCTCATTCTACCTCATGCATTTTACCTTTCTCTTCCCTACCTGTCCTGTTTTATCCGTTAGCAACTTAGAGAACTTGCTCTAATGGGAACCGTATTTTCATTGTGGCTTATGAGGCTTTTAATTTTAAGCACAGTGACTCCATTTCCGATTTAGAATGAACCCAGAATATTCATGGCTGTGAACTCGTCCTTCCTCCTTGCGTGCTCTAGATTTTCTAGGTAAACTTAAAGTTTTAGATATTGACTTCCAAGGGTATCATCAGTGTGTTCTTGCCTTTATAGCTTAGGCTGTAGAATTTCACTTCAGAATTGTTACAGAGGTTTAAAACTAGTGGCCTTTTTCTCTTCTACATTTTTTTTCTTTTTAATCTCACTTCGGAATAAATAAGAGAATACAGGTAAACAGAACAGCCGTAATTCCATGAAACAAGTTGTAAGAACTTACATATAATCTTTTGGATTTGTATTAGTAGGTTTATCTATATGTGTCTAAATACCTATTTTGAGTATCTTTTAAGGAATTCAGGGCTTAAATACTTCTTGTTTTAGTATAAAGTGGCAATTAAAATGATGGAAAATCATCTGTTTTTTATTTACATTTTATTTACATGTAATGTTTTCAGTACAGCTTTAAGAATATAATACTTTAAACTCTGTAAATTATGCACTGAGTTTGGAATTAATAGATTATCCGAGCAACTGTATTACAGTGTTATCATGCAGACTTATTAACAAATTGGTACATATGTGGTAAGTTAGAAACCCATTTATTTGGTTGTGTTCATTTGAAGTGACAATTTATATTTTCCTTATATAGTTTTTCAGAATATTTTATTTCAGAATCTTATTTTCAGAAAAACAAAGAATAGGTTTTTATCAGAATATGACAGAAAGGATGGTATGTCAGCCAATTAAATGTGTACCATGTACTTGATTAATTTTGTATTTTTTTGAAATTTATTATATTTTTGGCTGTTATGGAAGTCTCAGTGTCTGAGCTTAGACTTCTGCGTGCAGTATGTGGTTTCAACAAGTAAACACAGATGCATTCTTTTCATTTGTGACTGTACCATAAGCTTGTTACTCTCTAGAACTTTCAGCCATAGAGTATTGCTTAGTCATCCTCTGAATGCTGATCATACACTTAGCATTCAAGTCCCTAGAGAGAGAGATTTGTGATAACGAATGACAGCATACCAGGCCATTGCACGTTGCTTCATCAGTATAAAATAGTAGCTAAGTCTTGCTATTTCAGCATAATGTGCTATTGGAGAATTTTGTTTGCTTAACTGACCAAGAACAAGCGTATCTTGTTGAATACTTTCAACACACCTTTAACAATGAGGTTTCATCAATAAATACTAGTTTCTAGCAGCTGTTTCATTTACCTTTCTATTTTTAAATATTTTGTATGGATTGGGAAAGTAGTTATTGGGAAAATTTATCAGAATCTGAGGGATCTTGAGTTTATTCATTTGTTTCTAGACTTTGAAAATACAGTGTGGTTAAGACCTGGCCTTTGATCTACACTCTTGAGGGGCTTCGAGTTCTGTTGGAAAGATGAAAAATAACAACGGAAAGATGAAAAATAACAACTAAACATAATGTGTGAGGGGAGCTATAGTGTAGGCAAAAACAAAATTCTTTGGATTGATACTGTCTGGTACAGCAGCCAGTTGCCATGTGTGGTTGTTCAGCACTTGAATGCGCGGTTGATAGACTGAGGAACTGAATTTATTTTAGTTTCAGTTATTGTAAGTTAAATTTAAAAACTGATATAGAATAATTTGAGTATGTGAATTTGCTTTTTCAATTGTAAATTTTATGAAATCTAAATATAGATCAAGTACTTTGATGAAAATTTTAGGATTTGAATTGAGATATGCTATAAAATATACAGTGGATTTTAAAGACTTAAAATTTTTATATTGATTATAAATGTTAATATTTTAGATATATTGGGTTGAATGATTATTAGAATTCATTTCACCTCCTTCTTTTTTACCTTTTTAATGTGGCTCTAGAATTTTTTTTTTTTTAAGTAGGCCCCACGCCTACTGTGGAGCCCAGCATGGGGCTTGAATTCGCAACCCTGAGATCAGGACCTGAGCTGAGATCAAGAGTCAGATGCTTAAGCGACTGAGCTACCCAGGTGCCCCCCACTAGAACTTTTACATGTCTTACCTGACTCACATTATATTTATGTTGGTGCTGCGCTAGATGCAGGGGAATTCTACATTGAAGAATAGAGAAGCGTCTCAAAGAGAAGGTGACCTTTGAATCAGCTCTTTATGGTTTTATATGTGGTTCACTGGTTGGTGATTAGGGACAGTATATCCCAGATAGAAGGATAAAAAAAAATTTGAAGGTAGTGGTAGGGGTGGGAGAATAGCATGACGTTCATAGTAGATGTGTGAGTCACATGGGGGTTTCAGAGCAAAGAATGTAAAGAAAATGGCAATGAATGAGGCAGAAAAGATTGTTTGGGACTGGAATGTTCAAGAGCCTTACAGTCTCAGCTATGGTATTTGAATTTCTTTTATAGTCAGTGAAATATTCATTGATGTTTTTAAGCAGGTGAGTAACACAATCAGATTTATGTTGGGGCACCTGGGTGGCTCAGTTGGTTAAGTTAAGCATCTGGTTTTTGGCTCAGGTCATGATACTAGGATCCTGGGATAGAGCCCCGTGTTGGGCTCTGCTTAACCTGGAGCCTGCTTCTCCATGCGCCTCTGCCCCTTCCCCTGCTTGTGCTCTCTCTCTCTCTCTCAAATAAATAAAATCTTTAAAAAAAATTCAGATTTGTGTTTTTAGAGAATTATTGGTACTGTGGAAGATCAGTTGGACAGGGTAAAGAAATGGAGGCAGTCACCCCTCATAGGTGCTTATAATCATTTAGCAGATAAGATAGGAGGATCTAGACTAAGATACTTATCTTGGGCTAAGAGAAGAAGGAATTCAAGGTATATTAGGAGGAAGAATTAGTGGAACTCTTTGGAGTAAAGAGAAGAGACACAGGATGACTTTGAGATTTCTGAATGCATAGTTTATGATGCTATTATTTGAACTGGCGAATATTCAGATAGTGTGTTATAGAAAAAAAAAGTTTAGGCACAGGCTATAAGGAGTTGAGGAATGTGAGGAGGATCCATGCTAGTAGGTCTTTCAAAATACATGTCTGTCTTTTAGGGGAGAGAGGTGGATGTTAGAGGGTGAGTTTGATTTTATTGAAGCAGTAGAATTAGGTAAGATTTCCCAAGGAGACTATAAAAACAGGAGTAGGAAATTAATTTCAGTATATGGATTCCATGATAGCTTCTTAGTTTATATAAAAGTAATTTTCATTCGGGGGCATATTAAGTGTTTATACCATGTGCAGGTGCTATATTAGGCACTGTAGATGAAGAGGTATGGGAAACATTTCTGCCTTAAAAATAATCAAGTTCTAGAAGAAGAGGCAGACAAGTAAATCTGAGATTATAGTACAGTGTAGTAAGTACCACAATAAGCTATAGCGTTGTAAGGCTGTAGGAAGAGACGCATGTGAGGGCACAACAGAAAATTATTGGAGGAGGTGGGTGTGGGCTTAATCTTTAAGGGGAAATTTGCCTTTCCTCTTTTTTTGGCTTATCTTTTTACCTGTGATAAACTTCCTGATTGTGCACACCCTCGGGACTATGTATGTATTGGTCCCTTTTACCTGGGGCTTTTCACTGTGGGGGTTGTCCGCTGTTACCTATCCACCCTCTAGGTACAGACTGCCTTTCCCTACCAGTAATTTTAGTTCACAGCATGGCACGACTGCACTGTTGTCAGCTGGCATCTGGTTTTCCAGGTTGGTCGCACAGAAGTGACTTCACCAGTATGTTTGTTTATGGCTTCCTAGAAATAAGCATTTGTTAGACCTCACAGCTTTCCTACTTGGGGCCTGCTTTACTGTCTGTCAGGGGCGAGGCCGAAATGGTGGCAGATCTCTGATGGCCGGAAGGGGTTGTTCAAGTTGTTGATTAAGGTGATCAAAGGGGAGGGGAAGACGACAGAAACAAGATGAAAGAGAGGGGCTAAAAAAGTTTTAGTGTATGAATATAAGGTATCAAACTGTAGCGGAGTTGAGCAGCCTCGAGTACAATAAATAGAAAAACTACAGAAAAGAGTTTTTTTTGTGTGTGTGTTTTTTTAACCATGAAAGTACTTATTAAAGCTTTTCACGGTGCTGACTTCCCTTAGCCACTAGTTATCTTTCATTATGGGAAAGCCGCTTTTTATTTCTTTGTGTTATCTCAGCTAAAAACAGATTTTGAGCGTACTTTGAGCGCCCTTCACCACTTCCTTTGACTTCCTTGGCTTCCTCCTGCTTCCGTTTACAGATCCAGTTAAACCTCTGCTGTGAACCTTTCCTCACGTCGTGTCTCACTCTCTTCTCCCTGTGTATTGCGGCTTTTTTGTGCTCCTAGAGCATCCTGTACACACAGCTCTCTGTAGCGCGTAGCTCATGCCATTGGAATGGTTTTATTATCTGTCTCTTTACTAGGTTGCTGGCCCTTAAGGACAGGAACTGTCTACTTTCATCCCCCACCCAGCTTGTAATTCTCAAATGTTAGCTAAGTAAGTAAAATCATAGAAAATATCCCTATGCTCTGCAAACCCGGAAATCTCAATGCAGTCATGCTTTAAGATATAAACATTAGATTTTATATTGTAAAATTGTCAAAACGAGGGATAATATGTTTTTGTTCCTAAAATTTGGTTTTAAGCAAAAAGATATCTTTTGGAAAGTTACATTTTCCAGTTAAAATTGATAATGCAGTTTTCAGTCGTGAAACTAAAACAAATTTTAGTGTTATGTTAACTGAATATTGGCTTGTTGGCTATTTTTTGTCCTCTGTTCTATTAACTGGCCCAATGTTATGATGATTAGCAATTATGGTAAGGCAGAGTTTAAGCAGGTAAATTACCACAGGCACATGAATGTCTTTTTTCCACATGAATTAAGCTAGAGTTAAAAAATAATGTAAATTTTGTTTTGGAGTCTGACATTTGGTAAGTGTTTTGTTTTTTTTTTTAAGCTATAAACTAAATCAAAGATATGATATTAGGCTGCAGGGACTTAAACTGATCATTCAGTAACGTAAATATATTTATGTAAATATCATCGGTATTGTTTTTATTGTTATTATAAAGGTAGGTACCTAAGTATTAGTACATATGCTATTTAAGAAACAATAGGCATAGCTCCTTAGTTAATACGAATTCTGCACACATTCCTTGAAGTTTATTTTAGAAGCAGTTCTTGAACTAATGTTAAAAAAGGGGACAAATCTCAGTGTTTTTGGTATTAAAAAAGTAAGGATTCAGGTAGAGTCTAAGTTTAAAGTTGTCTTCTTATATATATGGTTCCCCAATTTTTTCTTTCTGTGGGTAGTGGGAGGACTATTTTAGTCTATTATAGATTAAGTGGAACAGGCCATGGCTTTTTTTAAATACAAAATTGGGTCATGTGCAGAAGTACTGGTCCCAATTCAGTTGTTAATTAATGACAGATATGGCCCATAAAATTAACTTTGTTTCTGTGCTCTCCTTTTAAAGATTTTTTTGTATGAAAAATCACTTATTCTTGTTGTCTACAGTTCATGAACAGAGTTCTTTGTTCAGTTTAAGTGCACAATACTTAAGTCTTAAAATATTAGAAAACTAATTTTTATGTGATTCATATGTTGGAATTACCTTTTCTTGCTTATTTTAATTCTTTGACTTATCTGCAGACTGAGAAATAACTGGTAGTATGAACCAAATTGTCTCTAAGTACTTTGCTTTTTGTAATACACATTTATTGGACCAGGGGGACCCGTTTGCCCTGAGTCTATTCAGGAAGATTTAATTTTATCAGTGTGTTCCAAACAATAGTGTATACTTAAGGATCCCATGGAGTACTTAAAAATACAGATTCTTGACTGCCACCCTCTGCCATTGTCCACCCCCAGTGACTCTGGGATATGACTCAAGAATTTTAAATTAAAAAAAAAAAAAAAAGCGTTGCTAAATGAGTCTGATATCGATGATCCACTGACCACCTGTTAAGAAAGACTAGTTTGCATAGTGTTAATACTCTTGTTGTCACTTTTATGAGTCTCCTGGACTGAGCAAGTGCCCTGGATTCTTGTCCTAATCAAACTCTAAAGGTAATAATTCTCACTGTAAAATTGGAAAAAATAAAATTGGGAAATAAAGCACATAGGAAAAAAATCATACATACTCCCATTATCCAGAGAAAACTGATAATGTTTTAGTTGGTTTTTCTCCATACTTTTTAAAGTTTTAGTTGGCATTTAGTTGAAAGTTAGATGCAGTTTTATATTCTGCTATTCTCATTAACCTCATACATTTTTTTTATCATGTTATTAAAAATTATTACCATTTTTAGTGCCTCTCTGGAAAAAAATACATAAATTGCCTCATATATCATTGTTTACTTAACCATTCATCTGTTGCTGGATGTTTAAATGGTTTCTTTTTTTTATTTTTTAATTTTTAAAAATTAACATATATTATTGGTTTCAGAGGTACAGGTCTGTGATTCATCAGCTTTATTTAATACCCAGTGCTCATTGCATCACATGTCCTCCTTAATGTCCATCCCCCAGTTACCCCATCCTTCCACTACCCTCCTCTCCAGCAACTCTCCTCTCCAGCAACCCTCAGTTTGTTTCCAGTGATTAAGAGTCTCTTATGGTTTGTCCCCCTCTCAGGTTTCGTCTTGTTTTATTTTTTCCTCTCTTCCCCAATGAGCCTCTGTTTTGTTTCTTAAATTCCACATATCAATGAGATCCTATGATAATTGACTTTCTCTGATTGACTTATTTCACTTAGCATAATGCCCTCTAGTTCCATCCATGTCGTTGTAAATGGCAAGATTTCATTTTTTGATGGCTGTGTAATATTCCATTTGTGTGTGTGTGTGTGTGTGTGTGTGTGTGTGTGTGTGTGTACACACACACACACACACACACCACGTCATCTTTATCCATTCATCTGTTGATGGACATCTGGGCTTTTTTCATAGTTTGGCTATTTGTGGACATTGCTGCTATGAACATTGGGATACAGGTGCTCCTTCGGATTACTACATTTGTATCTTTGGGGTAAATACCCAGTAGTGCAATTGCTGGGTTGTAGGGTAGCTCTGTTTTCAACTTTCTGAGGAACCTCCAGAGTTTTCCAGAGTGGCTGTCCCAGCCTGCATGCCCACCAACAGTGTAAGAGGGTCCCCTTTCTCCGCATCCTCACCAACATCTGTAGTTTCCTGACTTGTTAATTTTAGCCCTTCTGACTGGTGTGAGCTGGTATCTTATTGTCGTTTTGATTTGTATTTCCCTGATGTTGAGTGATTTTGAGCATTTTTTTCATGTGTTAGTTGGCCATTTGGATGTCGTCTTTGCAGAAATGCTGTTCATGTCTTCTGCCGGTTGGATTGTTTTAGATGGTTTCTAATTTATTTCTGATAAATAGCATTGGAATGAACATCTTTGTGTGAAAAACTTTTCTGAACTTAGGATTTTTTTCCCCTTTGCTCAGGGTTGTAAAAATATTTTTAAAAGCTTTTGAGACATACTGCCAAACTATTTGCTAAAAAGGTTCAGCTAATTAAAGTTACCAGCAATAAACTGAAGCTCTTACATTCGACCTTCACCAGCATTGTGTTTAGTGAACCAAAAATACTTTCTTTAACAGACAAAATGTTGTGTAGTTACTCTGTTTTGTACATGTGTAAACATTAGTTTGATATTCTACACTAAGTATTTTTTCTATCAAGAACGGATATTTTTAAGAGTTCCTGAGGAAAATCCTTAGTGATCAATAAATGGTAATTCTTTTGATTTTTTTTTCTCACGGTTTGAGCAGTTGATAATAAACGTACACAGTTTCATTTTGCCAGAGATGAGAGTCTTAACAAAAATATTGAGTCTTCCTCTGTTCTCTTTCCATGCACTTTGGAAGTTGAAGGTATAAGCTGATTTTAATTATGAAGTTAATTTTTTTTTTTTTAAGATTTATTTGAGAGAAAGAGAGTGAGCACACAGAGGGAGAGGGAGAGGGAGAAGCAGGCTACCCCTGAGCAGGGAGCCCAGTGTAGGCCTCTATCCCAGGACCCTGGGATCATGACCTGAGCTGAAGGCAGGTGCTTAACCGACTGAGCCACTCAGGCGCTCCATGAAGTTAATTCTTAATTAAGAAAACAAAGTTCTTTCTTCTGCTAGAAGCTGTTTCTGATAGGTAAAGAGCAACATTTCAAATGAACATCTGTCAAAAAATTTAACTGGTGGTGATAAGTAAAATGTGAAATATTAAAATTTTACCGTTCATTCATTGTCAGTAAACCCCTTCTAACTATATGGTCTTCTACTTAAAATTATATCTCTTGATTTCAGACGTAACTGTCCCCTCGATTGCTTAGTTTATCAGTTTTGAAGAACACCAACAAAATTTGGAGATTCCCTGGAAAAATTAGGGATCATTCTCCTTTTTTCTGTCTTCACAGTGTTTGATATTTATATAATTATTTTCATTTCTTATAGTTTTCCCTTTGTCATTTTAAATAATAAATATAAACCTTTTTTTTTTTTTTTTAAAGATTTTATTTATTTATTTGACAGCCAGCCAGCGAGAGAGGGAACACAAGCAGGGGGAGTGGGAGAGGAAGAAGCAGGCTCCCAGTGAAGGAGCCCGATGTGGGACTCGATCCCGAAACGCCGGGATCACGCCCTGAGCCAAAGGCAGACACCTAACGACTGAGCCACCCAGGCGCCCCATAAATATAAACCTTTATCTATCCTGTTTAGTTACTGGTACTGTGTGGGTCCCCTCCCCCCCGCCCCCCGCAATGCCGCCGATTTCCGGAAACTACCTCCAGGCAGAAAGCCTTGGAATGGTAGGCGCACCTCATTTGTTCTTTCTGAGATTACAGTTCTGCGCTGCCTGTTGTACAATGCCTGAAAATACTTGTTTCCTATATTTCATTCACTTTTCTCATTGGTAATGGCAGGAAGATAATTTTGGATCCTCATGGCTGGAAGCTGAAGTCCTTTAATGACTTCTTAGTTGCTGAATCTAGTGATTGTTCCAGAAGTCTTTGGAATGATATGGTCAAATTCCCCTTCTTTGAAATTTTCCTTCTCTCTCGTATTTAAATACCACCTTTTCCTGTTTAGATCTTCTATTTCTGACTTTCCTTTCTGCCGGTTTTTTTTTTTTTTTTTTTTACTAGATCCTCTAACTTTGGTACTTTAATTATATTAATTGTAATAATAATGACAACACTAGAGGTCACCATGTCAGACCCTGTGCTAACTTTATGCCTCTGTTCTCATTTTAATTTAATTTAAGCAACTGCTTGGTATTCTCCGGAGTAGTTTTCCTCCTCCTCGCATTCTGTATACTCTCTTAAGTTATTGGCCCTGTGTAAATGCTGATGACTTACACTTATATTTGTAGCCCTGATTTCTGTACTGAACTCCCAGTGTTTATATCCAACAGTCTGTGAGCATTTTCAAAGGCTTAGCAACCTAATACAATCTGAATGAAACTCCTCTTTTTTTTTTAATCTTATTCCTTATCTTGGCATTATTTAATCTATAACTAAACACACACAAACACAACAAAAAATATGCTGTACATAAACATAAAATTTGCATGCTAACTTAACCTAATTATTTCTTAAATCTGACCCTGCTGCTCCATCACTGCTCTCTTGTCCTGTTGGAGCTCTTCTCATCTTGTCTGTACTTTTGTACCAGCCTAACTGATCTCCAGTTGTGTCCCTCTAAAATCTGTACTGTTTCTAAATTTTAAATCACAATGTACTTCCTGGTTTAAAGACTTCAGCCTTCTTGTTCTGTGACTTGCTGTTTCTTAGATCTTTGTCTTGCTACTCCTTTACCTACTCTAGTAGGAACCACATCATTTCTTGACTGTAGCATGCTCTTTTTCCAAATTTTTGTTCACGTTGCAACTTGTATCTCAACTTTTATCTGACTCTTATTTATTCATTTCTAGGACTCAATCAGTTTTTTCCAGGTCTTCTTCTTTTTGTTCCCATAGCATCCCACTCATAGCTCTGAGTCTTGTCTATTATGCATTTTTTTCATTGTTAAATCTTTCCGCCTTCATTTATTTGTTTGTTTGTTTATTTTTTAGTATGTTAGTCACCATACAGTACTTCATTAGTTTTTGATGTAGTGTTCCATGATTCATTGTTTGCATGTAACATTTATTATGCATTTAAATGATCTTTTGTTTCACTTTTGCTGTATTATAAAGTCTTAGAAGACAGTACATTTTTAAATTCATATTTGTAACCTTAGAACTTAGCTGAGTACTTGACTCCCAATTCATTTTTAGATTGTTTCTATCTTAAACGGTGACACAACTGTCCATCATTTCCCCAAACTAGAAATGTGGATGTTTTCCTAGTTTCTTCTCTTTTTATCACATGTAACCAGTTCCTACTCCTTGAATTTTGCTTTTACTTGGGTATTATGTGTTTGCATTCTTTTGTTCACATGTTCATTCATTCAACAAATTTCATTAAGTGCTGCTGTGTGTGAGGCAGTGTACTAACTATACTGCTTGCTGGACATTGTATTGAATTTGTAGAATTTATACATTTTTACAGAAGTAACATGATTATAAAGTTCAGTTTTTCCTTTTAGGAACAAAGGTTTATCTATTCAAGTACAATTTTAGGCACCTGAGGGAGGTTTTATACGTGTTTCTCATTTGGTTGTGTACATTTCTTTTAAAGCTTATTTGTATTCTTTTCCTATTTAGAAAGGTTTATTTATTGTTACATTTTCCTGTTTGTCATTGCTCATGTATGGGAAACTGATTAGATGATCTTTTATCTGGCCAACTTATTAAATTTCTTAGTTTTTATGGACTTGGGTTTCCAGATATTTGTTGTCACTGACAAATATCAGGGTATTTTTTTTACCTCTAGGTATTTGAGTTTAATTCATTTTTCATATCTTAAGTACATTGCTTAGAACCTCTAGTACAGTGTTGAATAAAAGCAGTGATACTTGACATCCTAGTTTTATTCTTTTAATGGAAGTGCTTCTTATCAGTGTCTTGCTAACTGTGATATTTATTTTAAATAATTTCTAAAAGTCAGTTAGGGGCACCTGGGTAGCTCTGTTGGTTAAGTGTCTGCCTTCAGCTCGGGTCTTGATCCCCTGGTCCTGGGACTAAGCCTGGACTCTGGCTCCCTGCTCAGCGGGGAGTCTGCTTTTCCCTCTCATTGTGCCCCTCCCCCTCTGCTCATGCTCCTGTGCTGATGGTCTCTCTCCTTCTCTCTCAAATAAATAAATACAATCTTAAAAAAAAAATAAAAGTCAAATAAAGGAGGATCATACCTCTTCTTACTTTCGAGGAGTTTTATCCTGAATCCACACTGAATTTTATCAAATGCTTTGTTGGTGGTATCTGTGGAGATGATTATGTGAATCTGTTAATGTAGAGAATTATAGTAAAAGAGTTCCTAAAGACAGACTTTCTTAATATTTCCACTTTCCTGATTTACTTAATGCAGTCCTGGATTTGATTGCTAATGTTTTACTTCGTGTATTTTCATTTATTTTTGTAAGTGTGGTTGGTTTATAATTTAATTTAATTCTCTGGTTTTGTTTTAGAATTATGCTAGCCTCATAAACTGTTGAAGCATTTTGAATTTTTAAATTAGAAAAACTTTGAATTTGAACTGTTTAAATAATAGGAATTAGTTGTTCTTAAAGATTTCATATAATATTCCATAAATAGCTTTTAGAAAATGGCTGTTTTTTGGCATCTTTGTTTCTCCAAATCTAGTAAAGTATCAGGAGCAAAGTAAGACCTTCTTTTAACACTTGTTGAATAAACATTCTCTAGATAAGGTTCTGGGAAGTGATTTGCTATGGAGAATTGTTTGTTATATTAACAGACTTCATTGTAGTCAGAGAAACATTGTTACTTGGCTAATTCACCAGGATATGGAATTAGTCTGGAAGAGAAATACTGCATGGAAATCTGTCTTTGTAGATAGATTTTTCTTCATAGAAAGATGCTGTTTGGTGGTGGTCTAAATTCAAAGCTAACATTTCAAGAGAACAGTCTAATTTGTATCCTTGAATACAGTAGTTGGGTAATTACCATGTGTAAAAAGACCAAATGTAATCATTTTACCTATGTATTATGTTTGGGTTCTCTTTTAAATCTTATTCTGTGATTTAGAGTCATTATAATTATTTTACAGGCAAATAATATTTTAGAAGTGAAAGTACTTTAATTTTAATAAAACTGATTTACCATATCCATCCACATTTCCTTTTTTAAATTCCATATTTTTAAGCATTCATAGAACTCTTGGGTACATTATAGAAGTAATTAAATATCTGAATATAAGTCTAGGATTTATATGTAAAGCAGTGGTTCTCAGCCAGGGTCAGTTATGTCCCCAGAGGACATTTGGCAATGTCTGGAGACTTTTTAGTTGACACAATGTAAATGCCACTATCATCTAGTGGGTAGAAGCCAAAGATGCTAGTAAACATTCTAAAACACACAAGATAGCCCCCACCACAAAGAATTATGTGATCCAAAATGTTATTGGTGCCAAGGTTGAGAAACTCTGTCGTAGAAGGAAAGATATATACACAAATGTGAATATGCAGTGAAAAAAGGTGTTCTCAGACGTGTGCTTTTTTCTTCAGCAACTAGAATTCTAACTTAATACAGTTTACAATGTCCTTATGCAAAGTGTTTGAGGAATATTCTGCTCTTGACTGACATCTAGTGAGACATTTAAAAATAAGTAAAGCTGTAGATTGAGATGAAGCATTTAAATCATCTACTGCTAATTCTTATTTTTCCAGTGTTAGGAAATTCACAAATAAGGAACCTAGGAAGAGATTAAAGGATTTATCACTGCTGAGAAGGAATAGAATGTAGTAAATTCTTAGCTGAAATATTTTGTCTCCTTTATCTTTCGCTTATATATTCCTGATTTAATATTTGAGTTTAGAACATAAAACTTTCTTTTGATAGTTTTCCAAATAAATGTTGAATTACTCATGTGTAAGACTTATTGTATTTTTAAAAAATTGCCTAAAATCATAGACTTTTAGAGACAAAGGAGATCTCTGTGGTTTAATCTGATTCCTTCATTTACAGAGATTTAAAAATTCAATTTCAGGGAGATGTGGTGATCTAATCCAATGTCATACTACTTGTTAGTGACAGATCTTGAACTGGAACCCACAGTTCCTGACTTCCAGTGGACTGTGTTTCCAGGGTGAGGGAAAGTTATTAAGTACACTTTGGATTCTCTTTGAAGCTCTTACGTTTTCTTCAACCAAATCATGGATTTTAAAACTGTGAAATTGTTTTTTTCATTAGAGAGAATATATATACTTGTATATATGTTTTAAAATAAGTTTATATGTATCTTCTGTGTCTTATGTTTCATTTAATTTTTATTTGTAGATGTTATGCCAGTTCAAGCATGAATATTTCACATTTTTCACAGGCAACGACACCTCCAAATCAAGGACGTCCAGATTCTCCTGTCTATGCTAATCTACAAGAACTGAAAATATCCCAGTCTGCTGTCCCCCCGCTTCCTGGGAGCCCAGCAATTCAGATTAATGGAGAATGGGAAACTCATAAAGATAGTTCAGGGCGTTGTTATTACTATAACAGAGGAACCCAGGAAAGAACCTGGAAACCACCTCGTTGGACTCGGGATACAAGCATAAGCAAAGGAGATTTCCAGAGTCCAGGAGACCAAGAGGTATGAGTAATTAAGGACTCAACCAGTGACTTACCAGACTTTCTCTCTTTTCATTATTCAAGGCAAAAGAAGTGAATAGGTTTATTTCGTGGTACTGAAATGGTAGAACACTTGAAACCTCTAAGCTACCTACTAAATGTTCTTTCCCAGTTTCATTATATTAATGCTAGTTATTTTCTAATGTCTAACTAATAGATAGTAGCTAACCTTATAATGTGTTTACTGGTTCCTGAATTAACTCATTTAATTTGCTTAGTGCCAGTGCCTTCCCTCACATTATAGAAGATACTAATACAGTTACTGTTATTGCCGAGTCAGGGACATTTTTTAGAAAAAGGAAAGAAAATATATGATGTGACTTAGCCACAAAAACAAAGTTATGAACTGGTTAAAATAGACACTTTTCTCTATTGCCTTGGTTTGGCTACTGAGATACTTTTCAGTGTTAGAGGTACAAGGTCACTTTTTATTTGTATGTAAGTAAAATAAGTATAATGTAATTCCTTTGCTATAAGTGGACCATCTTGTAAAGTATGACCGTTCACTCTAAAGTCATTATTTTCTCTATTAAGTGTTGATACTACCTGCCCCCCACCTTTGTTTCACCTTCACCTATACCTCTTGGAGGGTGGTGCAGTGAACTTGGCCAGCTATATTTTGAGAAACAGTCATGTCAGAGGTCTGGAGAGATTCCTTCGGACCGTTCAGACATGTAGGAGAGGCTTGGGTAGGATTGATAGAATGGAGTTAAATCCTGCTGTTTGATAGATGGAGGCCCCTACACATAGGACACTCTGCTCTTACAGAAAGCTTGCATAATCAAAACAGAACTCCGGTTAGGTAGGAGCTGGAAAAATCAAGTAGCACATCTTGTATCTAGCAAAATCTAAAAGCTTTTTGTAGTTAATGACGCCTCTTCTTGTCCTGTTTTTCAGTTGGTTATTTATAGCTTTGGCTTGGTGGTAACTTGTACTTCTAGTGTTAAAGAATGAGATCGAGAGTAGTGAGAGAAATTTGTTTATGTGTTACTAAAATAAGAAAAGTGTTGGGAAAATTATTTGAATTGTAGATCTAGAAAGATTTCAAGTTATATTGTCCTGTATATGAATAGTAAAGTAAAATCTCATTATTTGGAAGAATTAGGGAAAGAGTTCACTTATAGAATAATTTAAAGAAATTTAAAGTATATACAGCAACTTTAAACATGCTTTTTAGCTTTTCATATTAATAAATAGAGTGATTTGTGTATCAGAATCTCTGCTTACACTACCAGTCTCTGCAAAATTGTTTAAAAATATATATTTCCAAAATGGCTAGAGCACATTTTCTAATAATTTCTTGAGAAAGATTGCATATAGGAGGTAATATTGAGACTTTTTGTGTGAAGATGTTTATATTCTTCTCTTATATTTAATTGATAGCTTACATGAGTATAGAATTCTGGGTTGGAAATCATTTTTTTCTTACAATTGGAGAGCATTTTGAACTTCAGTGTATGGTGAAATGGATCAGCTGCTTGCCAGGAGTCTCCAGTGTCAGAACCAGTGGGTCTTTCTTTTAGACTACTCAGTCTTCACAGAAGTCTTAAAATCTGCCAGGAAAGTAAGGGCTGCCAGGGTCTTGGTAGTCAGCCTTTAGATTTGCACGTAGTCCCTCAGTGTCCCCTCTTTCTGGTTGGTACCCATGCCCCATTTGTGCTTCTTGTCTTTGAAATCCGAATCTTACTGTTTTTCCCTCAGAAGAGGTAATTAATTCCTGTACTTCTACTGGGAAAAGGGAAGGGTGCACATCTAGCAAGCAGGCCTGAAGGAAAGGGATTCTGGCAGTTTTAGTCCTCACTGCAATACCCCTGCCTTCACCCTTAGCTCCAGGAGGACCTAATACTGTCAGTTCCTGAGCCATTTGAAGATTCTGCTCTGTAAAGTAGTTGGATTTCACTTCCCTCTCCACAGCCTGCCGCCACCATTTTAGAATCTGCTTTCTTTGCAGATCAGTTTTTGTTCATCTGTTTCTCAGCTTCCAGAGTTTTGTGACTGCTGTCTCTTCTTCTGTTCTCCCTGTTCTTGGCGGTATAAGTCTTTTGAAGCATACTTCAGTAGTTTTAGTGAGGTTTGAGAGGGGGAATAAGTGTTCATTCTTCCATCTAATTCAGAGCTTATTATTTTAGTGGTTACCCTAGAACATTGGTTCTCAACTGGGGACAGTTTTCCCTCCTGGGGGACTTTAGACAATGTCTGGGGACATTTTGTTGTTGTTACAACTCGGGGAAGGCTACTGGCATCTCGTGGATAGAAGCCAGAGATGGTATTAAACATCCTGTGAGGGGTGCCTGGGTGGCTCAGTCGTTAAGTGTCTGCCTTCGGCTCAGGTCATGATCCCAGGGTCAGCCCCACATCGGGCTGCCTGCTTCTCCCTCTCCCACTCCCCCTGCTTGTGTTCCCTCTCTCGCTGTCTTTCTCTCTGTCAAATAAATAAATAAAATCTTAAAAACAAAAAACAAAAAAACATTCTGTGATACACAAGATAGCTCCCACAACAAAGAATCATCTGGCCCTAAATGTCCATACTGCTGCCGTTGCAAGCCCTGCCTTAGAAATGTTAGCATGCATACTTACCAAAGTCTAAAGTTAGCCAGTATTCTCTTGCTCTTTAAAGCCATGTGAGAACTGTATGTGCTGTTGGCTGTTGTTGTCTTTTATTTCTGTTTTTAGCCCTTATTGTACATGGTGATTCTTAAATTCATCCTCCTATTTAGCACTTTTTTTTCCCCTCACAGTCCTTTATGCAAATCAGATTATCTTGGATAACTTTTGTCTTAAGCACGTACTTTTAAATTTTCTTAGTGAGGATTTGTTAGTGATAGAATCTTAGTTTAAAATTTAGTGAGGATGTGAGTGGTAGAATCTTAGTTTTTGTCTGGAAATTTATTTTCCCTCATTTTTGAAGAATATCTTTACTTGATATCAATTCTTTTTTTTTTCCTTAAAGATTTTTTAAAATTTATTTATTTGACAAAGAGAGCACAAACAGGGAGAGGGAGAAGCAGATTCCCCGCTGAGCAAGGAGCCCAACCCAGGACCCTGGGATCATGACCAGAGCTAAACGCAGAGTCAACCAACCAACCAAGCCACCCAGGCGCCCCTTGATCCATAGTTCTAAGTTGATGTTTACTTGTTTGTTTTTTCCTGGTTCACTGAAGATTTTATTCTCTTGTTTTCAGGCTTCCATTGTTGATGTTGGAAATTCAGCTGTCAGTTTGATTGTCATCCCTTGAAGAGCAGCTGTCTCTTCTGGCATACAGCTTTTAAGATCTCCTATCTATAATTTTCCTATAATGTGATTAGGTGGACATATCATCTTTATTTCCTGCCAGGGTTTTGTTGGGATTCTTGAACTTGAGAAGTCCTATCTTTGATTAGTTCTAGAAAATTCCTAGTTGTCTATATATACCTTCTGTCCCACTTTCTCTTTCCTCTCGTTCTGGGACTTTGATTAGATGAATATTTAATCTGCTTACGTTGGTCATGTCTCTTGATTTCCCTTTACTTACGAATTTTATCTCTGTGTCTCTTTGTGCTTCATTCTCAGTAATTTTTAATGTAGTTCCTGTTCACTGTTTTTCATCTTTATTTGATATTAAACCAATCCTTAAATTTTAAAAATATGTTAGTTTTTATTTACTTGGAAGAGCTTCTCCATCTTATTACTTTGAAAAGTTGTAAACCTAAAAAGTAGTACAGTGAACAGCCCCGTACTAGATAGCCTTCATGTAGATTTACCTTTTTTAACATTTTGCCACATCTGCTTTTTCTTTTCCTCCTTCTGCCTTCTACCCTCTAGTAATTTTTTTTCTGAACCATTTGGATTAAGACAACATAATATCTTAGTCTCTAAATATAAGGACATTTTCCAGCAAAACTGTTGTTGTCGTTGTTATTGGTGAAAAATTTTTATCATACCCAAGAAGTTTAATATTGGTATGTTATTTAATATACAGTTACATTGTTTCTCACTTGTCAAGTAATATCCTTTGTAGTTTTTTTTTCGTACAATGAAAGATCCAGTGAAGGATCGTGTATTTCATTTCTTTATCATATCTTTCTTTAGTATTATTTTGTATTTTATAATTCTAGTACATAAGATCTTTAAGAGTTAGATTATGCTGCTTTTCTGCTCTTACTCATGGTGTTTTGTTTCGTTTCTTGTCCACGAGTGTGTGTTTTAGTATGAGATTATGTATAGTGCTTGGAAATTCATGTATAGGAAGTCTTCAGTGCTGGAGTTGAAAGCTTGTTCTGTCAGAGAGGATTTGCTTTTGTTTCTGCCAGGAAGCTAGTATCCTGTGAACATTTGAAATGAATTTTCAGCTTTAGTTTTTATAGGCCACCTAGGTGGTAGTAATTTGGATTGCATGAAGCCTGGTTTCTGGTTGGAGATTCTCCCATTTTCCCCCATTTATCTGGGAAGATTCCTGTGTGGAATAAAGGGACAAGACTTGTTTCTAGCTCACTGATACTTTGAGGGTATAATTCTTTGGGGTGCTAGTTCTTTATTGTCGGGGGAATCCTGTTAGACTCCCTGCTTTTGGTAGTCTCGATTCCTGTTCCCCAATACTTCATGGCCTTGAAAATTAATGTTCTAGTTTTGGGTTTGACGAATGCCTTCAAAGAGAAAGCTGGTCTTTATATTCTGCTTAGCTTTTGACCTGTGAGTATTTCTTAAGCAACCTCTTGCTTCTTGATGATTCTTAAAAAATTTATGTGATATTTTAAATTGTTTTAGTCCAGGTAATCATTTCAGTACCTACCTGTCATTCTCCTGTAAATGGAATATCTCTGTAGCCCCCTCTATAAGGCTATATTTGCTGCAGAATATATACCCCAAAGTTACTGAGCCAAGTACCCTGCTAAATGGAGTTTTGAGTATAGCACAGTTAACATTTAGAGAATGCTTGCCAAAAATAATCTTGATTTTATTTAAGTGCCACTAAATAGCTCTTTTCTAGCAATAAATATCAAGATTTTAAAGGCACTCCTGGTTCTATAAAGTAATAAAACATGTTGAGATATCAGAAGTTTCTTTGCATGCAAGAAAGGAACCTCTTACTGCAAAAAAATCGGGAAAATTATAGGAGCATTTTGTCAGCTAGAAAGTCACGTTTATGAAAAAATTGATTTAGTGACTTTGTTTCCTAAATTAGTTTTACTATTATTCAGGTGTAATTGACATACAACATTATGTTAGCTTTAGGTGTACAACGTAATGATTCAATATTTGTGTATATTACGAAATGATCACCACAGTAAGTCTAGTTAACATCTATCACCACTTACAGAATTTTTTTGTCTTGTGAGAAGTTTTAAGATCCACTCTCTTAGCAACTTCCACGTATGCAGTACAGTATTATTAATTGTGCTTTCCATGCAGTACATTACATCCCCATGTCTTATTTATTTTATAACTGGAAATTTGTGCCTTTTTGCCCCCTTCATCCATTTAACCTTCTCCCCCACCTCTGGCAACCACAAGTGTGTTCTCTGTATCTGTGAGCTTGTTTTGTTTTGAGGATTCCACATCAGTGGGATCATACAGTATTTGTCTTTCTCTGTCTGACTTATTTCACTTAGCATAATGGCCTTAAGGTCCATCTATGTTGCAATGATGAAATTTAATTCTTTTTTATGGCTGAATAATATTCCATTTATAGATCTTTACTCTGTTTCTAAAAGATTTTATTATACTTTGCCTACATGAACATATATTTTAAGTGGTCTCAATTTAAAAATAAGTCCTGATTTTTGAAATAGGTTTTCCATTTTTAACATTGTTACAAAAGGTATATAGCTCACTTTATGCAGGGCTTCTGTAAAGTTGTCTATGTCAGTTTTTGTGAACAAGTTCCTATTAGTATGTTTACGTCTTTAAGTTACTTACACAACATTGAGAATCTACACAGTTTAGTGTTTTAGACCAAATTATGGTGATAGAAAATACAGTCTGAGTCAGATTTAATTGCAGAAAAGTATTTTACCTAAAAGTGATCCTGGAGGGGTCATTTACAAGAGTGCCAATCTCATAAATATTGGTGAATGAATGAAGTTTAAATGTAGTAAGCAAATTGCTACTCATTCACATTATGGTGCCTCTTGTTTGAAAAAGCAGAAATTAAGTTTTGCTTCTCTTGTATGTCTGGATTTTATCATGCTTTTAAAAGTAAAGCACACCTAAGTTATTTCCATACTGAATTTTTTCACCTCTATCATGTTTGAATTTTTTCAGTATTTTTTCTTGTTTTGAAGTTTAGTTTCCAACTATCTTTAATAAACATTTGATTGAGAGAGTACATTAGATAAAATCAATAAATTAGAATATAAAATATAGTATTACAAGACTAGTGTCTCCCCATCCCAGTTCCACACATTTTAAAAAAAGTAATAATTCAAGATATATTTATTGAGCACTGTTGTTTGCCAGGCATGAGAATTTTCAGGAAACTCAGTCTGATGAAGTACCTTCATCCCATATTTTGCTTACACATGGATGTGTATACCCATACACACTCCTGTCAGTTTTTAACCTGATTTCAGTTCAAAAGCAGGATTAGGTAATAGAAGGTAGCATTTTATCTCTCAGTCTGAAAATATTGTTTTCAGTTTTATTGTGGTGAATTTTTCCAGAGTTACATCGTTGTGATAAAATAACTATTATTAATTTCACCTTACCACTTACAGTGTACCATTTGAAAGACTAACAGTTTGTTTTGAAAATTAAATTTTCAGATATAGTCAAGATATCTTAGTGCTTATAACTAATTACAGTTTATTGTTTAGATTTGCAACTGGTGCATATATATATATATATATATTCAAAGAAGAAAAATCCTTATGTTTCTGACTATTTATAGCCTCTTTCATCAGAAGAAAACTACCACAGCATTTGTTACAGCCAGTCAGATAGTCAGTGTGGTTCTCCTCCAAGGGGTTGGTCAGAAGAGTTGGATGAACGTGGGCATACCTTATATACCAGTGACTATACTAATGAAAAGGTACATTCTTTTCTTCTCATCTAGTTTTTTAGGGCAGAATCCTTTCATAAAATAGTTGTGTACTGAAGTTTTAGTAGTATTTAAAAAAACGCATGAAAATATTCTTTATTTTAATTCTGAAATCATGCCAGTTGACAACATGAAAACTCATTATGTAACTACTGATTCATGGTTTTAAATTGCTTATAATTACAGTGATTTTTGTGGTGTCAAACCATTTAAGACAGACCTTTTTAAGAGTAGACCTATTGAGTGTCATTCTGTTTAGACTTCTTCAATAAACATATTTCTTTATATTTTTCTTGAGGAATGGTTTTTTGGGAATAGTTTTCTCAGCATGTGTCACTATGATATACCACCTCCACTTTCTATACTACTTTTCCTTTATAATCAAGTTATTTAAAACAAAAACCATGAGTCTAGTACTTTATGATTAATTAACTAGTTTGGGAATACGTATTGAAATTTTATGTGTTAACATCTGGTATCATCAGAGAAGATAACTGGTTGGTTGTGCTTGCTTTAATTACTTCACACTAGAACATAAGGACCCATTAGTTTTCATGTATTTCACAATTACGATCATATGTTAAATTAGCAGTACTTAGTCTTTTGCTCCTCATAGTCCCTGTATTATATGTATGAAGTTTTATTATTAGTATTATTTAAATAATAATTGAGTGAGAAATGTATTGGCTGCAGGAGGTAGTTCCTAAGGGTTTCACGAAGTTTGGCTTAAATTGTTCAGTAGTTTTATATTTGAAGATTAAAAAAAAAATTCTCTTTTGTTCATTCCTCAACCTTGTTTTCAGCGTGAGTGTGGCCATGTGTCTAGTGTATATGTATATCTGTGTGTCTTTATGTTATATTTTCTTGTGTTAAGTGGTGCTTGACATTGGAACTAGCTTGACACTGGAAGAAAGAGAGAGGAAATAAATTCACATTTAATATTGAGTTTACTTACTCTTACCAAACTTAAAATACAAACTTATACTAATGAGTTAGTAAATTTTTAGTATAAGTTTGTAAATTTTTTTACAGTATTCTTGAGGAAATAGAATAAAATTCATAAACTAATATCTCTGGTTGTATAAGTTTAAACTCCCTTTTATTTAAATTTAGAAAATAACACTTGTTTGGTTGTTTGTGTGTGTTGTTGTTGTACACCTGTTTTGTTTTTCTAGTGGCTCAAGCATGTTGATGATCAAGGTAGACAATATTACTACAGTGCAGATGGATCTCGTTCGGAATGGGAATTGCCAAAGGTAATAAACCTTAACACTGAATTTCTGTTTTAAATAATAGATAAAATAATATCTGAAAATGGCTTCAGCAGATTTACTTTAAAAATTTTTATTCAACTTTTAAAAAACAAAACTTTTTTTTTAAGGAATTCATTGAGAATCCTTCGGCTAAATTTTTCTAAGATGTGTGTGATCTTTGCTGTATAATACTGATAATTTCTATTCAAAAATTCTTTTGGTTAAACTTGAAATCAGTTTTTCATCACTCCTAGAAATAAGAATTTCCTTCAGTGCCAGTAAGGCCATCTTATATCTAGTCATCTTGCATATATTGAATTTCCTACATGAGGTTGGTCTTACATTTAATTTTTTTTTTTTTTTTTAAAGAGAAAAAAGCAACTCGGTATGCCAGCTTATTCTCGTATCTAAATGTGTGTTGTAATTGTGTCAGTCATTAGCAGGATGTGCTGATAAGATCTTTTTTTTTTTAAAGAGAAAAAAGCAACTCGGTATGCCAGCTTATTCTCGTATCTAAATGTGTGTTGTAATTCTGTCAGTCATTAGCAGGATGTGCTGATAAGATCTTCTGGGGTCTCACTGGATATGTCTTTTCAGATAAGTACATCAGGGCTGAGTTTATCTTAAGGCAATGGGTTTCAAAGTGGTCATGTGCTTGTTACTACTAGTATTGAGATAATTTTAAATGATATCTGAGCAAATGTTTAAATTTGAATTGATATTAAATTTTGATGTTTTAGGAAATGACTATAGTTAGCAGACATATCTGCAGTGTTGAACTTCAGTTTTTAAAGAAATTTGTCTTTTTGCCAAAGTAAGTCAGCCTAAAGAAAAGTACTGTTAGTAGACAGATACATGGATGTAGAAAAAAATCACTAGGTGTTACTAACTTGAAGGTTGGGGAACACTGTCTAGTAAAGTAGTAATAATTATGGATTCTTCCTATGTGAATGTTATCTGGCCTTTAATTACTTTATGAAATTATAAGACTTGATACTAGTAGAATAAGATGTACAGCCAGTACTTGATTTTTCACAACACCTTTGTGACCTGTTTTGAGCTAGTAGCATAAGAACTCCATTATAAGTCTGAGAGCTTTTAATATGTTAAGGTATCAAAGAATGACATAGGTTGCTATAATGCAAACTTGATGCAGGGTTCTGGGGTAAGTGGTGAGGATAAATGAAATAATAATTCTTTTGGTTAATTTAGCTATCAAGTACAGCCCCAGAATTTTCTTGTGTTAAAAAAGCCATGTCAAATCTTCAAATGAGCATTTGTATTTATGTATTTTACATGCATTTTAGCATGTTTTTTATACAAGTACTTTCTCTTTTGCCCAGCTTAGCAGAAAAAATTATTTTTAACCATTTTTTAATACTTTCAAAGTGAGAAGTTGTATTAAAGTTTACATATAGGCATTTTACATATAGACAATAGGATTGTTTTTGAAAGTAATGCTGTTTGCAACATAACAATGTGTTAATCATAACTTTTATATTTTAATTACAAAACTCACATGCAAAGAGTTATGAAGATATTATCACATTGTGGGCTTTCTTTTTTTTTTAAGACTTAATTGTCTTAGAACAGTTATAGGTTTACAATTAAAGTGAGAGGAAGGTACAGAGATTTCTCATATATCCCTAGTTCCTACACATGCACAACTTCCCCCATTATCAACATCACTCACCAGAATGGTATATTCTTTACTAAGGATGGACGTGCATTGACAGATCATAATCACCCAAAGTCCATGAACCTTAGGGTTCATTCTTGGTGTTGTAGATTCTGTGGGTTTGGACAAAAGTATACTGACATCATTATAATATCATGCAAAGTATTTTCACTGCCTTAAAAATCCTCTGCTCACTACCTCCCCCAGCCTTTGACAACCACTCATCTTTTTACTGACTCCATAGTTTTGTCACATTGGCTTTTTTTTCTTTTTAAAGATTTTATTTATCTGTTTGACAGAGAGCACAAGCAGGGGGAGTGGCAGGCAGAGGGAAAGGGAGAAGCAGACTCCCTGCTGGGCAGAAAGCCCAGTGTGGGGCTCGATCCTAGGACCCTGGGATCATGACCTGAGCCAAAGGCAGATGCTTAACTGACTGAGCCACCCAGGCGTCTTGTCACATTGTTTTTATTTAAAATTAACCATAAAGTAATACCAAGAATGAATAAAGACCCAAATAAAAATATATTTAAAGTGCCATAAATTGCTCCTCACATATTTCATGGTTGGAAGTTTTCTATTATCACTCTTTAAAATGATGAAATACAATTCAGTAAAACATTCATGGATTTTTTTCATTTTCATCATTAATTAGTACTTTTGGAATCTGATTCTGCAGATAAAACCATACTTACCTTTTAAACTTTGAAGTTGTGCCAATCCCTCAGATTCCTATAGTATTTTATAAACTGGAGAATAGCAGTTGAATGATACTCTAACAACAATTTGGGTTTTTTTGTTTGTGAGGTGTTTTGTTTGTTGTGGTTTTTTTTGGGGGGGGGTTGGTTTTTTTTACAGAGAATTGGTTATGAAATGGCCTAACTTTATTTTCCTAGTTTAATTGTCTCTTAATAAAACTTTTTAGTGGGAAATAATATTCCAAGTTTAATATGCCTATTATCAACTTTTAGGAGAAAAGATGTATGTAATAAGATTAACAATATTTTTGTTAATGTGCTGGGAAGAAATTATAGAAACATCAGCTATTATTTTTCAAAACTGGTGCCATTTATAAATATAATGCTATTTAGCGATTAAATTGGAAAGAAAAATCTTATGGATAGTGGGAGCCAAAATATGTAATACCTGTGTGCTGGGAAAGGAATATATATTTGGGGATATAACTATTCAATATTGAGAACTCTGTGACATTGATTGGTTCTATTGAGCTTATCAAATATGAGATCTGATTTTTGACTTAAAGATACCAGAAGATAAATCTGCTGAAGGTTTAATTCACTGAAAATGATTATAGAAGAACAATATTTAATTAACATAATCAAATAATTTAAACATATATTAAATTTTTGTTCCACTTGACAAATTCTAATTGTAGCTCCTATCAATACCTCACCATTTGAGTTATAGAAGAATCTTTTGTTGTGTCACATCTTCCTTCATAGTAGTTTCTGATTGCTTGGAGATCAAACACAAGACTTCTTTTGACTGATTCGTCCTAGGTCAGGACAAAAAGAAGAGGCTTTCGGGATGACCTTATATAAGGAGCAATTTGGAACCTAAACTTAACTCATAGCTAAATATTTCTGTTTGTTTTTGTATTAACTCCTATACTTTCCCTGCTCAGAAGATGTACAGGTTCAACATTAAGAAACCTACTTGTGGAGATGTCCCAGGTGAAAGAAAGGAGAAAGGCAAGGAATGAGTCATATCAAAACTTTCAGGGTACTTCCACAACAGTGGAAATGGGTGCTGAGTGTGATCACTGTTGAGTCATTAGTTTTGTGGTATTATCTCATTTTCTGCCACCATTTACCACTTAGGATAAAGTCAGAATGGGCAGTTTCTTGAACTTATAATTAAATTGAATGTGGGCAGAAGGTTTGATTTGGGTACCGTGGGAATGAGGAAATAAGGCAAAATGTTTTAGAGGCTGTACTTAGTAAATCCAAAATAAGTTCTGTCAGATGGTTTTGTAACTCCCAGTGCAGATATTAGAAACTAAGCTACTGTTTTGTGTGTACATCTTCGGTGGTCAGCACTGTATAGGTGTTATCAAGAATGCAAATGCACAGAGCATGGTCTTTATCCTCAAGGAGTTTGCTATAAATCTGGAAAGAAGGAGCATGTACCTATGACAGCTAAGTGAGACAGAATATGTACACACATACATTTATGCATACCTGGCTCTAGATTGGGTGTAGGTGAAGGGGACTGTAAAACTAGGCTAGAGGAAGGACTGGGAGGGAAAAACAAGGATGAATGAAAAGAGAACAAAACAAACATCTCCCACTCGAAATGAGTCTGGTATTCAAAATTCCAGGTAGAGCACATGAAGAACCCAATGCTAATATAAACATGAAAAAATCAAGAATTAGAACATTATACTCCAGTTGAGGTTAATTTTGTTAATAACGTAATACAGACTTCAAATATGTTGTAGATATCTGGAGTTATATGAAAGCTTTCATTAAAAAAGAACAAGAAGTTGTGAAAAATAAAAACAAGTGATATCCAAATAGGTGAATACGATAAGAAATAAATTAGAAATATTTCAGATGAAAAAGCTAGTCATTGCAATTAAAAAGTGCAGTCAGTAGTGTAAACTATTGACAGAAGGGCAGGAAGATAACAAATATTAAAGCATAGTTAAGGGAAATGGAAGATGGGTGGGAAGTCTCCTATATTCATAAACTAGGAATTCCAGAAGAGGAGAATGGCGGAAAGATAGGGAAATAATATAAAAATATAATTTCTAGGAATTTTCTAAAATTGAAGGAAGGCATGAGTCTATAACTGGAAAATATGCCTTAAATACTGACCAGGATAAACAAAAATAAATTTACACGTTGACAAATTGTACTGGATGTGCAGAACTTCAATATAGGGAGACAATCATAACGGCTATCAAAGGGTAAAAGACCAGATTACCTACTATGGTAGATTGCCTCATTGGACCCATTCTTTACCCATTCCTGTATCAGCGCACTTTGCTATTTACCTTTGTAGAGACCTCCCACCGTGGGTGGGGGTATATTCTGCTGTTACTTGAGTTAAGTCATATGACTTGCTTTCCCTAATGATTTGTGAGCAAATGTATCGGAAGTATAGTATTGAAATGAGCATGTGCACCAAAAAATATAATTAAAAATTAAAAAATGAAAAGACCCTCGGAGATCTTTGGGAAAATACAAAAGATCTAGCATTCATTTCATTAGAGTTCTAGAAGAAGAGGAGAAAGAGTATGAGGTTGAAGAATATTTGCAGAAACAATGCTTGAAAACATCCCAAATTTGGCAAAAGACAGACCAACAGAAATCAAGAAGTTGAGCAACATAATAAACAGTATAGACCTAAAGAAATCTGCATCTAGAAACATAGTAGTCAGATTTCTGAGAACTAAAGACTTCCCTTACCCTTCCTGCCTAAAATAATCTTGAAAGCAGTTTGATGAAACAACACAGTACCTATAGGGTAATAGTGATTTGAATGGCAATGGATGTCTTATCAGAAATCATGAAGCCAGAGGAAGTGGTATAACATTTTTCAAATGCTGAAAGAAAAAACTGTAAACCCATAATTGTACATCCAACAAAAATGCCCTTCAGGAATGAAAGTAAAATAAAGACATTTTCAAATGAAAGTAAGCTAAGAGGTTTATTACCAGCATCATGTTCTTAAGGAATTGCTATAGGAAGTCCTTTACACAGAAGGGAAATGATATCTGAAGAAAACTTGAAACATCAGGAATGAAGGAAATACAATGGAAAGGGTGAATATCTGAGGAGACTTGAGTTTTAAAATTTATGTTTGACATTCAAAACAAAAATTAAAACATTTCTGAAGTACTCATTGTAAGTAGAGAGGATACTTATAACAGCTGTATACCATAAAGAGGGGAGAGCAAAGTGATGTAATCATTGGTAAGATTTCTGTGTTTCACTTGAAATAGTAAAATGGTGATACTCTAGTAGACTGTGATGAATTAAACATGTGAATTGTAATCCCTAGAACAAGCACTAAATAACTAACAAAAGATAGACTCAAGAAACTAGATGAATTAAATATAATAGTAAAAACTTTTCAAGTAGCCCACAGGAAGGCAGAAAAGGAGAAACACTAATGAATAACAGGATAGAAAACAAGTGAAATGGCAGACTTGAACCCTAACATATATAATTACATTAAATATAAATAGTCTAAAACACCTGTTAGGTTTTTCAGAAAGGATTAAAAAAACACCACCCAACTATTTGCTTCTACAAGAAAATCACTTCAAATGTAATGCTGTATTACATCATGTTAAAGGTTGTCAAATAATCTATAGTAAATTTCATACCTCATAGTGGGGTTACAGAAGCTTTCTCATTAGAATTAGGAACTAGATTGAACTTTTTAAAATCACGGCTTCTATTTAACAATAGAGTAAAAAAAATTGAGAAGAAAGAGATACAGTTGCTTTGATTATTAGAAATATCAAGAGAATCTACAAACTCAAAGCTGTTGAGTTGCTGGATATAAAATCAACATAAAAACTACATATCTCTCGGGGTGCATGGGCGGCTTTGTTGGTTAAGTGTCTGCCTTCAGCTTGGGTCATGATCCTGAGGTCCTGAGATCGAGCCCCTCGTCAGGTGCTCTGCTCAGCATGGAGTCTGCTTCTTCCTCTGCCTCTCCCCTTGGCTTGTGCTCTCTCTCTCTCTCGCTCACTCTCTCTCTCAAATAAATAAATGAATAAAATCTTCAAAAAAACCCCAAACTACCCATCTTTCTAGTAAAAAGTCAGGTTTGAGATGTGAAAGAAATTAAGATCTTCTTTACATTACCAGCAGTAGCAACAAGAAGAGTTGTAACTAAGAATATGCCTATTAAAGGTTTGTAAGATCTTTTTTTTTTTTTTTTAAAGATTTTACTTATTAGCGAGAGAGAGAGAGAGAGAGACAGTATGTGCATCATGAGCAGGGATAGGGGCAGAAGGAGAGAGAGAGAGAGAGAGAGAGAGAGAGAGAGAGAAGCAGACTCCCTGCTGAGCAGGGAGCCCGATGTGGGGCTCAGTCCCAGGGCCCTGGGATCATGACCTGAGTTGAAGGCAGACGCTTAACTGACTGAACCACCCAGGTGCCCTGGTTTGTAAGACTTTTTTTTTTTAATGATTTTTAAAAAGACTTTATTTATTTATTTATTTATTTATTTATCAGAGAGAGAGAGAGAGACAGCACAAGCAGGGGGAGCGGCAGAGCAGGAGAAGGGAGAAGCAGGCTTCCAGCTGTGAGCAAGGAGCCTGATGCGGGACTTGATCGTAGGACCCTGGGATCATGACCTGAGCCAAAGGGAGCCACTTAACTAAGCCACCCAGGCATCCCTGGTTTGTAAGATCTTAATGAAGAAAATTTCAGAGCAGAATTGAAGGACGTAAAACCTGAATAAATGGTGCAATATACCATTATGATCTTGGATTGGGAGGCTCAGTGTTATGAGTGTCCACATTAATCTGTAAATTCACTGCATTTCCATTTTTTCCCTCTCCACCTTTTTAGGAACTGATGCTAAATTTTATTTACAAACAAAGGTCTGTGAAAAACCAAAGTATTCCTGAAAATGGGGTGGGGCATGTGAGGGATGGGGTTCTTGCTGTGGTGTTTAAGATGGGTTAGTAAGAGTGAACATACAGAGAAATAGACCAGTTGAGAAATAAACCAAAATAGAAAGCTCAGATATAGCATTACAAATCAATGGATTAAACATGGAGTCTGCAATAAATGTTGCTAAGATTATTGGTTATTCATGTGAAAAAAAAATGAAGTGTAGATCTTGACCTCACTTCACACTTAATGATTAATTCTAGGTTGATGAGAGATGTATATGTAATAAGCAAACTTTAGAGGCTACAGAAGAATATATAAAAAATATCTTTGACTTCAGAGTGGGAAGGATTTCTTAAAACTATAATAAGGAAAAACTATAAAAGGAAAGATTGACAGATGTGGTTACATCAAATTAAACAAAAACACTTTCTTATATAAAAAGTACCATACACAAAGGGGAAAAGCTGAGCTACAGACCAGGAAAAGGTATATTCAATTCATATAGCTTACAAATGCTTTGAAGCCAAAATACATCAGGAACTTCCTGTTCCTTTCTGTAAGAGTGGAAAGAAAGGCCAGTTGAAATTGGACAAAATACATGACTAAGCAATACCAGAAGAGGAAATACATGAAATAAGTATGTGAAAAGATGTCCAAATTTATAGGTAATCAGAAAATGTGAATTAAAACAATGAGCTAACATTTCACTTCTCACATTTTTTTTAAATGTGTGTGTGTACTTAACATTTATTCTGTATACACAAATTCATATCAATTCAATAGTACCAAGTAGGGTTGTGCTAACCAGTCTGTTCTGCTGGTAGAAGTGTAAATTAGTACTACCCCTTAGACATGTCCATTTATAGCAAATTGTTAAATTATATGTAGATATAAATATGTAGATATAAATTATATGTAGATATAAATATGTAGATATAAATTATATCTACATATAATTTAACATTATAGAGCAGTGAAAATATGAGTTAGAACTGCATACTCACCAGAATGGGTATGTTTTTTTAAAATAACATATTGAATGCAAACAGCAAGTTGAAGAATGATGCATGTGGTAGGACTCCATTTATATAAATTTTAAAACTCCACAAGTATGTGTATTTATAGATACATAAGTATGTATCAAAGTGTGATGACAGTGATGAGCACGGAGTTCTATGGTAGTGCTGGGGAAAGAGGGAAAGGAATAGAATCTGGAAGATGTTTTCAGAGGGCGTCTAATATGCCTATATTTTCTTACTTTTTTTTTTTAAAGGTACCTAAAGCCATTGTGTTATATTAGATATGCTAAAACTGGATGGTGGGTTTTCATTATAGTCCTTACTCTTTTGTATATGTTTGAAATAATTCAAATAAAAATTCATCTAAAATTCTTAAAAAGATATTTTTAAAGGGATTATAAAAGTTTTAAACTTAGCCATCTTGTTAACGAGGCTATATTTTATACGTGACATTTTATTTGTGCTTTGTTTTTGTGAGCATACTGTTGCCTGGTAAAACTTACTGCCCAGTTTAGTTTCACATGATTTTTGTTGCCACATAGAAAGGATTTCTAAACAGTTGTAGTAATTACAAAGCCCATAAGCTAAGGTAGTTGTATCTATTCAAGTTCGTACACATGCTTTCACACAACTCTACACTTTATTGCTAATGACGATTCTATTGAAAATGATGATTCTGTTTAGGTCTCTTTTCACTTAGAGATTTCTGGCACAGAATTTTTTTGGAGGGGTAGCCTTTAAGTTTCATCTTTTCATCCTAGAAATGATCCCTTTGTGAACTTCTGTGACTAATTTTACAATTGCTATTTGTTAAGCAGCAGTGATTTAAAAGCAAATGCCATTTGTGATTGCCTTGCTTTGGCAAATTTTAATGTGAAGAATGAAGTAACAGATTTGGGAGATAGTTTGAGGGGTGTGTAGGCTCATTTTGGGGAGTAAAGAAATGGCATATTGTGGAGAAAGATGTTGGAAGATTTTTAAAATATTAACGTTCCTATAGTTTTACTGAAATTATAATGAATCATTAAAATTTTAAGATTTATTGGGCTTTTTAGGGGGTGGGAGAAGTAAATAGGTATTAGGTATCCTTTGGTTTCAGGAGAAGACTATAGCTTTTAATTTTCTTTTGTCATTTAATTGTATTTTGTTATTTATAATTTATTAAAATCGGCTGTATAAAACAGTATAACTCTTAAACCTCACATTTCTGAAATGTTTATGCTTGGCGATCTTTTTGACATTTCAAACACATGATTTAATACCTTATTGATAATTTGTTCTTAATTTTAGGTGTTATTTTTGGGAGGCAGATATCTATTCTTTGTACACAACTGATATATTCAGGATTGGTCTTTCAAACTAGTACCGTCTCTGCCTTCTGACCTGGTTATGTTTTACAATTTCAGAGAAATGAATAATAGTATGTTTGACCTGTAAATGAAAGCAAAAACAAAAACAAACAACCCTTTAAATTGAGGATACTGTTGTATATGTAATCAACATTTTTAAAACCCAAACCAAAAATTGAACTTGTGGATTTTCGAGGTTAGAAGGAACCTTTAAAAAATCGTTTGTCCAATGACGTCATTTTATAAATTATGATAACTAATATTTATTTAGAACCCAATGTTAGGGCAATATTTGGCCCTTTTATACTGCTTTATTTTTATAACATGTCTGTGAATGAGGTATTTCTGTTATGTCTGTTTTACAGTTGATGAAACTGGGACATGGAGACTAAATATTTTGCCAAAGTAACTTTAACTTGGTCTCTCCAACACTGGAATCTTTGGTCATCTCAGTTGGGCCACAGTGTGGTCAAAGATGAGAAAACCGAGGCTAGAAAAATTCCTGTGGTGAACTTTGCTGAATATCATGTGTCCTGTTCAGATTCTGCTTCTGTTTCTATTATTTATGAGGTGTGATTTTTTTTTTTTTTTTTTTTTTAAGTATAATGCTTCATCCCAGCAGCAAAGAGAAATAATTAAAAGTAGGAGCCTGGACAGGCGGCTGCAAGAACCAATTGTATTAACAAAGTGGAGACATAGCACCATTGTGTTGGACACCAATGACAAGGTAGGACTTTTTGAGAAAATCTGTTGAGAATATTGGAAGTTCTTTTTATTCTTTATACTTTAATTTTTTCCTTAGCTGTATCTCATACTTCGGTAACTACTGTTTTATTGTGTATAGCATCAATTTGTCCTGGAATGGGTTTTGGTTTTGTAGTTTATTGATTTTTGCACAGTGGACTGACTTATCTGTGGCTTAATAATGTATATATTTGAGCCTAGCTGGTGATAGATATTTTTGATAAGTCTGTTTTAAAGTCATGTAGCTGTTATTGTTTGTCTTCATTCTCTACGAGGTTTTAATAGTAAAGACATTTAATTAATTTCTTCATCCCATGGGAGAACTGGAATCCCACTCCTGTGTTTCCCTAATTGTTCTCTGCACAAAGGACTTCTTTTATTAACCTGAGAATTAATGTTCTCTGTTTCAAATAAGGGATAAATTTTGATGCAAACATCAGAATGGAAAACTCATAAAGTTTTTACCTTCCTTGTGCATTTTCTCTTTATGTTGTAGCTTCATTTTGGGCATGGAGTAGGGAATTCGTATGAATTTGTAGAACATTAGCCATACTAATGTAAAAATGTGAGGGCGGTGTTAACACTTGAAAACTAAAAAGCTTATTTTAAAAAGATACCTATCACTACAGACTCTTGTTTTGTTTCGTTTTGCCACCAGGCTCCTCTTTTGGCATAATTAACAGGTTTCTTGCATTTTCAGGTGTGTTAGTGAAAATAGAATGAACTTTCTTAAGGCATATTTCTCTATATTTGGGCACATTTGGTTGTAAATTCCTTTATAAATTATCTCAGTCGGTCAAATCAAGTTTGTTTTTTGGTGATTGTGTAATGTTGGTTTTCATGAAATGGAAGACTTTTTGTGCAGCTGTAGAAACAGTCTACACACATTGTGTTGTATAAGATAGACTAATAGAACAACAATGAATGTAGTAGACCTGTTTGTAATTTGTTTTGTAAGGATATTATGTGATTGAATATAGAGGGCATATCAAAGAAATTTTGGAATCTGCTATTGAAGAATACTTGAAAATATTTTAGCATTGAGGATAACGTAGGTAGCTAAGATTCCTAGAGATTTTAATAGAAAATTCTTTTAGCTCCAAGAACCAGATTACAATTGAGTGTACACAGAAGGCTTGCGAATCTTATATATAGTGCTCTAATGCAGAGGCCATTGTTGAAGTAACTTCACTGCCTCTTCATTTTAGAACAAAAGGGATGATTATTTTGCTGATGTAGATTTAAAATTTCTTACTCTTTTAAAATCTTCATTGAGATTTATTTTAAGTCTGTTATTAGAATAAGTTGCCTGAAGTTCTCATGACATTTCTTTTTTTAATCTGAGTGTTTCAGAGTTGTGAGAGCATGATTTTCTTGAGACCAGAGATTTACTTATTTTGGGTAGAAATGTCTTTTTGTTTTGTTTTGTTTTACCTGCACCTTAACCTTTGTAAATGGAATCCTAATTACTTCACCAAGTTAACTTTTCTGTTTATTATCACTACCTACTATATATGTTTTTAAGATTTGAGGTTATGAAAGAGGGACTGTACCTTAACAAACTAGCTGATGAAGGTTAAAAGGTGTGTAACTTGAAATGTAAAAAAGAAACCTAATACTATGTAGCAAACATTGTTCTGATGATATGAGTCCTGATTCAGTTGTCAGACAGCACTGGAGAAGGTAGATGTGTGTACGTGTGTGTGTGGGTGTGGGTGTGGGTGTGTGTGTGTATGTGTGGGTGCATCTGTTTCTGCCTATGTGTGGTTTTTACTAAAATCTGCTAGTTGTAGGCATTTAAGATATATTTATATATGCACATACATTTATAAATATATATAAATATATGTGTAAAATCTTTGTTATAGTAACTGTAATGGTACATACATTATTACTGTGGTTTTTACTTCTGTAGAACTGATAATCCCATGAAAAATATAAATTGTGATTACCATTCACTTATTTTCTACTTTGTGGGTTATCAAATCTTTCTTTCATTTTTTCCCCCAAACTTTTAGTAATAGACAGTCTTAGAGAAGTCAAGAAATTGAAAAGTGAAACATCTGAAGTGGTCAGGAAAAAAAATACTTAAATGAGGCTATACTAGATTTGCATATTATGTGTAATTTTTTTGGTAAAGATATAATTTGATATGATTTTGATGTTTTCTTCACTAGTAGTATAGGCCTTGAGTGTTTGATTTGTAAGGTTGTCACATCAAGGATTTTCCCTGTAAACTTTTGCTGCTATCTGGTTTTTGTGTTTACAAATTTTATATGGTATAAACTTGAAAACTTGTTTTCTGAGTGAATGGATATGGCGTCATTGGTTTGTGTATTGTGATTTAATATGAATGCCCAGATTTGTTAACTGTACCTTGTCCAGTTTCATAAGCACAATAAAGTAGACTGTTAGAGATGTGGAGATGAATGTACAAAGACATTATTTGGTTTTATAAGAAAATTAATAATAGGTGTTGCCATATGATTTTTCTAATTATCTTTTCCTGAGATTATTCAAAGTATTTAGGGGAATGGAAAAGGTTTAAATGGAGCTTGGCTGTTGGTATCAAAAATGTGTTTTTTCAGTCTTGTCCTCTATAAAGTCTTACATCTGTGGTAGAAATCACATAGTGTGTTTTAATATTGACAAAGCAGGAATTGCTTTTAAAATACACATTATTGATCTGCCCCTATTATATATTTTTGTAGGCTTAGGCATTAAAACATTTTCTTTTCTGGCGAGTTATTTCTTCTTTGTATTTTAAAAAATCTTGCTTATTTCTAATAATTGGAAAGTTATCTATAAATTACTTTAAATATTAATAGCAATTTAATTAAATGTCTTACGTAGCCGTGGACTTAAGTGAAGTTCTCATTCTGGCAGTTGCCATGTCACATGCCTGTGACTGTTGGCTTGCCTAGTCCTGGGTATTCATAACGACTGCACCAAGAGCCAGTTCGAATGGTGACTATTACATTTTTATCCCTAAGTGTTCAGATTTTACCTATTTTAAATGTGGTCAGTTCATGCCGATGCAACATCATGGTTTTAAGGCAACATGCATCATTTCTTTTGAGTAATTCCATATGCTGTATTTAAATTAAACTATAATCAGTATAAAATATGCCATCTTTCATAAACTTGCAGACAACTATAGTTCGCAAATCAGTTCCATATTAGTTTCAGAGCTGAGTATAGAAAGGAAATAACTAGGAAAAAAATTTTTTGAGCTTCCCTTATTAAGCTCTCCCACCATGAATAGTGGGAGAAATATAATGATATAAAATAGAGTAACATTTTTCATTACTTATTTCTTGTAGGAATCTCCAACTGCCTCAAAACCCTGCTTTCCTGAAAATGAATCTTCTCCCTCTTCACCAAAGCACCAAGATACAGTTAGTATGATAGAATATAGTCCAGTTATTTCAATCAGTTTCAATAAATTAATTTTCTCTAATTGTAATGTTTAATATTTCTTGGGCTTCTATTAACTTTCATTGGTTTTTCAGATAATAATCACAATTAAAATAGGTTTAAATTAAGAATTTAATCAGTTTTAGAGACTTAAAAGCCCCTTTTTATGCAAAATAGGGTATCTTCATGATTAACTAATTTATATACCATATTTGTAAATGACAAATTCATATTTGGTTTTTAAAAATAAATATAAAAATCCCTGGAAAATACTATCAAATTGTACTTTAATCTTTTTTCCTCAGGCCAGCAGTCCAAAGGTAAGCAGTTTCCCTCGTTGTTAATGAGCACAGACGCCACTTTTGTTCTGTGCTGTAAAATACAATGTCCGGTCTATGTGGGATGAATATTAGAGATCTGTAACTCAACTGTACGTTTGGCCTAAACTGAAAACCTCCAGTTGACTTCTCTTCAGAGACCTGGTTTAACTTGGATGAAAGTTTACTTGATCTGTGTCTTTGTAGTCCCTCCTGCCTTTCCTGTCATTGGCTGATTCTGCTATGCCCCCGCAGTGGCTTTCCTTTTCTTTCAGAATGAAGGCCAAACTTTTTAATGAGGACTGTAACACTGAGCGCGCACTGGCTCTTGACTGCCTCTCACCTCATACTTCTTGTGCCCTCTTCTTCAACCTCCTTGCTTGTTTTCCTCCAGCTGCACTGTATGTCTTTCCTCAAAAGAGCCTGCTTTTCAGCTCAAGGTCCTGGCACATGTCATTCCTCTGCCCACTGAACCATTTCTCTCCCACATCTTTGCCTGTTAACTTTTGTTCATTCATTAGAGTTCAGTGCAGATTTTGCTTCCTCAGAGAATTTTATTCGAATCTTCTAGATTTGGTCAGTTTTCTCCGTAATACTCTTTGTAGCATATATGGTACTTCATTATATTAAATAGAATAACACTTTCCATTTTTTTTTCTTGTAGAAACCGCTAACCCTCTATTTGTGTCCGTCTTCCCTACTAGACAAAGAAAAGCTTCACTAGAGGAGGAATAGAGTAATCTCGATATCTACTGTGTACCGTATAATAGCTGTTCAGTTAATATTTATTGAATAAATAAATGAAACTTTTAAAGCTTTTTAAAAGACAAACTTTTACTGTTACTTCCTTTTTTATAAAACTGTAATAGACTTATTTATGGGATACTTCTGAGTTTTTAGAGACAAAGTTTTCCATAGATGTCATTTTATTTTTCTAACTGTCCACTGCCTAACTGAATCAGATCTTTTATGGTTCATATCACATGTTTTACACATTTCCCTCTGACATTGCTCAGGTGGTTTCCCCCTGCCTACGGTCATCATTGGCTTTTCTACACATAGTTAGAAAAGTTTTGTTCTGTTTTTTTTTTTTCCTCAAGATTTTATTTATTCGACAGAATCCCCTCCCCTTTCTGAGCAGAGAGCCCGCCACGGGGCTCCATCTCAGGACCCTGGGATGGGGACCTGAGCTGAAGGTAGACACTTAACTGACTGAACCACCCAGATGCCCCAAAGTTAGAAAAGTTTTTAAGACTGACTCTTCAAGAGGCCTTGCCAGACTAACCTTAGCATAATAATGATCTCTTCTTTTTTTCCTGAATTTCTGAATCACTTATTGAATAGTGTAATGTTACCTCATGGACCCCTAATCTCCTTTTACTAAACTCCTACTAAAGGATAGATAGTGACTACTTTCCTCTTTTTTTGTCTTTTGCATTATTTAACACTTTCTTGGGTACATAAATATTAAAGATAAAAGTGAACATGATTTTAGTGGTGGTGTCAAGAATGATTATATGAATCTAAGGTATTGTTACTACAGTACTTTATATCTATCAGTGCATCTAGAAAAAAGCAGAAACCCTAACTTAAGTATAGGTAATATGTAATTGCTGAGACCTTTTATAATTTATTTACATTTCGGTAAAAAGAAATCTCTAGGTTAGCCTAGAAACATGAATTTGCAAATGTTCCACATGGAGTTAAAAGGAGAGTTTACAAATTATTTCCCAAACCATTTACCCCTTTTCTCAAATTTGACAGCAGCTAGACCATCCTGGACTCACGATACCCCCTGCTGGCCACTACGGGGAACTGCCTCACCAGTGTTTTTCTTTTATTCTTTTGTCTTGGAGTAAAAAGATGAAATAGCTTTGTTAATTCTACCTGAGTCCATTCTTTTTTCACATAAGCATACAACTCTGCTTTCCCACTCCAGAGGGCACCTCTGTCATGCTGTCTTGCCCCTCCCCATTGAGGCTTTTTCCCTCCTCGGCTTTTCCCTCTCTTGGCCCTCCCCTCCCTCTTCTCAACTTGTACTGTTTCCACTGGGTCTCGCCTGTTTTTCTCACTCTTACCCAGTGAATACAAGGAGATATCTTTTTGCTCTTTGTGAGTTAAAATCTGGTTAGTATATGGCCTTAGTGGTAAGAAAAAAGAAGCTACAAATTTAGGAATGAAAATACTGTAATCAGTGTTAGTTGTCTGATGTCATCTTAAAATCTCTGCAAATTGCCCATCTACCTCTTCAGTCTCTTCTGTTTTGTTTTTATAAAAAGCTTTATTGAAATATAATTCATATACTGTATAATTTATCCACTTCAGTGTACAGTTAAATGGTGGTTAGTATATTCAGATACGTGCAGCCTTCATCACAGTCAATTTTGTTTCTTTGCCTCAGGAAGAAACCCCACATTCTATTTGGTAGCACCTCTCTAACCTGCACGTATGACCAAGCTCTGAACAACCATGAATCTACTTTCTGTCTCACTAGATTTGCCTATTCTGGACATTTCATAAGAAGAGAATCCTATAATATGTGGTCTTTTTTTGACAGACTTTGTTCATTTAGCATGATATTTTAATGTAATCTCTTCTAATCAAACCAGATTTAAAATTCCATTCCTTAATATAAATTTTAAACATGTTCATTTTTTTCTTGTTTCATTTCCAATTTTCGGATGCATTATTATTTTTCATGGCCCCTTCAAATCCTTTTTGAAATACCCAGCATATACTTTTTAAAAAGATCAGTGTTCTGTTTCTGTACAGTATGAGTATAGTGTGGGTTATATAGGATTTTGTGGGCTAATCTAAGAACCCAGTCTCTGTTTGTCCCAGTGTGTCTGTGACAGATGTGCATTTTATTTTTTTTAAGTTTTTATTTAAATTCCAGTTAACATACAGTGTAATATTAGTTTCAGGTGTGCCATGTAGTGATTCAGCACTTCCATCCAGCACCTGGTGCTCATCACAAGTGCACTCCTTAATCTGCATCACCTATGTCACCCATCTCCCCACCTGCCTCTCTTCTGGTAACTGTCAGTTCTCTATAGTTAAGAGTCTGTTTCTTAGTTTGCCTCTCTCTCTTTTCCCCTTTGTTTTATTTTGTTAAACTCCGCATATAATGAAATCATATAGCATTTGTCTTTCTCTGACTTATTTTGCTTAGTATAATACTCGCTAGCTCCATCCATGTCATTGCAAATGGCAAGATTTCATTCTTTTTTTTATGGCTGAGTAATACTCCGATAAATGTGCATTTTGAAGTTTCCAATCACTGAATACCGAATAAAATTTTAGAATATACAATTTGGAAACTTGAGTTTTTGACCCTGTATTTCCAATTGTGGTATTAAAATGCATTGGAAGAAAAAAAATTCATTGGAGAAAATGTTTTAACGCTTTTTTTAGCAAAAGTATTATGGACATATTTGCTAATTTTTTTTTCATTGAATAGTACCATTCTAAAGCCTTTTTTAAAAACATGATTTAAACCTCTAATTTTTTAAAACATTAATTCTTTAAAATATGTATATATTTTAAATTTTTTTAGAGAGGAGAGAGAGAAAGAAAGAAAAAGAGGAGGGTCGGGGAGGGGAGAGGGGGAGAGAGAATCGTAAGCAGACTCCACGCTCAGCACAGAGTCTGACGTGGGGCTTAATCTTATGACCCTGAGATCATGGCCTAAACCTTAACCACCTAGGTGCCCCTAAAATGTTTTTTTTTTATTGAGGTGAAATTCATATAACAGAAAATTAGCCGTTAACCATTGTAAAATATACATTTAAATGGCATATAGTATATTTACAGGGTGTGCAGCGATCATTTCTACCCAGCTTCAGGACATTTTCATTACCTGAAAGGGCAACCTATAACCATTAAGCATTCACCCCACATTTCTCCATCACCTTTTCCTCGCCCCTGGCAACCACTGGTTTGTCTTCTCTCCCTGTCAACTTACCTGTTCTGGAAGTTTCATCACCTGGTTCTTCAACCACTATGTCACTGTGCTAAGGTACTTACTCTGTTTTAAAAAAAATACTTATTGTATAATTAACTGAAGATAAGGATTTTGATGGGTTGTATTGATTTTGGTATGTAATAATTGTTAGCCAAATTGAGAAATTCCTATTTTACCAAATGAATGCCACATTGATTAGAAATTCTGGAACCTTGCAGGGGCAACCGAGTGGCTCAGTTGGTTCAGTGTCTCAGGTCTTGATCTCTCAGGGTCACGAGTTGAGTCCTCACAAAGTTCTGGAGCCTGCAAAGTGATTATGAGCCTGTGAAAGTTTTCCCAGATTAATTATTAGAACTAACATTTTACTGTTTCCTTACCCTATTAGGATAGGGTAATCTAACTACAGTCATTCTCATTAAAATTTAACCATATTTTGCCAGTCCTTATTAAAACATTTCTGCTTATTTTCAGTATGAAGCTTCCTTTGGAGTATCAAATATATTTAGACTGAGAGATACTCGTGTGTAAATATGGGCATTTTTGCAAGATTTAACAAGATATTTTTATGGAGTTTTTTTAGTAAGCAACACAAAAGCATTGGTTGATTTTGAATCATATTAAGTAGTGAGAGTACACCAAATAGTATGTGCAAAATCTGTCTAAATTTTTTCCCCAAATCTCTCACCTATATAGCCAAACCTCTATTATTCATCTGCCTACTCAGCACTTTTATATCAAATTCAGAAACTTCAGCGTTTAAAAGTTACAGCTTTATTTTCTCCACCACTGGCGTTCTTTTACATTCTTTTCCTGGAATAGCACTGCTAATTTGTTGGGTAATTACTTCAACAAATAGGTATCGTATCGAACATCAACTACATGCGGTAGACACTGGGTCGTACATTGATGAACACAGCAGATATGGTCCCATTGTGCAGCCCAATGAAATAGACAGTAAATAAAAGATACGTAATTGTACTTTGCATTAAGTGCAATGAAAGGACCAAACTGGGGGCAGTGTTAAATAATGGGAGGGGTAGAGGAGCTCCTACTTAAGAGTGGTCTGGGAAAACTTCTCTAAAAGAGTGTCATTAAAACTGAGATACCACCATCTTCCCAGTTGTTCAGCTTTGGAGTTTTCCTCAGAACTTCCCTCTTACCCTTCTATCCAGTCCCTGTCAGTTCTGTCTTCTAAATTCTCAAATTTGATTCCTTGTCACTTGCTCATGGGCACTGCCCTAGCTCAGGCCTTCACCGTCTCCTGTGGTAATTACTAGAATGTATTCTGGTTGGTTCCCAGTCTCGCCACCCTTTCTTAGTTCATTCTTTACACTGCCTCATTTCTTTGCTACTTCATGTCACCCATTACTTTGAGGGAGCTTAAAGGCCCTCAAATATGGTAGGCTCTCTTTCACTTCTGTACCTTTATACTTTGTTGTTTTCATCTCCTGTCACCATCCAGCTAACCCCAGTTCCTTAGCTCGAGTCTCCAGGAAGCTGTCTCTTCACTCCCTCTCTTCCCTAGGTTCAGTTAGATACACCTTTCTCATAACACTTAACCATGTTGTATGCTAATTATTTTTGTATTTTGTACATTTCGGATGTGGCAAATTTTATTTATTTTATGTTCAAATTAGAGTGATTAATACTTAGAACATTAGAACTTGGGTCTTGATCCCTGTGAGAATTTCATGAGTGTTCTGGAGCCTTGAACAATTTATATATTATCCACGCACAATTTTTGTACCAGTTTCAGTCCATCCATTGATTCAGGTAAGAATCCCTGATTTAGAATGTCTCTCTCATCCTTAAGATTACGAGTTCTCTCACTACTGCTGTCCCTTCCATTTTTCTTCTGTATTCCCCTTATGCCTCAGCTCTTCTGTCCTGTTCAATTCCAGGTTTGGCATTTTTTATAGGCTTGATTCCCACCCCTCTGCTCTTCTAATTCCTGTGCTCCCTAACTCACATAAGCAGTGCCGTTCTCGAAGGTTAATGTTGTACTTAGTTCCTGTACCTTTGAAAGTTTTTTTTTTCCTTCCTGCTTCTGATAGTAAATTGGGAATGTTTTCACTTAGTATCTTGTGCATTTTTAACTGTGTGATTGATGTGTTTGTTAAGAGGCAACAGAGAGCTCTTAGAAGTATCAGACTTGAATATCTAAGGAGATCTAACCTATGCTTTATGAAATAATTACAGTAAAACATCATTTGACTATTTCCCAGGTTCCCAGTATACCACAAATGAATTAACATTAATACTTTATCAGGTTTGTCTATAGGTGAGAGTTTTTATTAGGCTCAGCAAAACTTTCAAACATTATTTTTTAAACATTATTGAGAAAATACTCCAAATTATGTTTATCTCCCATAAAAGAAGGATTTGTCTTTTTCTAATGGAAGTACATTGAAAAAATAGCCGAGGTGTGGATTAAATAGAAATAAATTCTGAATTGGGAATATTTTTCCTGTGCGTTGTGTGTATGTGTGTTTGTGTGTTTCAGTTGAAGTAAAATTGCTCTGTCACGTACATACAGTGCTTACTAATATTGATGATTGCTGTAGACACCGACTCATTTTGATTAAATTAAAATCCTTTCTTCTACCTGGAGGAATTTTAAGACGACAGTTAACTTCAGCAAAGTGGCTCTTGCCTTCATGGGGTTTGATGATAAAGCTGTGTCACTGTTTTTGACATCAGCTAACTAGTATATCTGGTTTGTCCAGAGCCCAGTTTACCATCCGGTAATATATTTAACGAAGCACATATTGAATTTTTTAATGCCACCTTAAGGTCAGTTCTATGCATAATAACATTTAAGTAATTTATTATTGCAGTTATTGCATTTGTTCTGTCTAGTTATTTTTATATTTGACAAAGGAGGTTAGTATCTTAAATAATTTTCAGACTTTTTGTGTATTTATCTTTATAGCATTATATTACTTTCTTTGAACAGGAAGTCATAAATCATCTTTCCAGTGTTGACTAGTGATATTCATATGGAAATCTGATTTGATAGCAAAGTACCTTAGGGCTGCCATGACTTGAGAAGAGGAAAGGTTTAATTGTAAAATTACTGAAAATAACTATACAGAAATATTAGGAAATTGTATTCCTAATATACGTTAGAACTAAGCATATTACATACTGACTAATCTTTTTTTAAGCTAATTTTTAGAGTACCAGATCATTTTGATTCAATCATATGTAAGAATTTGGGCCTCATTGTCTATATAAATGATGTATGAATGGTATTACTCTGTTCCATAGGGTCAAGAAAAATATGGATTATTAAATGTAACAAAAATTACTGAAAATGGGAAAAAGGTTCGGTAAGTACAGAAACCATTAATGTTCTGACATGTTTTATTTGATTGAAATAAATAAAAGCTGTGAGTATAGTTACATTCTAGTAGAAATGATTAAAAGGTTCATAAGAATTTCAAATAATAATGTATTTTCTAATATGTATGTAGGATTGTCATAAAATGTATAAAAATCTTTGTCTTGACATTTTTTAAGGTAATATTAAATTCAGGGGTGATAAAGCAGAGGATTCTGAGCAAGCATTAGCTTTATTTGAAAAAAAAATTTTCACGGCCGTCTGGGTGGCTCAGTTGGTTGGGCATCTGCCTTCGGCTCAGGTCATGATCCCAGTGTCCTGGGATCGAGTTCCACATCAGGCTCCATGCTTGGTGGGGAGTCTGCTCCTTCTCCCTCTGCCCCTCCCCCTGCTTGTGCTTGCTCGCTCTCTGTCTCTCAAATAAATAAAATCTTTAAATAAATAAAATTTTTCAGTGAGTAATAAATGCACATGGTAAAACAACAAAATACACAAAATATTTAGCCAAAAGTCAGTCACCAGCCATGCTTTCCATTCCCCAGAGGCAGCTAGTTAAGTGAATGAGATGTAGTGTTCTCCTCCAGAGATAGAAGATATATATATTTCTATATGCGTAGATTAATTTTTTAAAATACATATATATTTCAAAGATTTTATTTATTTATTTGAGAGAGAGAGAGAGGGTGAGTGCGTACATTGGAGGGAAGGGCAGGCGGGGAGGGAGAAAGAATCTTGAGCAGAGTCTGAGCGGAGTGCCAATGCCGACGCAGGGCTGGCTCTCAAAACCCTGAGATCATGACCTGAGCTGAAACCAAGAGTCCAACGCTCAAATGACTGAGCCACCCAGGCGCCCCTGCATAGATTAATTCTTTAAACACAGTCTTTGAACAGTTTATTTTGGAGCTGGTGCTATTTCATTGCATGCGAATCTGCCACATTGTTTTTAACTGCTTCGTGGTTGTATGTTGTGTGGCTCTGTCCTAGTTTATTTAGCCATTATTTACTTGCAGGTAGGTAAGTATGCCTGTCTATTGCTAGGCATTTAGAATGTTTACATGGTTTTGCTGCTTTAAACAGTATTACACGTACATCACATCTTACATAGTTCATTTTGCAAGTATGTAAATATCCCTCTTGAACAGATTTTACAAAAGTGGAATTGCTAAGCTATAGGCAGTAGTCATTTTGATAGTGTTCCAAATTATGCTCCTAGGGCATTGAATCGGTTCATACTTCCAAAAGCAGTGGATTTGTCCACACCTTTCCAGTTCAATATGTTATCCACTTTTTTGATTTTTGCTAATAGAGATTAGAAAGAGAATGATATTTTTAATTTGTATTACTTTTTAGTGTGGTAGAGTATCCTAAGCCATTTGTATGTCTTTTTTTTGTTGTTGAATTGTCAGTTCATTCCCTTTGTCTGTTTGTCTGTTGGGTTGTTGGCTGTTTTGGTTAATGTGTGGTACCTCCTAGTGAATGAAGGAAATTAACTCTTTGTAAGCAAGTTGCATTTTAGCCTGCCAACAAGTGAATTCCCTTATAAGGTGAATATTGGTTGTCTCTGGAATGTGGATTGAAGGAGAAGAAATGGGGACCTTTCTCTTTATACATTTTTGAATTTAGAGTTTTGATATGTATATCTTGATTTTATAACTTAGACAATTAAAAAAAAACCCTCGTCTTAGTAACCTCGTGATCAATGAGTGTGTGATTTATTGTACCTAGTATCTCTCACTTTTACCTAGTGTAGCCGTATTAGGGGAAGGGGGATAACCAAGAAATATAAAAATAAATAAAAATATATTTATAAATATAAATATGTATGAACATATATAAAGAACTGCTAAAATGTTATGATTTTATAGTCAACAGAGATCAGCCTGTTGTGTAAAGAAGAGTTTAAAATTTATCTGTAGTTAAGTTTTTAAGATTTGCTTTAACTGTCTTTGTCACACTTTAGTACTTGGAAGCTTTTCTTTTAAGTGCTCTGAAATACCTTTACAAATACTGCAATTATTTGTTCCTTAAATTGTTCCTTGGGTGAAATCATTTGTGAATGGGGTCTTTATTTTTCCTCTTTCTCCCTTTTGGGCATATGTAATGCACATAGTTCTTTGGCCACTTCCTCTGTTTTCACTGTTGTTGTTTTTCCTGTGGTAATTAGTCTTTTAGATTTTCTACTTCTTTCGGAAAACTTTCAATGATTTATGTTTTCCTAAGAATATCATCCATTTCTTCTTCTTCAAATTTATGTAGAGTTGAGCAAAATAGTTTCATTTCCTGTATATTAGTGGTGCTCAAACATTTTGATCTGAGGACCCCTTTAAACTCTTAAAAATTATTGATAACTGGAAAAAACTTTTGTGTATGTAGTTTATAGCTATAGATTTGAGAAATTAAAACTGAGACATTTTAACGTTTTTAAATGCTTAAAACTAATAACCCATTATATTTAACATGAGTAACATTTTTATGAAGAAGGATCCCTGTATTTCCGATGCAAAAATTTTCCATGAGAAGTGTGGCATTGTTTCACATTTTTGTAAATCTTTACTATTTGACTTAATGGGAGACAGCTGGATCCTCATCTCTGCTGGCAGTCAGTCTGTTGTGACATTATTTTGGCTGAAGTATATGAAGTATATCCCTTTCATATAAGTTGGAAAAGGGAGGAGTGTTTTAATATTCTTAGATAATTGCATGTATTTTTCTGCTACACCAAAACTCCACAAGTTAAGACTGTGAGAAACTATTAGTGGGCTTTTCATACTTAGGTACATCAAAATCCATGGGTCTGGGGGCACCTGGGTGGCTCAGTTAAACATCTACTTTTGGTTTCCAGAGTCCCAGGATTGAGCCCCCACATGGGGCTCCCTGCTCAGCTGGGAGTTTGCTTCTCCCTCTGCCCCTCACCCTGCTCTTGTGCTCTCTCTCTCTCTCTCTCAAATAAATAAAATCGTAAAAAAAAAAAAAAAAAAAACAAAAAAAAAAAAAAAAAAAAAAATCCATTGGTCTGTGTTGCATTTTGAAGGAATCTTTACCTGCATGTAACTTTGTAACGTTTTGTAGATCATTTGGAAAATACTGGTTCAGTAAGTTTGCTGATTTTTCAAATGTTGACATATTTTATAATATCAAAGAATCACAAATCAGTAACATCATTAGAAAAGTCATTAGGTATTGGAAAATTGTCAACCTCACGGTGGCAGATATGCCAAGTTTTCCAAAATTCTATTTTTCCTTTGAAAGCTTCAATTTTTTTGTCAACAAATACTATCATTTAAATGACAGACTCACTTCATTTATTTTTGAGATAATGTCTACCTGTCAGATACTGAAGTCTAAATGACTATAGTGTGACCATCAGCCATTTTAATTTTTTTTCCAGGAAAAAAATGTGACTAATTCTGGTTGCAGCTCAGGTACACAGGTGCTTCAGTCTTTGAGGCAACTGTTGTTAATTCAGTATTCAAATATCCAATATTCTTAGATGTATTTACTAGTTCTGTTGTTTTTCTAATTTTGAAAATTAAATTCAAAATTTATTTAAAGTGGAAATATACCTGATTTTAGCATTTTTCAGAGGAGGGAGTTACTAGATGTTCTCTATAGAAATAGAAGATTGAGTATAAAATAAACTTACAAAAAAATAAATCCCTTCAAAATATCTTGAGATCCACACAAAACAAAATAATAAAATAAAATGAAGATGTAACAAAATGATAACACAAGGGCCAAACAGATTAATTAATAAATGTAAACGGACTGTATTATTCTCTTGAAAGAAAAAGATGTTCAGATTGAAGCACAAAACCCCACCTAAATATTATATATAAAAAAGACATCAGAAAAATGATTCAGAAAAGTTAAAAAAAAAAAAAAAGGAATGTCAAAGGTATAAAAAGTAAAGCAAGAATAAGAATCTTAATAGCAGACATGTTCGGTTCCAGGGGAAGAGCATTAAGCACCACAAAGACGGGGACTTACAATGATAAAAACCATGGGTAAATCTGCAGTAAAGATCTAATCATTAAGAATAGCCAGGGGGCGCCTGGGTGGCCCAGTCGTTAAGCGTCTGCCTTCGGCTCAGGGCGTGATCCCGGAGTTTGAGGATCGAGTCCCACATCGGGCTCCTCCGCTGGGAGCCTGCTTCTTCCTCTCCCACTCCCCTGCTGTGTTCCCCTCTCTCGCTGGCTGTCTCTCTGTCACATAAATAAATAAAATCTTTTTTAAAAAAAAAAAGAATAGCCATTCACCAGATAAGTAGCATTAACAACCATAAGCAAAAACAACAGGAAATAAAAGGAAAAATAGAAACTCAATAGTAGTAAACTTTATTTCATTTTTAATCCATGAAGTTCAAGAATACATAGAAAATAACAAAGTAGGTCTAATTGATAGTTATTAAATTCTGCATTCTGAAAATGGAGAACTCCTTTTGAGTGCCCATAGAGTTTTCACAAAACTGTCAGTATGTTTGGCAGTAAGTTAATAAATTTCTGTAGTAGACGTATTTGACGTTCATTTTTAGCTTGCCAACAATTGAATTCCTTTATAAGGTAAATACTGATTGTCTCTGGAATGCGGATTGAAGGAAAAGAAATGGGGACCTTTCTCTTTGTATGTTTTTATATTTAGAGTTTTGATATATATATGTGTTGATTTTATAACTTAGACAATAAAAAAAATCCCTCATCTTAGTAACCTCGTGATCAGTGAGTATGATCAGTAAGTATTTCCCACTTACCTAGTGTAGCCTTGTTAGGGGAAGGGGGATAACCAAGAAATATAAAAATAAATAAAAATAAAGATGAGTGTATATATTTATAAGCATAAATATATAAACATATATAAATATAAAAAATAAAATAATATAAAAGAAACCTCATCATAGTAACCTCTGATCAGTGAGTATGTAATTTATTATACCTACTCTCTACTAATGTGCCTAGTATCTCCCACTTACCTAGTGTAGCCTTCTTAGGGGAAGGAAGATAATCAAGAAATATAAAACAATCTATATCTATAAAGAATTAGGCGAGGTGGACACGTTTGCCTGATTTTTAATCATGAATAATTCTTGCCAAACACAGAGTTCAATTCATGTTCCTTCAAAGTAATTTGGTATCCTTGATCACAAGTGTGCTGGATTACCATGTGAACATAATTAGGTATATAGTTACTCTGATAACTTATCTCTGTTATCATTTGTTTGGAGGGCCTTTATGGTCAGTTTGGAACCATAAAATGAATGCAATTCCATTAGCATTATATCCTCAATAAAAACAATTAGAATGTCAATAATGAATGTAAATTGTGGACAACATTGATAACTAGGTTGTAATATTTTAAATATGGTTGGAAAAACTGAATAGCAAAACTTCACTTGGTTCTTTTTGTAATTATAGAAAGAACTGGTTGTCTTCTTGGGCTGTGTTGCAAGGTTCATCTTTACTCTTTACCAAAACTCAAGGAAGCAGCACAAGTTGGGTAAGTACTTCCTCTCTTTGAAGGCTTTACACATTTAAATTATGTGGATAGAGTTGTACCTGAGTTTCCCAAAGAGTTTTTAGAGTCCTTCTGGCTACAGCTGGTGTGCAAATAGAAGTAAATGAAGTTTTTTTAGAAGATGCATTTTGACTTGTAACAAAAGAGGAGGGCTAATTAGAAGTCTGATTCGTTGTATTATTAAAATCAACAAAATCTATTTTATCCATTGAACTAGAAGGTGGGCTTACTAATACTTGGGCATTACAGAACAAGATAGATCTCTTGATTCAGCTCCAGGATTTTACAGGTTTCCCCTGCTGTGCAAAAGCAAGGCGTTCCTACGAAACCTTTGTAAAGCAAAGAAGCGGTTATCATTAATCTACATGGAAAAATTTTTGAGCATTCCCAGACCCACCCTCCCCACCAAACACAAAACAAAACACCTCTTTTAGGCTGTTCTGATACCTTAGGACATATCTTGCTAATGGATACACAAGTGCTCACAGGGTCAGAATTATGGTGGATTGATACGGATGTGCTGAGTGTGGTTTCCTTAGAAGGAGCTTGGTGGGCCACTTCCGCTGCTCAGGGTGCGTCCTGCCTCCATAACTGCTTACAGTGCAACAAATGCTGAACACTATTTTCACTTTTCACCTTTTTTAATGAAAGTGAAAATACTCATCAGATTTGTTTTGGTTAGCAAAAACAGGTACTAATGTCGGTCTTTTGTAAAAGCAAAGTGGTGTAACGTGAACTTTTGAAAAGCAGGGGATACCTGTAAAGCTTCCCTGTGCTTGTGACTTGGCTAATTCAGCTATTTAGTAAGAAAGTAAGTAAAGAAATATGTCAAACCCCACCTTGAATTGCGATCTGATCTTTGGATACTGGTCAGTGATTCAGGTATCCGTATCCGTATATAATGTCAGCCAGTTTTTGGAAGAGTAAGTAAATGTCCCATTACTCGTGGGATTTTGAAGTTTTTTGTATATCTGTTTACTGTTGTTAACTCCTTGGTTAATTTGTAATACAGATACTGAAAATTATAATTTGTGACATATAACAGCTAACACTTTTTGAATGCTTAATATATATCCGGTACTGTTCTAAGGGCAGAAGATTAGATCTGTATTATTCTCTTAAGTCTGATATAGCTACTGTTTATCATCCTCTCTTCCCCTTTTGTAGTTGAGAAAATGAGGTATAAAACAGTTAAGGAGCTTGCCGAAGGTTGCAGAACTAGCTACTAAGGGGCAGATGTAGGTGGCATTCTGTCGCCAGAGTCCATGCTCTGGGTATTTCCAAAAATTTATGATAATTGAGTTTGAAAGGCCAATGCTTAAATAAAATTTTAAATGAAATCAATCTAATGTCTTTAGTTTGCTTTATATTGTACCTTAACCAATATTTTCTTATATTTACTGAGTTGCTTTGAAATTAACAGGACCTATGGACCTTATGTTTGATGAAAAAGAAAATCCATTTATAAAATTCAAGCAAATTCTACTCATCTGCATTTATAATGTAGCCATTTAACATTCTTCTCAACCAGGAATGCCACAGAGCATGTTAGTCCACAAATACCTTGATATGGCAACCCAAAAATCTTCTCGTTTGGGCACTAAAATGAACATTCTAGAATGTTCCTTCTGTTTTACTTCACCCTTGGTTTGTTTCGTTGTTTAGCCAGTATAGTGGAACTGACCTGTAATATGCTTTCCATATTTAAAGATTGGAGTTTTGGTTTCACTTATCTTAAAGTAAATTGATAATTATGTGTTTTTCATTTTCTTCCCCTGAGGTAAAGCATATGGTACTTTCGTTCGTGTTAATGCATTTCTACAGAGTTATGCAATTATTTCTTCTTCCTACTTGTGGCTCAACTTTTATTTGAAATTGAGTGCAGGAAATGAATGAAAGAAGAGAAATGGAGAAACAGGGATTGATAAGTAATAAAAAAAAAAGTACCTGAAGAAAGCTGGATAATGGGCATTTATTTTATAGTTTCTGATACTTAAAGCTGAGGTTGTGTGGTATGTAGAGATAAAGTAGAGCATTATGGTAAGAGAGGCATCATTTAGATAGGCAGATTTGTATGTTTTAAAAAGAAAATGGAAACTTCTTTTTAAATGTAAAGATGTTAAGTGAATACCTCAGCACATGATTGTTAGTACAGACTGATTGCATTTTATTTAAGGTTTTCACTCTTGAAGGTTTTACATAATACAGAACTCATAATTAAATCTAATCCTGACAAAGGGTGTGAGGTATTTCTTTCATCAGCTAGTTGTGTCACTGTGTTGCCATGTGGCAATAGCGGAAGCAGAGTTTAAAATTCACTTGAGCTAGCCAGTTTGGAAATTGTAGAATTCTTAATGAATTTTTATTTTTGGGGATTTGCTATTTGAATTTTTGCCTTTAAATGAAATTTTATTAATATATTGTGAGACTCATACAATACATTATCATTTCAGATTAGTATAATAAAATACAGCCATACTGTATTTATAGTCCCAATAAAAACTAAACAGCTGTGGGAGGTGATAAAATGCTTGGTTATGAAGTCAATTCTTAATTTTTGTTTTATGGCATATTTAAAGATCAGACTGTCTTGCTCTTTCTTTCCATATGTAACACTTACTAAGGGAATGAAAACTAATTTAAATGGTCTAAGTAAAAGCAAGTAAGATTATTCAAATGAAAATTGTGTGAAAGTGTATAATGTATTTTGGCATTATACAACATTCATAAGTATAAAAAATTGGTGAAATAATGAGAGGCTTCTTAATTAACTCTGTAATTAGGGTTGTTAAAAAGGATTTAAAAAAAATCATAGTTCTGTTTCTCTGCTCAGTCACCAAGTAGGTTTATTGTAGGTAAAATATATCCTGTTTGTATAGGGAAATAACACCCGAGGATGGGATTCGAAAGCTGGTATGCAAGCCGAAGAGACAAAAATCACCTATAGTGAAAATTGTCTTTGAGAGTCTCTTAGGAAGGTGTTGTTAGAAGTTGATCTGTAGCAGAGCTGTTTTTTGCCTTTGATGTTGGAAGAGATTGCTTTTCCTCCAGTTGAGTTTGGTTTATGTTAAGGGGCTGTGTTGCAGAGGTTTGGTTCTTTAAAAATTAGTTTTCACACATAGTGCAAAAACCTACACCTAGGTCCACTTGAAGAAAGAGCAGGTTCAAATCTTCTGCTCGCTCCAGAGCATGTATTCGTTGAGTGAAGGCTGAGCAAATGATCCACACTATTTGAAGTTGGTTTTTTGTTTTTGTTTTTAAATAATTCACGCTTTGTATTTAGTTTTGGTCCCATGGATAGTTAATATTGAGTAAACAAAACATATATATGCAGCATGCGACTCCACTCTATAAGATAAATTTTACATAGATGCTCTATCACCCAGTGAGCCGTTCTTTCTTCTTTAGGCTAGATACATTCCAGTTGTTTTCTGTGTAATATTAGTTATCTCCTGGATTGTGATATCGATAGCATAAATTGTACTTGCTTTTTTTCTTACTTCATTTCACCTACTTTGTTCAACAGACATAAAAGCCTGTTTTGTGTTAGGCATTGTGTTAAAAGTTTGGAGATTTAGAAATAAGTAACATGGTCTCTGTCTTCATGGCTTACACAGTAATGGGGAAGACCAACAAGTGCACGTTGACAATATGACATGACATGTATTCCCTTTCAAATATCATTCATCATATTCCTTGAGTATTACAAAAATCACCCCATGAATACCACTAATTATTCAAATTTACTTATACGTGCTTTTAAATTTCTAAAATTTGTCTCCTTTTTGGGTCAGATAATTCTTCCGGGGCCTCTCCTATAAATGGTATGGTATTTAGCAGGAGACAGAATCGTCCCCACCTTCAGTTATGACAGCCACAAATGTCTCCAGACGTTGTCACATATCCCCTAGAGGACAAAATTTCCTGTGGTTCAGAACCACTGTCCTAGAGGAAGGGGAAGGCAAACTGGATGGTAGGGCCACTCCCAAGAGAGGCCTTAGAAAGAGATACCAGAGGACATTGTCCGGCAGGTCACAAGGAGGAAGCTCAGGGATTTCTGGGTAAGGGGCTGAACAAGGTGGCAGTGGGCCAGATGTGACTGTCCCTATTACCCCTCAAGTCTTCTGTTGTGAATATAGGCTAAGACAGTCTGTTTAATGTAATTTCTGTAAAGCATTCACCTTAAAAATAAAATACAAATTTATATAGTAAAAGTCAGAAAATTTTCTGAGATACAAGCTTTGTGTTGTGTCTGCTTGTAGAATTGTATTTTTGTCCCATTTGGTTCCATATGCTTTTCTCTTGTGTGTCATTTTGCCATTGTGCATTATTATGACATCATCATTTTCTTCCCTTTCTCCGTCAAGTCATTCTGCCAACAGGGCTCAGTCTCTGAGCTCTTGCTTTCGCTGCTTTCTTCTTGGAAAAATTCTGTCAGTCGTCGGCCTGCATATGTAAAATCTGATCCTGTTTCAGCTGTCACTGTATGTGTTCTTGTTGCATGCCCCTTGCCACAATAATTCCATTTTCTTTGCCCTGACTACATTGGAGGGATGTATGATAGAGTGGGACTAGAATTTGAAAAAGGATGAATAACAAACACAAAATTTTGCCAGCCATATTGAATGCATTTTTACCAGCATTCCATGCCCTGTCATTGTACTTGTATTTGGTTGCTCTGTCCTACTTGGTTAGTTGTTTGTATCTTAGCTTACAGCTAACCATTGACAGAGCATGTGATGACAACAAGTTATAAGTACATTGATTTTTATCATTGGGTTAAATGTGCACATTTAAGTTTTATAACTTTTGAGATATGTCATTTTTACTCAGAAAGTTAATTTTGTTCATCGTAACTTTATGGTTAAATGTCTTTTGAATGACAAAAAGTACTTAAGAAGGCCAAGAGTTTGTAGAATAGTTAAAATTTTTGTGATTGTTATTATGATTCCACTAATAAAAATTTCATTTAATATCCTAAACTTTGTTTTGATTCCACTAATAAATTCAGTATGATATCCTAAATGTTGTTTTAACAAGTACATTATTTAAGTCCACGTTGCTAGCTGAAAAGATGAAGTAAAAGGGAACAGATGAAGTCGAACCATTTATTAAATGCAAAGCTACTGAATAGTTATTGACATTATGAATAGTGCATAAGATGTCACCAGGTTGATGGGTAAGATCCATTTCCAATGACAAACATAATTTAACTTGAAAATATTTTAAGAAATGAAATTTTCTGTAACAAATCTTTGACCTTAAGATTACAGTTCATTAGCCCTTAAAGATTTTTAAAACCTCTAAATGTTTCAGTAAATAGGAATGTTATTTTCTATTCTTAGTTAACAGACTAAACAAAAATTTAACTTAATGATGGCAAGATGCAGAGTAAGTCTATATTTAACATGAATTTTCTGCTACTTGCTAATCTTTTCCTTATCTGGTTAACAAAATATAATAGCTATCTAAGTGCTTTTTCTTTTCAAACCACCCATGTCAGCTGTCTTCCTGTTCTTTTCACAGTTCCTTATTAAATTGCTGAGGCTTTATTAGCATCTGGCTCTAGTTATAATTTCTAACAAAGGCTGAATAAAAGAATATGGGGCTTAGAGTTTTCTGTTTTTACAAGTTACTGTTAGTTGTTGACAACATGAATAGTCGATAAAGAAATAATTCTTGAAAGCACAGAATCAGGTTTAGAGAATGTTTTATTAGGTGGAAAAGCACTTGATATCTGCCAGATATTATTTATACATATGTAAGAATATTGCCTTGCCTTTTTGAACACATCATTGTACCTGATTATACATAGTCTAGAATCAGTTCCAAGAAATGAAATTGCTAAAGCCAAAGGATACATGTATTTGTAAATTTGCAAATACAGTGTTACCAGTTTTCCCTCTCTAGTCATTATTCCAGTTTATACTCTACTTGCGTATGAAGGCCCCATACTCTATGAAAAAAGTTTTTTTATTATTATTATGTTCAATTAGCCAGCATATAGTAGTACATCAGTAAAAACATAGTTTTTTGTCTAACTTCTGGATTTTTTTTTTCCTGTATTGATGGGCTGAAAAAGAGTTTAGTGTGGCTTTATCTTATATTTTTCTTATTAAATGGAAGTTGAGCCATTTTATTTCTGTTTCTATGAGCAATATATTCATGTCTTACAGACATGTCAGTTTTAAAGTAGGAATTGTTATTTTATAATAAAGACAAAAATTTGAGGTAATCACCTGTTTGGTTTATGGTTAATAGTTGGTCTTAATTCTTTTTGATATACATGTGTGCACGAACATCACAAATGTTCTTCCTTTTTTCTAAAATGAAGTTTGGGAGTAATCAGTCCAAGCCAGAGTTCACGGTGGACCTAAAGGGGGCGACGGTGGAGATGGCTTCGAAGGATAAATCCAGCAAAAAGAATGTGTTTGAGGTAATACATTTATTTTCTAAGTATGATTCACATTCTAAACTGTAGTAATTGGATGTTCTTTTTTTGAATTCTTTTGAGCTGTTTCAGTGTGACCGATTAAGGCAAAGCTGGTCATTAATTCAGTCAGTTTGGTATCATAATTTAAGGGAGAAAAAGCTGGCATGAAAAGCTGGGCTTCATTTGGGTAAGTCGTTGGATCTCAGACTATAGATGACAAGCCTTTGTTCCCCAATCACGCCTTTCCCTACCAAGAATAAAAAGGGGGTGGTTTCAGATCACCTGGGTGGCTCAGTCCATTAAGCGTCTGCCTGCCTGCCTTTGTCTCAGGTCATGATCTCAGGGTCCTGGGATCGAGTCCTGCATGGGGGGGTGGTCCCTGCTCAGTGGGGAGCCTGGTTCTCCCTCTGCCTGACGCTCCCCCTGCTTGTGCTCACTCTCTCTCTGACAAGTGGATAAATCAAATCTTAAAAAAAAAAAAAAAAAAGTGGGGTGTGTGTGTGTGGTTTCCTTTACCTACCAAATCTAATATTGAAAAATAAATTGAAACCTTTTCGTTTTGTCCATTTTGTCATTAAAAAATCTTCTCCTCCCCGTACCCCCAGGGGCACCTGGGTAGCTCAGTCTGTTAAGAGGCTGTCTTCAGCTCAGGTCATGATCTCAAGGTCCTGGGTCGAGCCCCCGTGTTGGGCTCCCTGCTCTGTGGGGAATCTGCTCCCTCTTCCTCTACCCCTCCCCCTGCTTGTTCTCTCTCTCTCTTTCTCAAATAAATAAATAAAAATAAAAAAAAAATAAAATCCCCCCCTGTAATATATGATTCTGTATCAGTTATTTATTGCAGCATATCAGACCACCTCAGGATTTAGTAGCTTGAGAAAAGAGCCATCCGTTTGTTCGGTTTGGCGTGTGCTAGGCTGAGTGATTCTGATCTCCATGTGGGACCATTCATGAGGCCTCAGTCATTCAGTGGCTCGCCCGGATCTGGATGGTCTAGTTCACATGTCTAGTGTCGGTGCCAGCAGTTTGCTAGGCCTCCTTCTTTATAAGATCTCTCTCTCAAGGAGGCTGCCCCAGGCTGCTTCACATGGTAGTGTCAGGCTTCCAAGAGGGTGAGAGTGGAAGCTACGACACTTCCCGAGGCTTAGATTTAGAAGTCACACATCAGTGTATTCTGTTGGGTAAAGCAGTGGGAAGGCCAGGTGAGTATTCAGGGTTGTGGGGAACTAGAACCCACCTGTTGATGGAGGTGTAGTAAAGGCACGTTGCAGAAGGGTGTATATGTGGAGATGGGAAGAATTATTTAGACTGTCTTTGCGAAGTCTTCCAGATCCCAGCCTTCCTTTATAGCCTCGTGTGTCAGCTCTTTCCTGTTTTGTTCATGCAGTTGCTGTTTTCCAAGTGAAGCCTAGGTTTTCCTGCTGTGATTTTTACTCTTTATTAGTACTGACCCATGGCAGTTCCTGCTTGTCAAGTGTTACCTGTCTTCCAAGACCCATCAGAAATGCTACCACAACCCTGATGCTTCTTTTTTATGTTTTTAACATAGTATTTAATTTAGTGTACCTTAGGTTACCGTCATCCGTAAATTGTCCCACTAGGTGATGATGATTTTTTTTGTTTGTTTTTAAGCAGAGAAACTATCTTTTTCCTTATCTTTAAGAAAGAACCTCTAACAGAGTATCTTATGTGCAGTGAATATTCAGTATTGGTTGACTGGCTTGATCCACTGTCTTGAAAGAAGTACAAGAAAGGAAGTCAGTGTTTCCTGAATTAGCCTTGCAGTTTCAATAAGTGATTTCAGAGTGAAAACGAATCCATGGTCAAACAAATGTAGGCAGTGGTGTAGGTGTTTGTCTTTCCTTAGAAAAGCAGAGCACCCTGGAATATCAAATCCCTGAGACATTTTGAAGGAGAGAATCTTGTGTAATTTTCTTTTATCCAGTATTTCCCGAATTAGTCTCATGTAACTGTTTTTTTTTTTTTCCTTTTTTTTTTTTTTTTTTGAGGAATACCTTTTTTAAACATTACTTCGGGAACTATGTTTGAGGCATATGTCTCAGAATGTTGTTTGGGAAACATTGCCATATGTTCCTCAAGGAAAAAAAATAAACATTTACCAACCAGAAAATAGGAGGAATGTTTGCTCCTAATACCTCAAAATTTTTCCTCAGTCAAGTGTAAGAAACTTTGAACCAAAGAAATTATACATAAATTGGTTACTGCCCTCATATAGAATAATACATTCTATCCTTACTTGAGTTAGTTCATGATTTGACACAATTTAGTATTGTTTCTGCCCAAAAGTGGTGTAACATTTATTGTCTATGCCTTGTTTTAGTATTAAGCCATTTTATTTATTTGCGTATAAAATAGGAAATAATAAAAGCTTTAACTCTTTCATATATGTTTCTACATTTATTTTTTAATTGGAGAGAAAAACATACCTTAGATTTACATAAAAATATCACAGATTTTATTTCTTTACAAATGAATTTTCAGTTCTAATTAAAAAATGTACAGCTTTGATACTTATTTTTTAATGATAACAGTATACCAGATTTCAGCAAGTTTTATCGCATTTGTGTGTTGGAATTTGGGACCCTTAAATTATTAGATTTTCATTGAGAACTTTTTGTGAGGAAAACTTCCTGTTTTATAAAATAATTCCTCTGGGATTCTTTTATATTAAAAGATACTTCCCTGCTATGCATTACTTTAACCTTTCATGACTCAATATAATATGGCATCTAGTCTTCTGCTGGTGGTTTTCTGGACTTTGGCGTGAATATATTCGTTTATTTGGGGGCTCTTGGTTAGCCCAGTCAGTGGATCATGTGACTCATGATCTCGGGCTTGTGAGTTCAAACCCCACACTGGGTGTAGAGATTACTTAAAAATAACAATGAAATCTTAAAAAAATATTTTTTTTCATTATAGTGAAAGCGCTAACCATCCTCCTTTTTTTCCCCTTCCTTTTCTCTAAAGCTGAAAACTCGTCAAGGAACAGAACTGCTAATTCAGTCTGATAATGACACTGTTATTAATGATTGGTTTAAAGTTCTTAGTAGTACTATCAATTATCAGGTATGTGTTTGACTTAGGTAATTTTTTTTACTTCAGAGCTGTTTTTCTTTTCTGCATTCTAATTGGTTATTCCAGTTTGTATGTGATAAACACTTTTTAAATATGTATTTTGACAAGAGGTAGGAAAGGCAGTGGTAGTTTAGCAGTTCCTTGGGGCTGGTGAATGTTTTAATACTCTCAGTTATACAATACTTGCTAGTAGTGGATTTTAAATAATTTTCACATGAGGCATTGGTCCAAAAAGAAGTAATTCAAGAAGAGGGACAAACCGTTCCTAGTACATAGTATTTAACGACCAGTGAGTTGGGAACAGTACTGTTTGGTGGAGACAGGTCCTAGGTAAAGGTATGAAATGAATGAAGCTATAGTCTCTTCAGGAGCACTTTTTCTTTCCTATGACATCTCTCTAGCTACCCCAGCCATGTTCTAGTTCTCCCCCGTCTCCCATCCAGGGATGTGTTCATTACCCTCATGTTCCTGGTAAATTTCCTCTTATGTGTGTGTATAAGATATATATGATACATAATATAATATGTTATATAACACACACACACACAACACACACACCAACCAAAAAGAACCTCAAGTTTCTATTCTGCTGCTGTTAGTATGAGCAGGAAGAAACAGATAGGGGCTGTACTTTTTCAGACTATATTCTTACACCCTCACTATATGGGGACATGGCTCCTGACTAAGGATCATACATCAGTGACAAAAAGGAAAGTGAATACTTACGGGAGTGTGTTATGGATTTAAACTAAACAAAGATTGAAAAAAAGTTTGGAATCAAAGGCTTTAGTAGAGATTGAGAGGTCTTTCAGAGACTATAGGTGAAGCCTCATTATAATAAGGTTTAGGATCTTACTGAGGTGTCCTATCACTATGGGTTTTGTGTTTTCACTTAGTAAATAGAGAGGTTAGATTTGATTGTCTCCAAGTATCCTTTTAAACTCCAAAATTTTTATGATGCACTCAGTTCAAAACAACTGGATTTGGAATCTTGAGTATTAACTCTTCCTCTTCCTTTAACGCTTCTAGCCAGTTACTCACCCGTCTGTATAAATATTCTTCCTTTGCAGTTTGTAATATTGTATATTTCTGAATCTTGTCTCTTCTTTTCCATTTACTCCTGAAACCATCATCAGAACTTTATATGTTAGATGAGAGTCACTTCCTAAACAGTTTTTCTTATTTCATCTCATCCCTCACCAATCTGTTCTTAATAGCGTTGCTATATGAAACTCCCTAGTGTTAACTTCAATAATACTCTCCTGCTCAGTAAAGCTTCTGTGACTCTTATTAAAATTCAACAACCTGAGCCCAGTCTATCATTTCACATGTATGTTCTACTCTACCCAGTATGGGCTTTCAGCTCTAGTCACTGTAATCTGTTCCCAATCCCTTGAAAGCAGGTATGGCTGCATTCATTTAACAAATGTGGGAGTGCTTTGCCTTGGAGATAAAGCAGCATGCAACCAGGTGCTACGCCTTTCTGTGTGGAATTTACAGCCAAAGACAGAGGATTACTGAAGACCGACAACTGGGCAGTTAATACAGTGAAATGTGATGAGGTTTATGATGGTGAGGGATATACAACTTACTGTAAAAACACTGATTAGGTAGAGGCCAACCTAGTGTTAGGGGTCCAGGAAGGCCTTTTGCAGAGAAAGTGGGTTGTTGTTGTTGTTTTAATTGAAGCCTATAGGATCAGGAAATAAGCCAAGTGAAAAGAGAGTAACATATTGTTGACTATGAAATTTAAAATACATACTGTTTACAAAGCGGCAAAAGATACTGTAGAAATATACATAATAGATGTAGAAAGATGCACCAGGGGGCCCCCGGGTGGCTCAGTCGTTAAGCGTCTGCCTTCAGCTCAGGGCGTGATCCCAGAGTCCTGGGATCAAGCCCCACATCAGGCTCCTCCGCTGGGAGCCTGCTTCTTCCTCTCCTGCTCCCGCTGCTTGTGTTCCCTCTCTCGCTGGCCGTCTCTCTCTCTGTCAAATAAATGAATAAAATCTTAAAAAAAGAAAAAAAAAGAAAAAGAAAGATGCACCAGACTTCTGCAGGGAAAATTGCAAAACTTTTTTGAGAAACATTGAAGAAAATCTAATTATATGAGAAGTATATCATGGATTAAAAGATTCAATAATGTAAAGATAAAATGTTCTTCCAAATGATGTATAAATTTATAGACGAGATTTTTGATTCTCATTCAAAATGCTAGTAGGTTTTCTGGTGGAACTTGGCAAGCTTATTCTAAAATTCATACCAGAATTTTGGTAAAAATACCCAAGACACTCTTGAAGAAGAAAATGGAGGACTTGCTCTATCAGATGTCAAGACTTCTGTAACTATATTAATTAATACACATGCTGTCCATACCAGGGTAGATCTACAGACCTGTGGAACAGAGTAAAGAACCTAGAAATCAACATTCCTTTGGACACTTCAGTTTTTTAACTTGAGAAAGTGACTTTGGTTAGGCTGTACATGAGCTCTAGGATTTCTTTCAACATTCATGAATCTGTGAGTGCTATTACTAGCTATTGATACAAAGTATAATTTGAAAAGATCGTTGGTGTGAAAAATTAACGTGCCCTTGGCTAGTTAGCTTTCTCTTGTACTGTTAGCACAGAATGTAGCTTCATCGTGTTCTCTCTTGTAGGTCAGAACCTCTTAACTCTTGTTACTGTCATTCTTATGCGTTTGCTCTGCATGAGGGAAGATAGCCTCATCATCGGTGTATAAACGCATTATCCTGTGAATAGTCAGCATTTTTTTCTTTTTTGAAATTCAGAATTAATGAATTCCCCCTCTATAGGGGAAAAAGAATATTTTTCTGAAGATTTACCAAGTGTCTGACTCATATATACTATATACTAATTGGTTCCCTAAAATCATTTGGGAGGATCAGTTACTGATTATTCTGAGAATTATTCTATTACATCTAAAATAATCTCAAGTGTAATATGTGTTTGGGAAATCTTTAATCAATAGACAGTAGAAACTGATGAAGCAATTGAAGAGGAGATACCAGATTCCCCAGGAATAGAAAAGCATGATAAGGAGAAGGACCATAAGGACCCTAAGAAGCTTCGCTGTAAGTTCTTCTTTACCTATTTTGTTAGTCGCTTGACTGAACATCTTCTCTTAGCTTTTCGAATATTTTAAATACATAAAGGCTGAATGGAATCTCCAGTGTTACCAGGAAATCATAACGTTAGGTATTTGCAATCTTAGTTTTTTAGGAGTATCTCTCCTTGTTCACTCCTTGTCATTTTTCAGCCTCATCGTGTGCACCCCTACAGCATCTTACTAATTTTAAGATGTGGTCCTTCAAGAGAAGAAAAGTGTATTAGAATGCATTTCTGTTGAGGTATCCAGGAAGCTGAACTATACTGATTTAAAAATATATAATTACTGCTTAAGATCTAGATAGGATCTTACACTTGAAGAAGTCAAAAGTCATGGGACATGTACCATAGTTCACACTGGACACCAGGCAGCCATCTCTGGACTAGGATATGTCTGTGCAGGTGCAGCTGCATGCATTCATACCTCCAGACCATTAGCGTGTGTGTGTGTGTGTGTGTGTGTGTGTGTGTGTGTGTGTGTGTGTGATGAGCTAAAGCCAGCAAACTTAAGAGTAGCATTTTTAATGCAGGCCCCTTGTGAATTACATTGTTTATTAGATAGGCCATTACCTGTGGCTCTGAACTCGTTAAATGTATTTTAACAATTCCACATTTAACTGAGAATTTTTGGCCTTTGGATTAACTGAATGATTAGAAAATCATTTCTATTTTTGTTCTCCCACATTCTAATGAAGGTTAGGCCTATTAACTGACATTATAACAATGTAAACACATGAAAATTTGATTATTTGAATGCTTTACTAATACATTCTGTGTGCTCTCAACTTTCCTCAAATATAGTTCTTTTCAAGAAATTTAGTTTTTGGATATTTTTTATTGGAACCAAAAAAGAAATCAGAGTTATGGCATTGTAGGACATTTTCAGGTGGTCCTGTTCTTAGTTTAGAGGTAATTATGGTGAGATGTGGTTTGCTTAAAGTACACATAATTGAGATGGATATATATATATCTCTGGACTCCTAGTTCAGTAAGTCTGCTGCAGGATAGGGACTTTTTTTGTTTATGTTTTATGCACATTGTTTTTCCTCATCATTTTACCTTCTAAAACTGATGGAGAGTCAAAGGAGATAAGTAGTATCATTTGTGAAATAATGAGTATAAATTAGAATAACTAGTATCTTAGTACATATACCAAAGAAGGTACAGTTTGTAGTCAGTGTTTAGTGAGAAAAATGAAATGTTTTGTTTAGTTTGTCACTTTGAAATTGGGTCTGTGTTAGCTTGATTCTTGACATACTACTATTTAACTATATTAAAGTTAGAATAACTGAATTTATAACTATGATTTTTACATATGAAATTAATATGTTTTGAGTTCTAGGTGGAAAAATTTTTATTAAAAAGTTTTTGTTTTATGAAATGCTTAATATCTGTTTGTATTAAGCCGCGAAAGTGTCTAGCATAGATTCTTCAGAACAGAAAAAAACCAAGAAAAACTTAAAGAAGTTTCTTACACGGCGCCCCACTTTGCAAGCTGTTCGTGAAAAAGGTTATATTAAAGGTAGGTAGAAGTGACGTTTTTAATCATGAACTTTGGCCAGAATCAGAAATAAGACATTTTAAATTAAAAACTGAAAATTTTTTGAACAGTAAAAATGTTTTCATTCTTTAAAGTTACCAGGTTCATTGATTTAAAATACATTTGAGTGATGAAAATTGATTTTTCAGTGCACACAGAGAGTTTCACTAAGGCATTGAGCAGAGATAAATACCAAAGTAAGTTTTTAGAGACCCTGTACTGGAGGAACTACAGGGGTGAGATGGATGGATAGAAGACATGACAATAAATCTTCTTAGTTTTGAGGGGCATCTGGGTGGCTCAGTTGGTTAAGCGTCTGCCTTTGGCTCAGGTCGTGATCCCTGGGTCCTGAGATCGAGCCCCACTTCAGGTACCCCGCTCAGTGGGGAGCCTGCTTCTCCCTCTCCCTCTGCTCTTCCCCTGCTCATGCGTTTTCTCTCTCTCTCTCTCTCTCTCTCTCTCTCGTGTGCTCTCTGTCTCTCTCAAATAAGTAGAATCTTTTAGAAAGAAAAAGATTTTTAGTTTTGAGATGCACAGATCAGAAGACATTTTGAACGAAACATCACTATCACAGTAGAAAGAAGAAAAATATTGAACAATTTTATCTCGATTGTTTGCCTTCCGTTCTCATTTCAGGTGATTTTAAAATTAGTATAAGGTGTTTTTCCTAATTTTTATATTTATTATCTCATTTGTAAGCAACAATAGCAATAATGCACTAACAAGTTCTTAACAGAGTATTCTTTAAAATCACATGTACTTGTATACACCTTTAGTTCTTACAAGCGCTTTTAATTTCAGTGATAAAATTTTCTAATACAGGACTCAGTGACATTAATTAGTAAATAAAGACATAGGTAAAGGTAATATATAACATACATATCTGTCTTTGAAGTTTCTAAAAAAGACCATCACTGGAACATCTGTTTGCAAAGCTTCTAAATTAAAATACGCAAATGGGTTTCATTAAAAAGATATTTAAAACTTCTGGTAGAGTTCGGTTAATTAAGTGATTCAGATTAACAGCCTTAAGAGTTATAGGTAAACAGGGACTCCCAGATAACACATACGAATTTAGTATATTAAGTTTGGAACTTTAAAAAAAGAAAAAAAGCCTGACAAATCAGTGAATAGAAATTGCTGTTAATTTTTCACCAGGCCTTTTTATTGAGAAATATAAACTGTTGCTGCTTTTTGGTGGTGTTCAGGACTTCAGATATTTTGTTTTCCTCAATAGTTAGCACTAATGTGGCATTTCAGAAGTGTTGGGTTGAAAGTCTTATAGAACAGCCTTTGAAATACACTTTGTGAAATCAAGGGTTGGCACACGATGGGTATGCACCAGGCTTGTCTTAATAGTTTAAAAAAAAATTATTCAGGTGTTTACTAAGTGCTAGGCATGAGCCTGGGTGCCGTGAATACCTATTGGTTTGAGAATTACAAGGTCCCTGCCCTTGAAATTTACATAAAAACAAGAGACAGACAAGAGAATTATGATTACTATGAAGAATCTACCATAGTAATGAAATAGAGAGGGACTATAACTGGGTCACCTTAGGCTGATCATAAAGTTTTTCTAAGGAAATGACATTTTAGCTGAGGGCAGGAGTGGTAAAAAGGAGCTAAGTTTGGGGGAGAGGATGGATCTCTGCAAAAGGTATAGAAAACTAAGACTGTCAGGTAAAAATGGGGTGTTCATTGAGTTTAGTAAAGCAGGAAAGTTGTTTGAAGTGGAGTTGGAATGGGTAGGCAGACCCCAGAAGGCAGGAGTCACAGCAGACCATGTCTGGGTGCACTGAATGTCTTTCTATAGCACTGTGAATGGGGCGCCATTTTGCAAACTAAATTTTAGCAGGGTGGTTTATTTTAAAAAATAAATCTCTTTCAGATCAGGTGTTTGGAGCCAATCTCGCTAATCTTTGTCAGAGAGAAAATGGCACAGTGCCAAAATTTGTGAAGTTATGCATTGAACATGTTGAAGCCTATGGTAAGAAAATGAATTTCTTCTATGTTCAGCACACTAACCCGTTGTTTTGCCATCAAAATCCTAGGATTTTGATGATTTTCAATGATGGAACGGTCGTAAGATGTTAAAAGAAGCATCTTGTTTGCAAAAACTTACATGTTTTAATGGTTACAAGTATCTGTTTTAAATTAAGACCTTTGCAGGCACCTGTTGAATATTCAGCACTTCTAGCTGATTAAGTGGAAGTATTCTTTGAAGCCATTTGGAGTTGGCCTTTGCTTAAAATGAAGAAGGTGGTGATTATGAAACTGAGTTTATTAAGAAGTGATTTGACAGTGTAGAAGATAGGAGATTGTGTTTACTTGCCAAGAGAAAGTTGCTTCTCTTTATGATAAAAATGAGATGACATTTTAAAACTGTTAAGTCAACTATGAGGTGTCTAAATAGACAAACCTTATGTCATTTCCTGTTGAATAATACTTAAACCAATTTATATTTTGGTTGATTTTAATGTAATATTTATACTAGTTTTACATAAAATAATTATCATGGTAATCACATTAACTTGTACCTGTACATCATCAAAAACTTCTTGTACAATTAAAACATTTGCATAATTTGTAATTTCTGTCAGTTTTGGAACTTGTCTTTGCCTTTTTGTCAACATGACAATAGAGACACTGTGCCTTTATTTGAAGTTCTACGAATAGCACGTCAGATAACGTGCTTCATTAAATGTGTACAGCATTATGATTTAATGAATATTTGGATTTTTTAGGCTTAATTGGGCGAATTTCACATGATTCTATTCCACAAATTAAAGGGAATGAATAAACTATCAAATTATCAGTTGTTTTTATAGAGCCTTTATTTTAATTGGTTATTAAGTTTATTTATTATAAGCACTTAATAGAACCACCATTTTTAAAAGAATGCTTTAATATGTACATTTACATTATGAAATGTGCAAAATAATGGGCTATTTTTATCTCTTGGTTTCCTTTACTTTCAGAACTATCCCCAGGTGTAGAAGTTTATCTTAAATTGTTAGTATTTCAAGTTTAATGAGATGATTTTTTTTGAGATGATCCACAGTCTACATGATAAACAAAGTAGAATTGTTGCTGTTTATTAAACAGATTCAGAGTGTATCTCCACCCCCTTTCTCTCTGCCAAGCATCTATAAAAAGCCAGTTAGAGGAAAAGTATTTGCCCATTTGATTTTAGGCTCATGTTAATGAATAAGGATTCTGAAACACGCAAGGATCTTTAGAAGAGGCAAACACCTACTTTAAACACAAAAATATTGTAATTTTCTCTTAGGTTTGGATGTTGATGGGATATACAGAGTAAGTGGCAACCTTGCAGTGATCCAGAAATTGAGATTTGCAGTCAATCATGGTAAGATCATACTCCCAATTGTTATGTGCAAAAAAAGCACTCATAACTGTAAGAGTCGGTTTAAAGTTATTTTAAAAAATTTCCTGTTCTGTTTTTCAGATGAGAAATTGGACTTGAATGATAGTAAATGGGAAGATATTCATGTTATTACTGGAGCACTCAAAATGTTTTTTCGAGAATTACCAGAACCTCTTTTTACATTTAACCATTTTAATGATTTTGTTAACGCAATTAGTAAGTATGTCATTACACTCAATTTTTTTTCTACATGTTGAAAGTCCTCTGTACCGATTAGGCCGCTGCATTCTGTTTGATCTTTTCTTTTAAATTATTTCAAAGGATTTTTTTACTTCAGAAATTTTAAATGTGACCACCAGATGTCACTGTGTATTACCAAATGTCAGGTTCTAAACTATGTCACTGTTTTCAATTTCATGCATAATCTCTCATTATTATGATTTTCTTTCTTTTCTTTTCTTTTTTTTTAGAACAAGAACCAAGACAGCGAGTCACTGCTGTTAAGGACCTAATCAGACAGTTGCCAAAGCCAAATCAGGATACAATGCAGATTCTTTTTAGACATCTCAAAAGGTAAGAGGTTCACCACAGAAAAGAAATAGTAATTAGGGAGAAAAAAAGAAAAAGATAAGAGAAATGCATGGTTATGAGGTGTGGTATAGTACCCACGAGTCCAGGGTCCCTCAAACCCTGGTTCAGATCCCAGCTGTGCTACTTGCTGTCTTTGTAACTTGAAAAAGAGAACTCCTTTGGGCCTTGTTCCTCATAGGTAAATGGTCTGGTATGAAAAATATTTACTTAAAGTAAATATTATATGCGAAGCATTTAATGCCTAATGTGTAAGTGCAGAAATTGTTGTTTAAGTTTATTAACCTGAAGATGAGATCTTGGTTATTAAATGAGGACTTATTAAATTACCTTAGAAGAAAGCCATCATGGTTTTCAGGTTACTACGTAGCCATTTTAATAACTGATATTTGCCTTCTGACAACACTAGAATGGTAAAATATATTAACCCAATGAAGGAGATTTAAAAACAAACAAACAAACATAGAGTTAGTAAAAATGAAAATTTAATCTCTGTATCCTAATGAAATTTTTTCCCCATCACCCTAGTGGAGTAATTATTGTTACCTGAATTGTAGTTCATACTTAAGTCTGTATGTTACTTTAAACACTAAGCTGAAATATCACACATTTAAAGTTTGTTAGAATATGTATAATTATACCTTTCATCTGTGTTTGTCCAAAAGAAACCTTCATATGATGTTTGGACTGAATTCTACTTGGTTTTAAGTAGCTTGTATGTGTCTTAGGAAAATTAGCACTATTTCTCATTTCTAAATGCAAACTGTTTATAGTACAATTTGAAGAATTTTTCCTCTTGTATGTTTTATTTTCTCTTTTAACAATTTATTTTTCCCCCCTTAGAGTTATAGAAAATGGAGAAAAAAACCGAATGACCTATCAGAGTATAGCAATTGTTTTTGGTCCCACTCTGTTAAAGCCAGAGAAAGAGACTGGTAATATAGCAGTTCATACTGTCTACCAAAATCAGATTGTAGAATTAATTCTACTGGAAATAAATTCCATCTTCGGGCGTTGATTCTTATTGAAGACAACCTGTGGAACAGAAGCTGGATTCCATCAGATTTCAAACCCTTACATATGATGTATTTTATTTTTGGACCAAGCAGTGACTCTTTGATTTTGCACTTTTTTGAGGGATCAGAAGGGAATGGGAGAGTCAAGATGTGTGTTAGGCCCTCATATTTGCTGCTTCGTTGCAAGTTGATACAACTGTGTGTGATTTTTGAATTAATTTTATCCTGAATGTTTGCATTTCATACTCTGAATTTCAGTAAAAATCAAAACTTGCGATTCTAACCAGTCGTATACACTGGATAATTTGGTAAGAAAACTACATTTTTTTTTTTTCTCGAACTGGATAATGTAGACTGTCTTCTCATGATTCGTTAGATTCACCACTTGATAGAACAGTACTCACTGTCAGTTATTGTGAAGACGCTCTTGGGCATTCTAAACAAAATGAAGTATATCCTTTTGGAAACCTGTGTATTTCTTTTTCAGGGTTTCTGCATGCAGTGGCAGTCTTAAGTGCTGCAGCTCATTATAACCCAGATGTAATCCCTTGGCGAAGGCTTGCCACCGTCACTGTGTTGCACACCATCCTTATCGGGTGGATGTCTTAGTCGCTTGTTTGGGCAGCACACTAATATTCTTCACACACTGTGATATACTGGAGTTTAGTTTAGCATAAGTCAGTTCAGGGTATTTTGGGGCTGTCTGTGCTACGCTGATTTGTAGCTAACAATCCTAATTATATCTAGTGCCATACTGAGTTCTTGGTATGACCCTGTGGAAACAGACATTATTTGATGTAAATATAAGCTAAAGACTTAATGTCCTTTAGCTTATGTATATAATTTTGTTGTATAGTCTCAGAGTACATTCTAACCTGACATTTCTAATCATGATATTGGTAATCTTTTCCGTGAATATTAGGTTTCCTCCAGAAATAGGCTGTTATTTGAGAAACTTAACTGTGTGCACTTTTAGATTTTAATTACATTTACAGGCAAATCACTGTAATGCAAATGGTACTGGAAAAATACTGAATAGACTTGCTAAATGGTAAATGCACTACAAGAGGAACCTTTTAGATAATTTAATATGTACAGAATACATTAGAAAAAAATTTATTACAGAATTCTAACTGCAGTATGAATAGTGGAAACCCATATGTAAATTAGATGGATGTCAAATGGAAAATGACATTGCTAAATTTGAGAATTTCTTTTTACATTACTAATGTAGATTGATTTGTATAATAAAACAGGGTTTGGAAGGTTTTGTTACAGAGAGCATGGTCTGTTGAAGATATTTTAAGATGTATTTTTCTAGATTAACTGATGTATATGAAATGTCTAATCTGAATAAAGAAAACTATAAGAGGTTTAGAGATTTTCCATTGGAAATGTGCATTTTGGTTTTAATTTTTTTCTTGTTTTTGCATTTACTGGCATACCTCATTTTAAAAAAATCAACTGAATTCAATATTTCCTGTGGTAAATATATTTTCCTTATTTTTTCACACCTTTTCTACTCCCTGCCATGTCAATACCTCCTCCATTCTCCCCCCTCCAATTTTTATTTCTTCATCAATATTTGAAAGCGAATGATTTGTGACCAAGACTCCTTTTCTTAGAATTGCATTTGTAATTTACAGATTGCCTTCCTTGGGAACAAATAGTTTTTGTATGATCTGTCTAAAAATCTCTCACCTGAGTTTTGTGGCAAAAATATTGTTTGTTGTTGTGGTCTTGTTAAATTGGTAACAAACCAAGCTACTTGATAGCTATGGAAAGCAGATTGTTTTGGGCAGGGAGAGAAAGTCCCCAAGTGAGAATGTTTATATTTGCCTAACAATGTTTTGAACAATACAATATGCTTTAGAACTGGCCTATATAGTGATTGTATGCCAGCAAAACCATTAGACTCAAACCAGTGATGCTCTTTCTCTTGGTAGCTGTGGACATAACAAAGATTAAAATTGTCTTGTGTTTCTTGTTTCAAAGTACATATGTTTGTATGTGGAGTCTTAAATGTTTTATTAGTCTACAGCTAACTAGTTTATTGTAATATCGTATGTACGGTGAGATCAGTGTCTTGTGTTTTCATCCTTTGTGAATTAAAAATTCTCACTTTTTTTTTGTAATAACAAAACCAGTAATATTTTCCTGTCTTGACAACTTGATTTTTAGTAGAAAATATATTAAAGGCTGAAATAAATTGTCACTGGAATTTCATTTGCTAATAGGCCTTCCTTCAGAATGTCATTTTAGAAAAGTAGTTGGAAATTGAAAGAAATCGTATATTCACATAAGTTATTACATTTAATTAGAAGAAAAACACTTATTTAAATTTTACAACTGTAAGGAATTTTACCTTTTACTCTGGAAGAATGATGTTACCTTTTAGTTAGAGGCAACTCTGCATATTTTTTTTTTCTTATGGGAAAAGCACAAATGGAATAATTAGCCAAACTGGGCTTAGGCAGATGTGTTATGTACACATACACGTGGATGTGTATATAAATGTATGTGTGTGTGCGCACACGCGTGTCACTGCTTACCTACAGATGAAAACTCAGTAACAATGGCAGATACCTGGAGACCTTTGTGCCATTTTAGTTCCATGCCACGCTTCTTTGTAAGGCTGTAATACTAGATGTAAAGATAGCAGTGAGAGGAAAACGTTATTCTGTAATTTTGCTAAGAGATTCTTTTCCAGCTCGTGGGAGAGACCCTCTAATTAAATATTTAAAGTAAACATGTAGTTTCCCATGACAGTAATTTCTCCAACATCTTTAGGCATTTAAAAAACACAGAGGAGTCTACAGCATGTCATTTTAGTAAAGAAGAAAATAAAAATAGTCAAATGGGCGTCATGCTCTCTCTGGCCTAATAAAAGTCAAATGCTCAAAGATCGCATCTATATAGAGAATTGAAAATGGGTAGAAAATAAGATTTTATGGAGTTTGCTAGTCTCTCTGAACTCTAGCCATCAGCTCTAATGATCCTCTTTTATAGGAAGCACGTTTCTAGTACAAGACTAGAGACGGCGTTTAATAGGGACTGTAGCCTGTATGTTACATTCCTGGATGTGGGGCACAGTTCTGTTTTTGTTTGTTTTTTAAACAGTATTTCAATATAACTAATACAGTTCTGTTAAATGAAACTTTAGTTTTAAACCATAAAAAAACAAAAAACAAACCACCCCACAAAAAACCAAAAAGCAAATGGTGCTGCAAAACAAAACCAGCCTTACAATAATGGTGTATTCGAATCTATTGGAAATTCACAAGCCGCAGACCCAGGCCAAGCAGTCAGACTTAGTATTCTAGAGAAGGGGGACGTACAGAATGCCTAATGAGACATTCTGCAACTACTAAAGACAAGGGACTTCTCCTGAAGAATCTCAATTAGTCTTCTCAACTGAAGTTTTGTGGGCCAGTGGTGGCTGTAAATATATTCAGCTGGATAGAGCTTTTACAAATTAGCCTTATGTGAATATGGCACTTAAATGAACTCTTTCATTTCCTTCATTGCTTCCCTTCTCCCACAGGAAAAAAGGAAAGAAAAAAAAAGCACTTTCATGGTACTCTCATAAACAGAGCACTTGTAGAACAAGGTAACTGTTTAACAAACCACTACAAAATGTATTTAGAATCTGAAGTCTGATTTCTTACTTTTTCTCATCAACCCCCACCCCCCCTTTGTTTTACTTCCTCTCCGTGTTTTCAGAAAAACCGTTTCTGGTAAGGATGTTTAAATTGTTAATGCTGGTAGCTGAATCAGGTAGTTCTAATAGTTGTGGCTCACGTTGCAAGTAGCGTTGAAACTTGTGAATCTCGTGATGTTGATAAAATTCATAGTGACATCAGAGCAACAAATGAGGCTGTGGCAACTCTTATCAACAGGGCCTTTGCAGAGGTGGACCTCAAACTCCATCAGCTCATGGTGGAGTGACTGGTGAAGATTCTGCATAACATTCAAGGCCTTCTTTCTCCTCCTGGGCATTTTGAGAGATTGTTTATATTTAGGCAAGAGAAATGGGACTCTTAGACACTCAAGTCAAACTGAGTCTCATTGATTGATAAAGCCGGAAAGAACCAATAGGGACCCTCCCATTCATAGCCTTACTTTATGGAAGCACAAAATGATAAGCCTAAAACTGAAGGGAAGAAATATCTTGGTTAATTATGTCTCTTTAAAGTTTGTGATCATTTATGTAAAGCATATCTGGCATATTCAAATATCATTGGAGGAAGAAACTAGTAACTTCTCTACATATTGGGAGCATCTGTTTTCAAGCTAAGTTAATTTTTATTTGTGTGGCATATTGAAACTTCTCTTATAGATCGTGTACATCTATTATGAATATAGATGTAGGTGGCAGTGGGTAGGTAGTCTCTCCTCGCTTTAGTTGTATAAATAGTAAACCAGAATCCCTCTCCTTCCCCGGGCAAATCATCAGACTTGAGTGGTTCTTTTTCTACCTGCTGACATTCTGGACTGGCCATTGTGTTCATTAATCTCTGTTTAATATGGATATCTGCTTTCACTTGAGTTCTGGAACTGTGCTGTCCAATATTGTAGCCACTGGCCACGTGTGGCAACTTAAAATTTCATTAAAATTAAATAAAACATGAACATCCAGTTAGTCACAGCAGCCACTCTTCAAATGTTCAGTAGTGACGTGGAGTTTATGGCCACCGTATTGGACAGTACAGATACAGAGCATTTTCATCCTCACAGGAAATTCTGGACACTGCTGTTATAGACGGTTGGTTGTGAGGAATAAGCAAGAACAAAATACAAAATTCTTTCAAAAAATATATGCTCTAAAGCATTACATACTATTTCATAATTCTCCCTCATGCCTGTCTCAAGTACATGACACTGAAAGAGTTTAAGGAATATTTGTCTCATATATGTCCCATGGGGGGGGGGGCTGGAAGGGTGCTAAATGTGATTTGACTTTTCTAACAGCTCCATTAAAATGCTTGCAGTTTGGTGAAAATCAGTTTGAAACTGTGGCCTAAGAAAAGCTTCAGTTGACATTGTTTTCTGGGAAATGTAGGAATGCTGTACTATGAGATAATATTTCTGAGACTATGTCACAGTATTCTTATATTTAGATATTAGGAATTTTCACCTTGGTGGGGAAGATTTTCTGAAATCATATTTTAGAAACAATAACGAAAGAAATTATTCTAATTAGCGCATTCTCTTGAGATCCAAGTTCCCTCACCTTGTATTTACTTCTGATTTTTTAAAAATTTTTATTTATTTGTCAGAGAGAGAGCACAAGTAGGGGGAGCAGCAGGCAGAGGGGGAAGCAGGCTCCCTGCTGAGCAAGGAGCCCGATGGGGGACTCGATCCCAGAACCCTCGGATCATGACCTGAGCCGAAGGCAGATGCCTAACCAGCTGAGCCACTCAGGTGTCCCTACTTTTGATTTTTAATAGTGCCCTTTCTGAGGTAGTGGAGGTCTTGAAGAGCCTACATACAAAATGTCTCTCTAAATGAGAGTGACATCTAGCCATGGATGTAGGAAGCTTTTTGATAGTCTCAAGTCAGTCGATCTGCACATGGTTTCACCAGATGCTTGCTCAAGCATGAGCAGTGACCTGGTGCGTAGATTCCATAGACTAGGTGGTAATTAGCATTTTCCATTTTTATCTTTATCAAAGTGTTAATTTTAATGGTCCCAGGCAAGATTCTTTCAGAGATGGTACTACCGTGCACAGTTGACATATATAATGCTCTGGTTGAAGAAAATGCTGCTGTTGTATTTTCAACCTTGTTGTAAAGGCTTACTGTTAATAAGTGTCTTAATATTTCTAGGTAGTGAATTTAATAGTTTGTCGCTTATTTTCATTAACCCAACCCATTGACAGAATGCTTCAGTTCAGACTTAAGCAAATCCTAGGGTGTGAAAGCTTTGCCATGTAGTGAAATTAACTCACAAAACCCTCTTCCCATCTGCTCATTAAGAAGTACATTGGTATGTGAAATGCTTCTTTCTGTGTCTTGTCTTCTGCCTGCCCTTTTATCTCCCCTCCCCTCCTCTCAGTAGTTGCTGTTTGCTTTAGAGGCCCCGATGAGTGGCTACTCACAGAGGCTGTTTTGAGACTTACTTGAGGCCCTGGTGTCCAGGGTGTCCAGGTTTCCCGGAGGGGAGTTACACTTCAAGAGGAATCAAAGGCCTCTAGGGAAGCCAACACAGCTGTGTCAAGGAGGAAACTAAACCTTTTATAAGGAGCAATCCCAGTGTCTTTGGATGACCCAGTTCTGACTCTGAGGTTCCCGGAATTCAACCCGTTACGTTAGCTGACCAGATGTGATGTAACATTTCTGACATCTGGCTGCATCTTATGACTGCCCTCTCTGATCATGTCCTTGTCTCCTGACTTGTTATATTAGCCAAATGGATTGTCCGAGCATTGCCAAAACAGTGACAACCTTCTTTACCCATCTTATCACTCTGAAGGACTATAGCATATCCAGTTGGCATGAATGCTTCTACAAAGCTGGCATCAGACAATATGCAGTTGCTGTTTTAAACGTTGGGTAGTACTGAAACCTCTCCCACTGAATAGGAGGTTGGAAAGAGAGTTAATACAAGAATCTGCTAAGAGCCCATTTATTCATTAAACAAATTCAGTGTATTTGTTTTAGGTGTTAAAGCATAGTGTTAGCCTTTGGGGATAAAATGGTAAACAAAACTGGTGGGATCCCTGCTTTTATGTTTATAGTTTTGAGAATGGTAATATGACAGCTGGTATATATTTAATTCTGACATATACCTGTTTCAAGTAGGTGCATTCGAAATGGCCGATCTCAAGTAGTTTTATTAGTGTGCCTTCCAAGTTGGCTGCTTGTGTCGTGGTCATGCCAGTCTATTGAGATTGAGCTAAGATTTATTGCTACATAATTGGGTAACATGTTAAGAATGACATACTTCTTGAGTACTTGTTGAGGTGAAGTAAGGTGAGTTTGTCAACTACAAGAAATGTTGAAGGCTTTGATGAAGCATAGTTTCAATTGATGAGGCCTGGTTTGAGATCCAAACAAATGGATCATCCTGGCATGAAACAGTAAGATGTGAAGTGGAACATTTTCAACGAAAGTGTTAGGAAAAGCATGGACTTAATAACAGTGGTTCCACAAGAAATCCACATCATACTTCTGTGTAAAATTAAATACATGGAGAGGATTCTGGGAAGATGGTGGCAGGGACAGAATAGTTTTTCAATTCACACATTAAAACAACACATAATCACATTGATGGTAAAAGTAGGTAATGAGGCATCCTCACAACCCTCCAGATACTAGTAGGTGAGATTAAAGCACCAACACCTCCAAGATCTGCAATGATACTGGTGTCTCAGAGGAACAAGAAAGAAGCAACAGGGTAGCATCTGTTAGATCTGAGAACAGGAAAATATAACCATCAGGACTTAAGGGGCTAAAACATTCTAGCCTCTGGGAATTCTCAAAACCAACTAGTCCAAGCTTTCTTCCAGGACAAGTCACATTGAAAATAGGTTGCTGAGAGTGGAATCAAAATTGAATAGGATAGGGACAATAGACCAAAAAGATTGTCTAGTTCAAAGTGTGGAAAGGAAGTAGAGCCAGGAAATCCCAGGAATGAAGCTGTCATGTTTTTTTTAACACAATGCAAAAACAACACAAGAATCAATCTGTTAACGAAGCTTTTCTGAGTCCTATTTCAAAAGTTCAAGAAAATTAATTTTATACAAAAATGAACAAAATAGTATCAAGGCCAAATCCCATATAAAACTATAAGAAAAAATGAGCAGAGTAACATCTGTGTGGAAGATGGAGGCATGCCAGAAAACACATGCCCACAAAAGAAAACTGTAACCTATTATTGCAAAAGGAACTCAAAGTCTTAGAAATGACCTAAGACATGAAAGAACAACATAAAACAGAATTATAAGAAATAGCTTGACAACTCAGGAAAGAATTAGAAATAGAAGGAAATATTTCAGAATTGTAAATAGAAACATAAGAGCATATAAATAAAACAATACCCTAAAAGGAACAGAAGGTATAAAGAAAAAAAATTTAAAAATTTTTAATAAAAAATTTTTGAATCAAAGATATAAGGAAAGTTTTTTTTTTAAAGATTAAAAAGTGTCATTGAAGATAGGAAAAGAAGATTAAACATAAATTACCAGGAGTTCATAAAAAAAAATCAAGCAAGAGAAAAACATTTCAAGAACCCCAGAATTAGGAAAGAAATTGAAATTGTTTTGGAAAAGCACAGCAAATAACTAACATTGACCTAAAATAACCAATACCAAGACATGGGCTAGTGAAATTATTAGACTATTAAGAAAAGCAAATCTTTTGGGCATCTGTTTAAAAAGGGCATGTGGTTTGTATTACATTATGAGAATTTTCAAAATTATACTTTATACAAGATGAAAATGGGGAAATATATTAAGGTTCAAGCGGAATAGATTGAATAGGAAAGGCAAGTTGTGTGATATCTAAGTAAGATTATTTATTTGTAGGGAAATATATGAATCTAAGGATTGGAAGCATGATGAAGAGCATTTAAGAGAAAATAAAAGGAAATATGCAGCACTTTAGTATAATTACCTGGTGCCACTTACCTATTTAGAAGATCCGAAAGAAAGTCTGCTTAATATAGATTCTATAACACACAAATAATCCATTGACTTAGGCCTTCAACTATCCTGACATCCGCTGAAAGTGTCTTTTAAGCTATATTCAGATTAAGACGTACAAGGCATACATCTCCAGCAAGCAAAATAACCTTCAAATAGGGAAGTATAAAATAAGTAATGTAGAGAGATGATTGCAGAACAAAGAAAAGCCATGAAAAGTTTTAAATGACCCTATCTCCAGGACCAGGCCAACTACATCCCAGTATGCTTCTGCTTCTTGAAGAAGTTGCAGATGGAGTCCGAAAACATACGTCAGTGAGGTTTGATAGCTAATAGAGAAAATATTCATAAATCTCAAAATGGACAATTTTTTCTGAAGTTAAAAAATGGTTGATGAATGCTGTAAATACAATCTTGGATTCAGCAAAGACTTTGATGAAGTTGCGCACGATGTCCTGTGGATAAAGAGATTAAATTATCTTCTGTTATTTTTAGAGAAATATCCAGCTGTTGAATAGTGAGAGTACTAATGAGGTAGCTTGGTGATACCAGAATACTTTGGAGTGACCGAAAACTTTGTCTTAATACCATGTTGTTAAAATTTTTCTGTTAATGACTTAAAGCATTAAAACCTGCAGATAATACAGAACTGGGAATATTAAGCAATGTGGCCGACATAATACGCAAAATGACATTACTACATTTATGCTCTGGCTGCTGTGGCAGATTAACTTGTATCAGATGAATCTTCCAGCTGAGAAAAACTAGAAAACCTGGATCACCTTTTTAAATATTATTACACGTAATAAAATACACCTACTTTAAGTGTACAGTTTGATTAGTTTTGACAAATGCATATACCTGTGTAAACCACTACCACAGTCAACACAACATTTCACCACTCCCAGAAATTCCATGTGCCCCCTTTCAGCCCATATCTCCTCTACCCCCGGTCCCAAGCAACCACTGATGGGCTTTCTATAACTATAGATTAGATTTGACTTTTCCTGAGTTTTATGTAAATGTAACCATACTATATTCACTCTTTTCTGTTCAACTTCTTTGAGCAGAATGTTTTGTGATTTACCCAGAACCTATGACGTGTGTATCACAGTCTTTTTATTGCAGAGTAGTATTCCATTGTGTGTGTATACCACAATTTGTTTATACATTCATCTCTTGAAATTTATTTTCTGTGGAGAGGGAAATTATTGGGAAGGAGGCATAAGAAGTGATCAAATGTGCCATATTTTGATAGGGGTTATGGGTTATGTATTTGTCAGAGTTCTTCAAACTATTAAGGTCTCTGAATTTCCCTGTATGCAAATTATACCACAATAAGGAAGAGGGCAAGAATATGTTTACAATTTTAAAAGTAATTTACCCTCTACGTGGGACTATATGATTATCCAGAATATCTACTTCACAATTTTAAAGAAACAATGTCTGGCATTCAATAAAAAGAACAGAGAATACAATAATTGATGAAAATCAATAGAAAAAACAGATAATAGAAACAGTTACATGTGAGTTCCAAATATTACCGCCATTGTCCTTCTCTACAAAAACTGTGATTAGCATGTTCAAGACATTAAATGAAAAGATCAAACATTTCAGTAGAGAACTAGAAATTATAAGATTCAAATGGAAATTCTGGGACTGAAAAATATAGGAACCAAAATTAAGAACTGTAAAAGTGAGCTTACATATGAGACAAAGCTAAAGAGAGAATTGTGCCTGAAGATATGTCAAAAGAAAATACCCAAACTGAAATTCAGAGAGAAAAGGATAGAAAATAAAGAATTGAACAAAAGGGTTATATAGCACATGGTGAAAAAAATTTAGCATACATGTAGGAGTTCCAGGCAAGGTGAGAGAGGATATGGCAGAAGCATTATTTGAAGAGATAATGGCTGGGAATTGTCTAAAAGAGATTGAAAATTGGAAAGCCATAGGTTGAGGAACCTCTACAACCAAGCAGAATAAACACAAAACTGCATCTTAGGGCGTCATGGAGAAACTGCCAAAAATTGGAAAGAAAGAGGACATATTACCTTCAAATGAGCAATAGTAAAATTGACTGTGGACTTCCCAATAAATATTATAAAGTGTAAACTGCCAACCTAGAATTCTATACTTGTGATATTGTGAATTATGAGAAATATGTATTTGGTCATTTTGAATGATCAGACATATATTTCTCATCTGTATTTGGGTTTTGCCCACAGTTCCTGGTTTACAGTTCCCCAAACACTTGGGATTTCTTGAACAATGGGAGAATTTTTTGTTACAATATTCGGTCTCTTGTCCTCAGTTCCTGAAATTGCTTCAGAGCCATAAAGGTGAAATGGAGGGCTTCATGACAAGCCCCTTTCCACCACAACTGGGTTTATGTTAATGAATTGACTTGGAGCACGGGAGGACGGGAGGACAGAGGACGGGGCTGGTTGCCAAGGGAAACAACCATGTGATTAGAGGGTTGGAACTTTTAGTCCCACCACCCTCATTTCTATGGAGAGGAGAGGGGCTGGAGGTTAAATCAGTCACCAACGGCCAGTGATTTGATCATTCGTGCCTATAAAATGAAACTGCCATAAAACCCCAAAAGGACAGGGTTTGGGGAGTTTCCAGGTTGGTGAACACATGGAGGTGCTGGGACAGTGGCGCACCTAGAAGAGGGCAGGGGAGCTTTGTGTCCCTTCCCACATACCCTGCCCAATGCATCTCCTCCATCCAGCTGTTCTTGAGTTCTATCTTTTTATAATAAACCAGTTATTTAATAGGTAAAATGCTTCTCAAGAGTTCTGTGAGCTGCTCTAGCAAACTAATCAAAGGAAGGGGGGGGGGTCATTGGAACCTCCAATTGATAGCCAGTCTGCCAGAAGCCCAGGTGATAGCCTGGGCTTGCCAACTGGCATTTAAAGTTGGAAACGTGGGGAGTCTTGGAGGATTGAACCCTTAACATATGGGATTTGACACTATCTCCTGATACATGGTGTCCAGTAGAGCAGATCAACAGAACTAGAAGCTGGTTCTTTGAAAGAATAAATAAAATTGACAGACCACTGGCAAGACTTATCCAAAAGAATAGAGAAAGGGCCCAAATTAATAAAATTATGAATGAAAAGGGAGAGGTCACAACCAACACCAAAGAAACTGGAAGGATTATTAGAAACTTTTATCAACAGCTTTATGCCAATAAATTAAGCAATCTGGAAGAGATGGAGGACTTCCTGGAAACCTATAAACTACCAAGACTGAAACAGGAAGAAATTGACTTTTTAAGCAGGCCAATTAATTATGAAGAGATTGAAACAGTGATAAAAAAAAAAAAAAACTTCCAAAAAACAAAACTCCAGGACCGATGGTTTTCCTGGGGAATTCTACCAAACATTCAAAGAAGAAATAATACCTATTCTTCTAAAGCTATTTCAAAAAACAGAAACAGAAGGAAAGCTACCAAGCTCATTCTATGAGGCCAATATTACCTTGATCCCCAAACCAGGCAAAGACCCCATCAAAAAGAATTACAGACCGATCTCCCTAATGAATATGGATGCCAAAATTCTCAACAAGATCCTGGCTAATAGAATCCAACAGTACATTAAAAGGATTATCCATCATGACCAAGTGGGATTCATCCCTGGGATGCAAGGGTGGTTCAACTATTGCAAATCGGTCGGTGTGATACATCATATCAACAAGAAAAGAGTCAAGAACCATATGATCTTCTCAATAAATGCAGAAAAAGCATTTGACAAAATACAGCATCCTTTCCTGATTAAAACCCTTCAGAGTGTAGGGATAGAGGGTACATTCCTCAATCTCATAAAAACTATCTATGAAAAGCCTACAGCAAATATTATTCTCAATGGGGAAAAGCTGGAAGCCTTTCCCTTAAGATCAGGAACACGACAAGGATGCCCACTCTCGCCATTATTATTCAACATAGTACTAGAAGTCCTTGCAACAGCAATCAGACAACAAAAAGGGATAAAAGGTATCCAAATAGGCAAAGGAGAAGTCAAACTCTCTCTCTTCGCAGATGACATGATACTCTATATGGAAAACCCAAAAGAATCCACTCCCAATTATTAGAAGTTATAGAGCAATTCAGTAATGTGGCAGGATACAAAATCAATGCTCAGAAATCAGTTGCATTTCTATACATGAATAATGAGACTGAAGAAAGAGAAATTAGGGAATCCATCCCATTTACAATAGCACCAAAAATCATACGTTACCTTGGAATTAACTTAACCAGAGACGTAAAGGACCTATATTCTAGAAACTACAAATCACTCTTGAAAGACATTGAAAAAGACACAAAAAGATGGAAAAATATTCCATGCTCATGGATCGGAAGAATTAACATAGTTAAAATGTCCATGCTACCCAGAGCAATCTACACTTTCAATGCTATCCCGATCAAAATACCAATGACATTTTTCAAAGAACTGAAACAAATAGCCCTTAAATTTGTATGGAACCAGAAAAGGCCCCGAATCACCAAGGAACTGTTGAAAAGGAAAAACAAAGCTGGGGGCACCACAATGCCAGGTTTCAAGCTGTACTACAAAGCTGTGATCACAAAGACAGCATTATACTGGCACAAAAACAAACACATAGACCAATGGAGTAGAATAGAGAACCCAGAAATGGACCCTCAGCTCTTTGGGCAACTAATTTTTGACAAAGCAGGAAAAAACATCCGGTGGAAAAAAGACAGTCTCTTCAATAAATGGTGCTGGGAAAATTGGACAGCTACATGCAAAAGAATGAAACTTGACCACTCTCTCACACCATACACAAAAATAAACTCCAAACGGATGAAAGACCTTGATGTGAGACAGGAATCCATCAAAATTCTAGAGGAGAACATAGGCAGCAACCTCTACGACATCAGCCAAAGCAACCTTTTTCATGACACATCCCCAAAGGCAAGAGAAACAAAAGATAAAATGAATTTATGGGACTTCATCAAGATTAAAAGTTTCTGCACAGCCAAGGAAACAGTCAGAAAAACTAAGAGGCAGCCCACGGAATGGGAGAATATATTTGCAAATGACACTACAGATAAAGGACTGGTATCCAAGATCTACAAAGAACTTCTCAAACTCAATACACAAGAAACAAATAAACAAATCAAAAAATGGGCAGAAGATATGAACAGACACTTTTCCAATGAAGACATACAAATGGCTAACAGACACATGAAAAAATGTTCAAAATCATTAGCCATCAAGGAAATTCAAATCAAAACCACACTGAGATACCACCTTACGCCAGTTAGAATGGCAAAAATAGACAAGGCAAGAAACAACAATTGTTGGAGAGGATGTGGAGAAAGGGGATCCCTCCTACATTGTTGGTGGGAATGAAAGTTGGTGCAGCCACTCTGGAAAACAGTGTGGAGGTCCCTTAAAAAGTTAAAAATTGAGCTACCCTATGATCCAGCCATTGCACTACTGGGTATTTACCCCAAAGATACAGACGTAGTGAAGAGAAGGGCCATATGCACCCCAATGTTCATAGCAGCAATGTCCACAATAGCTAAATCGTGGAAGGAGCCGAGATGCCCTTCAACAGATGACTGGATTAAGAAGTTGTGGTCCATATATACAATGGAATATTACTCAGCTATCAGAAAGAACGAGTTCTCAACATTTGCTACAACATGGACGGCACTGGAGGAGATAATGCTAAGTGAAATAAGTCAAGCAGAGAAAGACAACTATCATATGATTTCTCTCATCTATGGAACATAAGAACTAGAATGATCAGTAGGGGAAGAAAGGGATAAAGAAAGGGGGGTAATCAGAAGGGGGAATGAAACATGAGAGACTATGGACTATGAGAAACAAACTGAGGACTTCAGAGGGGAGGAGGGTGGGGGAATGGGATAAGCTGGGGATGGGTAGTAAGGAGGGCACGTATTGCATGGTGCACTGGGTGTTATACACAACTAATGAATCATCGAGCCTTACATCGGAAACCGGGGATGTACTGTATGGTGACTAACATAATATAATAAAAAATCATTAAAAAAAAAAAAAGAAGAAAGGAATAAAGAAAGGGGGGTAATCAGAAGGGGGAATGAAGCATGAGAGATTATGGGAGAAGAGAAACAAACTGCGGGCTTCAGAGGGGAGGGGGGTGGGGGAATGGGATAGGCTGGTGATGGGTAGTAAGGGGGGCACGTATTGCATGGTGCAGTGGGTGTTATACGCAACTAATGAATCATCGAACTTTACATCAAAAACCAAGGATGTACTGTATGGTGACTAACATAATAAAAAAAATATTAAAAAAAAAGAATTGAATTAAACTGTAGGACACTCCCCTGGTGTCCCAGAATTGTTTGTTGCCCTGGGGAAACCACCCCCCTACTTCCCACATATTGAACTTGTGTCCAGAACCCCCTTAATATTGTTCACAGAGGAGGAAAAATAAAGACAACTTTCAGAAGAATAAAAATGGAGAGAATTTGTCACTAGTGTTTTCTTGATAAACAAGATGGTAAATGTAGTTCCAATAGGCAGAAGAAAAAAAATCCCAAATGAAACCATGGAGACTAAGGAAGAAATAAAATGTAGTAAAAGGTAAGTATGTAGGTGTGATTCGTGGGGCTTGCGCATGTGTGTATGTGTGTATTGTATGGCTAAAATACATTACAATAATAAAACAAACGATGAGAATCAAACAGAGCAAGATGTTCTGAGGTATTGACATTATTTAGGAAGTGGTGAAAGTACTAATTTATATCAGATTTAGTTGGGAGATTTGCTGTAATCTTTGATCTCTTGTCATCAAAAGAGTAGTAAAAGAATATACAGCTAATAAGCTATCGTAAAAGAAGTGACATACTGAAAACCATAGGATTCAAAAAGGGGGGGAGAAACGGTAATGCAGGATAGGTGGGAAAGATAGAAAACAAAACATGATAAATTAGAACAAAAATAATACAGAAAAATGTAAACAGATTAAATGCTTTACTTAAAAGTTTATCATACTGGACCAAACAAAACCAAAATGTACAAATATACTATTTATAGGAGTCATGCAAATATACAAAAAAGTTTAAAGTGAGAGAATGGAAAAGATATACCATGTAAACATTAACAAAATGAAGCTGTTGGAGTTATAAGTTAGATTTAAGGCAAAAAAGCATTATCAGAGATAAAGGTATTCCTGTTGATAAAAGAGCTAGTCTACCGGAAAGATTATAAAAAGTCTAAATTTCATGCAGCTATTTACACAGCTTCAAAATATGGAAAGCTGGATGTGGGGAGTTAAGATGGCGGAGGAGTAGGGGACCCCTTTTTCAGCCGGTCCCCTGAGTTGAGCTGGATAGGTACCAGACCAGCCTAAATAACCACGGAATCAGCCTGAGACGCAGGATGATGCATCTGGATCTCTACAAATGAACATCTCCAGCGCTGAGTATTGAGATAAGTAAATAAATAAAATCTTTAAAGAAGAAGCCCACATCTCTAAGATCCCTATAAAACAAGGGGCACGGCCTGGGACCCAGTCAATAATTTTGGGCTCTGGAAACCCCGCAACCTCTCTTCATCAGAATGACAAGAAGGAGAAGCCCCCCCCCAGCAAAGAAAAGACAGTGAGTCAGTGGCCTCTGCCACAGAAGTAACGGATATGGATGTAACCAAATTATCAGAAATGGAATTCAGAGTAACAATGGTCAAGATAATGAGTAGACTTGAAAAAAGTATTCAGGAAAATATTACTGAGAATATAGAATCCCTAAGGGCGGAAATGAGAGCGAATTTGACAGAAATTAAAAATTCTATGAGCCAAATGCAGGCAAAACTAGAGGCTCTGACGGCCAGGGTCACGGAAGCGGAGGAAAGGGTTAGTGAATTGGAGGATGGGTTAATAGAGGAAAAAATAAAAATAGAAGATGGTCTTAAAAAAATCCACGCCCACGAATGTTGGCTACGGGAGATTACTGACTCAACGAAACGATCCAATGTTAGAATCATCGGCATCCCCGAGGGGGTGGAGAAAAACAGAGGTCTAGAAGAGATATTTGAACAAATTGTAGCTGAAAACTTCCCTAATCTAGCAAGGGAAACAAACATTCGTGTCCAAGAGGCAGAGAGGACCCCTCCCAAGCTCAACCATGACAGACCTACACCACGTCACGTCATAGTGCAATTCGCAAATATGAGATCCAAGGATACAGTATTGAAAGCGGCCAGGGCAAAGAAATTTCTCACGTACCAAGGCAAAGGCATCAGAATTACGTCAGACCTGTCTACACAGACCTGGAATGAGAGAAAGGGTTGGGGGAGCATTTTTAAAGCTCTTTCAGAGAAAAACATGCAGCCAAGGATCCTTTATCCAGCAAGGCTGTCATTCAGAATTGATGGAGAAATAAAGACATTTCAGAATCGACAGTCACTAGCCAATTTCGTAACCACGAAACCAGCCCTACAGGAGGTATTACGGGGGGTTCTATAAAAGTAATAGGCCCCAAGAGTGATACAAAACAGAAAGTCACAACCAATACAAACAAAGACTTTACTGACAACATGGCAGAATTAAAAGCATATCTCTCAGTACTCAGCCTTAACATTAATGGTTTAAATTCTTGCTTTAATGCCACAGGGTTGCAGATTGGATAAAAAGAAATGACCCATCCATTTGCTGTCTACAAGAGACTCATTTTGAACCCAAAGATGCATTCAGACTGAGAGTAAGGGATGGAGTACCATCTTTCATGCAAATGGACCTCAAAAGAAAGCTGGGGTACTCATATCAGATAAATTGGATTTTAAACTACAGACTATAGTTAGAGATGCAGAAGGGCACTATATTATTCTTTTTTTTTTTTTTAAAGATTTATTTATTTATTTATTCGACAGAGATAGATGAAGCCAGCGGAGAGAGGAACACTAAGGCAGTGGGAGTGGAGAGGAAGAAGCAGGTTCATAGCAGAGGAGCTCTGGGGTCGATTCCCATAACGCCGGATCACGCCTGAGCCGGGGTGGCAGACGCTTAACCGCCATGTGCCACCCAGGCGCCCGGCACTATATTATTCTTAAAGGAAGTAGCTTCAACAAGTGGATATGACAATTATAAATATATATGCCCCCAACAGGGGAGCAGACCAAGATACACAAGCCAACTCTTAACCAGAATAAAGAGACATTATATGGAAAAAATACATTAATAGTAGGGACCCTCAACACTCCACTATCAGAAATAGACAGAACACCCTGGCAAAAACTAAGCAAAGAATCAAAGGCTTTGAATGCCATACTGACTCCGAGTTGACCTCTTAGATATATAGAACACTACACCCCAGAACCAAAGAATATCATTCTATTCTAATGCCTATGGAACATTCTCAAGAATAGAACATGTTCTGGGGATTACAAAACAGGTCTCAGCCGATACCAAAAGATTGAAATTATCCCCTGTATATTCTCAGACCACAACGCTCTGAAATTGAACTCAATCCACAAGGAAAAATTTGGAAGAAACCTCAAACACTTGGAGACTAAGAACCATCCTGCTCAGGAAATGTCGATAAACCAGGAAATCAAAATCAAATTAAACACAGTATGGAGACCAATGAGAATGAAAATACAACAGTCCAAAACCTATGGGATACTGCAAAGGCAGTCCTAAGGGGGAAATACATAGCCATCCAAGCCTCACTAAAAGAATAGAAAAAATCTAAAATGCAGTTTTTATATTCTCACCTCAAGAAGTTGAACAGCAACAGAGGGACAGGCCTAATCCACGCACAAGGAAGCAGTTTGACCAAAATTAAAGCTGAAATCAATCAAGCAGAAACCAGAAGTACAGTAGAGCAGATCACAGGACTAGAAGCTGGTTCTTGAGAGAATCAATAAAATTGACAGACCACTGGCAAGACTTATCCAAAAGAAAAGAGAAATGACCCAGATTATTAAAAATTATGAATGAAAAGGAGAGGTCACGACGAACACCATTGAAATTGGAAGGATTATTAGAAATTTTTATCAACAGCTATATGCCAATAAACTAAGCAATCTGGAAGAGATGGAATCCTTCCTGGAAACCTATAAACTACCAAGATTGAAAAAGGAAGAAATTGATTTCTTAAACAGGCCAATTAATTATGAAGAAATTGAGTCAGTGATAACAACCTTCCAAATAACAAAACTCGAGGCCCGGACGGTATTCCTGGGGAACTTACCAAACATTCAAAGAAGAAATAATACCTATTCTCCTAAAGCTATTTCAAAAATAGAAACAGAAGGAAAGCTACCAAACTCATTCTATGAGGCCAATATACCTGATCCCCAAACCAGGCAAAGACCCCCTCAAAAAGGAGAATTACAGACCGATTTCCTAATGAATATGGACGCTCAAAATCCTCAACAAGACTTTGCTAATAGAATCCAACAGTTCATTAAAAGGATTATCCAAATTACATCAAGTGGGATTCATACCTGGGATGCAAGCGTGGTTCAATATTCGCAAATCAATCAGCGTGATACATCATATCAACAAGAAAAGACCAAGAACCATATGATCCTCTCAATCGATGCCGAAAAAGCATTTGACAAAATACAGCATCCTTTCCTGATTAAAACCCTTCAGAGTGTAGGAATAGAAGGTACATTTCTCAATCTCATAAAGCCACTAGAAAAGCCTACTGCAAATATTATTTCAATGGGGAAAGCTGGAAGCCTTTCCTTAAGATCAGGAACACGACAAGGATGCCCACTCTCGCCACTATTATTCAACATAGTACTAGAAGTCCTTGCAACAGCAATCAGACAACAAAAAGGGATCAAAGGTATTCAAATTGGCAAAGAAGAAGTCAAAATGTCTCTCTTCGCAGATGACATGATACTCTATATGGAAAACCCAAAAGAAGCCACTCCCAAACTATTAGAAGTTATAGAGCAATTCAGTAACGTGGCGGGATACAAAATCAATGCTCAGAAATCAGTTGCATTTCTATACACGAATAACGAGACCAAAGAAAGAGAAATTAGGGAATCCATCCCATTTACAATAGCACCAAAAACCATACGTTACCTTGGAATTAACTTAACCAGAGACGTAAAGGACCTATATTCTAGAAACTATAAATCACTCTTAAAAGACATTGAGGAAGACATAAAAAGATGGAAAGATATTCCATGCTCATGGATTGGAAGAATTAACATAGTTAAAATGTCCATGCTACCCAGAACAATCTACGCTCTCAATGCTATCCCGATCAAAATACTGAGAACGTTTTTCAAAGAACTGGAACAAATAGTCCTTAAATTTGTATGGAACCAGAAAAGACCCCGAATCTCCAAGGAACTGTTGAAAAGGAAAAACAAAGCTGGGGGCATCACAATGCCGGATTTCGAGCTGTACTACAAAGCTGTGATCACAAAGACAGCATGGTACTGGCACAAAAACAGACACATAGACCAATGGAACAGAATAGAGAGCCCAGAAATGGACCCTCAGCTCTTTGGGCAACTAATATTTGATAAAGCAGGAAAAAACATCCGGTGGGAAAAAGACAGTCTCTTCAATAAATGGTGCTGGGAAAATTGGACAGCTACATGCAAAAGAATGAAACTTGACCACTCTCTCACACCATACACAAAAATAAACTCCAAATGGATGAAAGACCTCGATGTGAGACAGGAATCCATCAAAATTCTAGAGGAGAACATAGGCAGCAACCTCTACGACATCGGCCAAAGCAACCTTTTTCATGACACATCCCCAAAGGCAAGAGAAACAAAAGATAAAATGAATTTATGGGACTTCATCAAGATTAAAAGTTTCTGCACAGCCAAGGAAACAGTCAGAAAAACTAAGAGGCAGCCCACGGAATGGGAGAATATATTTGCAAATGACACTACAGATAAAGGACTGGTATCCAAGATCTACAAAGAACTTCTCAAACTCAATACACGAGAAACAAATAAACAAATCAAAAAATGGGCAGAAGATATGAACAGACACTTTTCCAATGAAGACATACAAATGGCTAACAGACACATGAAAAAATGTTCAAAATCATTAGCCATCAAGGAAATTCAAATCAAAACCACACTGAGATACCACCTTACGCCAGTTAGAATGGCAAAAATAGACAAGGCAAGAAACAACAATTGTTGGAGAGGATGTGGAGAAAGGGGATCCCTCCTACATTGTTGGTGGGAATGCAAGTTGGTACAGCCACTCTGGAAAACAGTGTGGAGGTCCCTTAAAAAGTTAAAAATTGAGCTACCCTATGATCCAGCCATTGCACTACTGGGTGTTTACCCCAAAGATACAGACGTAGTGAAGAGAAGGGCCATATGCACCCCAATGTTCATAGCAGCAATGTCCACAATAGCTAAATCGTGGAAGGAGCCGAGATGCCCTTCAACAGATGACTGGATTAAGAAGTTGTGGTCCATATATACAATGGAATATTACTCAGCAATCAGAAAGAACGAGTTCTCAACATTTGCTACAACATGGACGGCACTGGAGGAGATAATGCTTAGTGAAATAAGTCAAGCAGAGAAAGACAACTATCATATGATTTCTCTCATCTATGGAACATGAGAACTAGAATGATCAGTAGGGGAAGAAAGGGATAAAGAAAGGGGGGGTAATCAGAAGGGGGAATGAAACATGAGAGACTATGGACTATGAGAAACAAACTGAGGGCTACAGAGGGGAGGGGGGTGGGGGAATGGGATAGACCGGTGATGGGTAGTAAGGAGGGCACATATTGCATGGTGCACTGGGTGTTATACACAACTAATGAATCATCGAGCCTTACATCGAAAACTGGGGATGTACTGTATGGTGACTAACATAATATAATAAAAAATCATTATTAAAAAAAAATATATGGAAAGCTGGAACTGAAAGAAGAAATACATCTATTCACAACCACTGTGGGAAATTTTAACACGCCTCCCTTAACTGATGGGACATGTGAAGATCAGCAAGCATATTAGAAATGCAAACAGCACCATTAATGTGCCCTGATTGACATGTGTAGAACACTGCACCACAATGTTAGAGTGCATGCTCACTTAAAGTGCACATGAGACATTTACCAATATTGACCATATGCTGGGCAGTAAAGAACAGTGGACTCACAGAGAGTGCTCTCTGACTAGCGTGGAGTTACACAAGAGATCGGCGTCAAAGGTAACTATAAAAGCCACATGTGCTTGGGAATTAAGCAATACACTTTTAAATAACCCAGAAGTCCCAGAAGAAATCACAATGGAAATTTAAAAATATTATAACTGAATGATACTGAAAATATGACAGTTTACCTCCTATAAATAAGCAAAGGACAGCAAAGTAAGCCCACAGACATAGGACAGAAGTAATGACATTAAAAGAAAAAAAATTAAATAGAAAGTGTACAAGAGTAGAGATTAGTAAAGGCAAAAAGTTGTCATTGGGAAAAAAAAACTAATGAAACTGATGAGAGAGTAAATATTAGCCCATATCAAACACAAACACAAAAATGGAGGTGGACAGCATCACAAATTCTAGAGATATCTAAAAGGTAATAAGGATTTTATGGAGGGGCGCCTAAATGGCTCAGTCGGTTAAGCACCCGATTCTTGGTTTCAGCTCAGGTCCTGATCTCAGACTGGTGAGATCAACCCCTCGTTGGGCTCCGTGCTGGGCGTGGAGCCTGCTGAAGATCTTCCCTCTCCTCCTGCTCCACCCCCTCTCGTGTGCGTGCTTGCTCTCTCTCTCTCTCTCTCTCTCTCTCAAATAAATAAATAATAAATAGAAATAAATAAAATTTTAAAAATAAATCTTTTAAAAAAGGATTTTATGGAAATGTGCCAATAAATTTGAAAATTTATATAAAATGTGCAAATTCCAGGGGAAAAAAACTTCCCAAGACTGACACAAAGGAAATACAGTCTGTCATAGACAAAGGGCTAATCTCCCCAATCGTTAAAGAGCCCTTAGAAAGTAATAAGCAGAAGCCAACAAGCCAGTAGAAGCAGAAACAAAGGGAGGGAATAGCAATCATGAAGGTAAGCGACTCATTATCAGTGGGTGCTGAACTAGTAAGTGAGAGCAGCATGAGAAACGGGGTGCACGCCACGCTCTCCTTTCAGTAGTTCCCAGCTATAAATGATTCGGTTTCTGCAGACTGGAGTCCTTCCTATAGCTCTATTATTATGACTACTGCTGCTTTTCTTATTATCAGCCCTCAGTTTACTTTTTTGGTAGAAGGAGCTACATTGACCTTATCAAGCCTTAGAAACTGTTTTACCCCCAATCAGCTTTGGTGTTCTTGTCATTCTTTCCACTCCCAAGAAGATGCTATCTTAAAACCCTTCTTGGATGCTCAGCTGCTTTTTTCGGTAATTGGTTAAAGGGGACACGGTAGTAAAATTAGGAAGATTTAAATTACACTTGAAATGCAAGGAATCTAAATTTTTCTTCCAAATTGTATTTCACTGTTTTTTTCAAAACAGATGGTTAGGAAGAAGAACATCCCCAATATGACAGAGATACTGGTATCTGAGGCTAATTTCAAACAACTTCCCTATTTTTGAAAACTCAATTTCTGAAAAGTCTGATAGGCAGTGAGATCTATTAAGACTCTTGTCTCAATCACTTTTGGATGAGTTTATACCGAGGCTTAAGCACCAGAGTATGTGTGACATTTATTGACCTAATCTGTATCGACAAGATTTTCAGGATCTCTGTCCTATGTTGCTTTGGGTTGGGATAACTAACACAAAACCGTCAACTCCTTTTGAAAATGACTACATTTTGCGTGACATTCAAAGGGGAAGGAGAATAACATCTTTCACTTAGTGAATATGGAAGGTATTTGTCCAGAAACTGCCCTGTTTCCCTTCATTTCACCTAAACAGAGAGATCAATCTGCATAGATTTCTGCTTGTCGCACCGGTCATCAATAAGGCACATGGTCTCTTTCTCCAAGTAGCTGAGTCTGCTTGAAACTTTAATGGTACTAGTTTATGAGCAGAACTGCTTCAAGTTTTTCTCTTAGAGAATGGTTATATTTTATTGAGAATAATTGTGCTGCCAGGTAATGGAAAATAAACATTAAACACTGATACTATCAGCCCCTTGACTTGTCTAATTTTCCTAGTTCATAATGCATTGTGGCTAGACTGATGAAATCAAACCGTTAATGGTAAATTACCTGTCAGACTGATTTGTCTGCTCTGTTCATTATCTTTGGTGAAAATACGTCTGCAATGGGGTGTGTGTATGTGTGTTGTTTTAATTTCCTCGAGCTTAGGGTAGGAGCTGGAAATACCTCTTTGCAGAAAGTAACCTTAGTATGCATATGTTTAAAATAAAATAGCTATCTACTCATAACCTAGTTTAGATGTTCAAAATATAACCATCGTGCTCTTACTGTTTTGGATTTTTCTTGTGTATATTAATTAATCTCAGGGTCCTAGAAAACAACAGTGGAAACCCTTCCAGTGGTCACTCTTTACTACCCGGAGGGATTTTAAAGACATACTCGCACACAGCACTGTGCAAGGCACGGGACACAGAGGGTTTTCCGCTCCTTGGGTGATTGAAGTTGAAGACAACTTTGCCATGACTACACGCAGGCCTTCCAAAGAACAAAATGGAAACTGTAAACTGATTCCAAAGTAGACTGACGTGTGATTCTATTCAAAAACTTAGGAAACAGTACTTTTGGATCTGGATTCAAGTGGCAAAAATTTAAAGCTGTTTTTTTTGTCTTAAGGTAGAAAGATCATTTTTAAAAACCTTTCATTAAATGAGAAAGAACTTTCTTTAGTATCAGCCTCTCCTCCCATGATCTTTTGGACACGCGAGGAGTGCTTGAACTGTGTTTGTGAGCGGAGGGCAGGAGGAAAGCAGACCTTGGGCAAGATGAGGCAAGTAGCCCCATCACCAGAGCGACCGGAACACCTCTGGGGGGTGGCAGGAGGAAGAAGGCTTGGCAGAACTGGGCTCCCCGGCAGATCCAGGTTCTTTATCCTGGGGAGTGCTGTGCTCTGGTACATTTGTTCTAGTGAATTTGGGAAGGACATGAAGGAAAGGAGAGGACCTCTCATGTTCACTCCTTGATTCCTAGCCAGCCATCCAGCCAGTTAGTTCCAGAGTGGACCTTGCTGCCTCAGAGCAGTGCTGGGCCACGGGGGGCTCTGGGACGACACGGAGGCGTGGGGGTTAAGAGTGCAGGCGTGGGGTCAGAGAGACCTGAGTTCAGATGGCAAATCTCTCAACTGGAGTTGAAACACATTTCTTGAAACTTTTAGGACTTCAGTTTCTCCGTTTGTAGAATGCAGACCTTAGTATCTTCTTCAGAGTTTTTAAAATAAGGATTAAATGAGATAATGTGTTTGGAGCACTCTGCACCGTGCCCGGTTTATAGTAAGTACCCAGAAGTGCCAGTCATATAGCATACTTTGCTACTTCTCCACTACAACCCTCTAATACAATTCCTTACATTGTTCATATGTTGGGTTTTCTTCGCACCTTATAAGAACCCTGGGAAGTAGGTGGCTAAGTCTTATTATTCCATTATACAAGAGGAGAAACTAAATTTCAGGAAGAGCAGTGCCTGACAAAGGGCAGCAGACAAGTGGCAAAGTTGCGACAAACTCTGCGTTCTGAGCTCTTGCAATTCAGCCGTTCAAAAATAATCCTGAGTATTTCCTATGTGCTAAATACTAGAATTTATGATGAATATTACCAGATCTATTTCCTGCTACCAAGGTGTTTATAGTCTTGTGAGGGACAGAGATATTAATCAAATAAGCCCAGTAATAAATGTCTAGTTCAAAACTGATTTAAGTGCTCTGGAAGCAAGGAAGGAAGTTTTATAAAGGTGTATTTACAAAGGGGCCTGACTTAGACTTGGGGGCAGAGCAAGCTTCCCCGAGGAAACGTCCGTGGAGCCGAGGTCAAAAGGATGAATATAGGTTAGCTGATCACAGAGAGAGTGTAGAGCGCCCAGGGACGGGCCAGGGGCAGGAGAGTGTGGGAGCCTCCAGGAAATGGGAGAAAGCCAGTGCCCCTGGAGGACGCAGAGACTGGGGAGGTGGTAATGGTGCTTGTGAATACTTACTCACTCTGTGCCTGCCCAGTAGGCTCGGCCCATCTGGAACCACCTTATACCAGAGTCTGAGCTTGAATTTCCCTGGGAATTTAGGCTGCAAATCCCTTCTAGGGCCAGTGGCCAGATGTGTTGTCCCTTTCGTTGTTTCCCTTGCCTTGCTTGCTAGCTGCAGAGCCATTTCGCCTGTGACCCCTGAGCTGTGAGTGCATGGGGGTGGGGGGAGGATGGGTTTGGGCCCAAGTGGAGGCTTCCATGTGGGGAGGGTGTCCTGGTGGTTCCCTGTCTTGGTGGAGCCCCAGGCCTAGATTTCCGGTTCCTTGCCCCAAAAGTCTGTTAAAGTAAAACCCATTTAGTTTGCCCATTTTAGCAACAGCCCTCCACGTAAAAGCAGCAGAGAGGCTCTAATGTTCTGGTACCTCTCTGGGTTCCCATTTCCCCTTAGATTCTCGCCTGGTAGTTACTATCTGGTCAGCTTAGTGATGCCTTTAAGGAGTTTGCTTCTATTTTACCCAGTATTTTTTTCCCCACCAGTGGGCAGCTTGGTCTGAAAATCTGGTACGCCATTGAAGGGGTCAAAAGTCCACCTCACTATTACTGGCTTCTTCTCTCCCAGCCTGTGGAAGCCTTATGTAATCTGAGAGTGAGATGGGTTCCCCCCACCCCATGAGGAGTTAAGTAACCGAGGAACTTTTTGTTATTATGGAAAAATATACATAACACAAAATTTACCATTTTAACCATTTTAATTGTATAATTCAGTGACATTAAGTACATTTACAATGTTGTGCAGCCATTACCAGAACTTTTTCATCATTCCAAGCAGAGATTTTATACCCATTAAAGCACAACTCCCATTCTCCCCACCCCTGGCCCTTGGTAACCTCTAATCTCTTGTCTTTGTGAATGTAACTATTTCAGGTAACTCATATAAGTGGAATCATACAAAATTGGCCCTTTTGTGCCTGGTTTATTTCACTTAGTCTGGTGTTTCCAAGGTTCGTCCCTGTCGTAGCTTGTCAGAAATTCTGCCCGTTTTATGGCTGAATGACACGAATCATGTATGTATACGTTCTGTTCGTCCTTTCCTCTGTTGATGGACGCTTGGGGTGTTTCCACCGGTTGCTTCGTGAATGATGGCGCTGTGCACACCAGCGTGCAGGTGTCGGCTCGAGTCCCTGTTTCAGTTCTTTGGGGGACATACCTAGGAGTGCACTTGCTGGGTCCTATGATATGTCTGTGTTTAACTTTTGGAGGAACCAATAATGTAATTTTTCAAGTCACTTTTTTATGACATGAACTTTCTCCCTGGGGCCCTCCCGGCACAGGTCCTCAAACCCAAGCCTCTCGGAGACAGCGTCCTACCCAGGTGCTCCTGGAACCCCTATGCCAGGCGGGTGACCGCACAGACGCAACTTAGTGCATCTCCCGGGGCTTCGGGGAGGGCGAGGTCTGTGTCTGTGTCTAGCACGGGGCCTGGCACGCCGAGTGGATTCTCTTTGGTGCGCGTTTTTCCACTCTGCCCTTCCAAGGGTTGTGGCCTTGGAACACAGCCTCTGAGAGTCGGATCCCCCTTCATCTAGACTCAGTGTAGAAGGGGGCTGCGCCCTAGCCTCCGAGCTCAGCCACACCCTGTGGACACAGGAGCCTAGGAGCTGCCCGGGTTTCTAAGGCTGAAGATTCGAGGTATGAGGGCACATCCCCCCAGAGCAGGGCCCCCACAGCCGAGGCGAGCCCCTGCTCAGTGCCAATCCCTGGCCAAGCCTGGGAGCGCCCGCTGGCTGGGTGCTGTTCCTTACTCCGATGAGCACCAGGGGGCTTGGACAGTCTTTCCAGACGCTAGATCTGGAAACAACTGAACCCTTCTCTCTTTATTCCCATTAGGTTTTTCTTCCTTTTTAACAATGTGGCGGAATATACTTACTATAAACTTATCGTTCTAGCCATCTTTAATTGTATAGTTCAGTGGCGTTACGACATTCACAGTGTCCTGCAACATTCCCATTAGTTTTGAAGAGATCTCAAAAGAGATTTTGCCTTTCTAAATACTAAGAAGAGTTTTCCCTTAGGGAAGCAGAATGCTCCCCAGTGTATGTGATTTTTCATAAATGTGCACAGCATTACAAATAGAATAGGAACACACCCCAAGGCAGACCCCGGGCTGTTCAAGAGAGCGCGGGAACCACAGCTCTTCTGCCTCCCCCCGCGTTCCTCCTCCCTCTACCTTCCTTTCTGCCCTGGCTTCCCCCTTCCCTTTGTTTCCATAGTATTGGAAGTCAATACCACCGAGGTTGTTCACCTCCTCCCGGAGGCATCAGCATCTTTCATGATGTCTGCAGGAACAGTGCGGCTCTGTGAATAATAGTGATTAATTCCTGCCTTTGTCTGCAGTAGATGATGGGGGTGGGGGGCGGGAAGCCAAAGCAAAACTAAAGAACTGGAGCCGAAGGCTTTATTTATGCATTTATTTATTTATTTATTTTACCAAACAACACATTTTTAAGTGATTAACCTATTAGGTTTTATTTCAGGGCCATCGTTTCAGAGCAGGTGCCATTTCAGAAATGCTGCAGCCACCAAGCAGAGACCGCACCTGGTCATCTTGTCACGTTGGGTCCTGGGCTGGCCAGCAAGATACTTGGGCTCTGCTTTCAGCTCCATCCTCAACCTTGGGCATGTCCGGGACTTCTTTGGGCCTAGTCTCCTCATCTGCAGAGTGGAAGGGATGGTGGGCTCAGAGCCCGCTGTGGTCTCTCCTGCTGCAGTGGTAAAACAGCCTTCTTTCCACCATTCGGGGAGGAATATCACTCCCGAGCTCTGCACAGTCGTGGAATCAGAATTGACAGCGCTGGGAGGACCTGAGGGAGTGAATCCCGGGCCCCGTTTTGCAGGCGAGTTGACTGCAGCCGTCCAGGGAGAAGTGCTGTGTAGCGGAGGCCGAGCAGAGGCAAACTCTCCCGAGGGAACCAGCACACATGGGGCCCCTCCACACTGCAGGCTGGGCAGCCTTGGGCCCGAGTCAGCAGCCCCAGGGCCTGATATTCCCCCAGGGGCCCTGGAGGGGAGATTGGGGCATCCCTGGGGTTCCTGGCCCGCCTCCGCTGCTCAAAGCCTGGCTTTCAGAGTCGTAGGATAGCCACAGACCCCCCTTCTTCCTTTCTTTTCCTTCCTTTTTACTCAGGCAGCGGGCCGGTTCAGACCCCCCAAGCTCGCAGGAGCCTTCCCAGAGATGTGGGCCTGTTGTTGATTTACGGGGACATGGCTCCTCCGTGTGCGCCCGGCTGCATAACTTAACGGGATCTGTCACCTTCAACAGACGGCCGCACAGCTGCGCACAGCAGCAGCTGCCTTCCCTGCCTTTGTTTGGTCTCGGGGCTCATCTCGGCCGCGGCCGCGGGGCCCTCTCTCCTCCCGGCACCTGGATTAGCACGGACTGTCTCTGCCGGCCAAGTGCCTAGGGTGGCTCCCGTAGATGCAGAGTCTTACGCACTGTTTACGATAGTGACTGTGAGCAAAGGTCGTCCATACACAGTGAGTCGTGGGTGGTAGCAGTAGCTCTTAAAAATCATCATCGGCTCTCCTGGTGGCCTCTTAAACGTGCGTGGGGCTTTTCTTCTCATCCCTAAAGTAGGCTACTTTAGACGGAGGCCCCGGCGCTTGGCCTTCGGTGCCTCAAATGAGTACAATCCCCAGTCTGGGCTGGTGAGAATCTGTGTGCCCCTCAAAACACGCGTGCACACATTTTCACTCACACATGAGCACCCATGCACACGCCCCCATGCATGCGCGCGTGCACACACAGACACACACACACTCCCTGGCATGCATCCAAAGTCCCCTGCCACAGGGAACGTCAGGGCCCAGGCCGCAGGTGGGTGGCAGCGACAGGCTCATTGCAGATTGGACATGCAGAAACGGCTCCCCCGTTCCCTCCACGATGGCTCCCTCTCTACTTTCTAAACTCAGCGCCATCTACTTGTCCCCTACCCGTTCTCAGAGAACATCTGATATCATTTAATAAGGCCTCATCCAGGGACAGTTGTGTTGGAAACCCTGCTGGGCTTCTGGAGTGAAATCCCACTGAGTAGGGGGCCGGTGTCTCTGAGAGCCTCACGCCTGCTGCTGCCAGCCGGTGGTCGCCAAGTGCCACCCCGTCCGCCCCGTTCCTCCATGGCCACCAGAGTGGACCTTGGGACAGGAGCTAAAGTTCCCTGCTGACTGGTCCAAACATAGGCAGGGCTGCCTAGAGGAAGGAACACGGAGTTCACAGACAGACACACCCGGGCTCTCCAGGTCCTAGCTCTTCCGCTTCCTGGCTGTGAGACCTTGGGCAAATTATGAGCCTCAGTTTCCTTATCTATAAAAAATGAAGACGAAAGAACCTACTCTCTAGGGGCTGTTAATAGGATTAAAAGAATGTGTGTAAAGGGCCAATTGTTTTATTGGGACTCAATACATGGCAGCTATACTAAGTGCTATTATTATTTTAGTGTCTCTTTGGCCCAAGGCTTTGATCCTCGGAAGAGGAAGCAGCAGTGGGCCACGTAGGCTGACAGACCCAGGGCTGATTTCAGCAGCAGGGCCGGGAAAAGACTCAGGTGTGGTGGACTATGGGCAACTCAGGGCTTCTGGCTCATTCCCTAACTCTCCCCAGCTTCCTCGTGCTCCCCATTGGCTCTGGTGTGTCTTGGTCTGGGACCCAGCCCTCTGCTGTGATGAGCGCAGGAAGAGAGGCGGGAGTCTGAAAGGCCGTGGCCAAGGGTGGGCTGTCAGTCCCGGGTCACCTCACATATCTGCCCTGGTCTCCCAACAGGTCTAGAACACCTGTGAAAATAGGCATTGAGAGGCCAGGGGCACTAACCAGCCATTTGGTGTCAGCCTTAGCAAGACACCAAACCAAGGCCCTGCCTTCAGAGGAGGGAAGACTGGAGACGAGGGACCTCAGCGATGTGAGCGCTGAGCAGAACCTACAGGAACACAGAGTCTGGGACCCACTGCCTTGGGCCAAAGGCTCCATGTTGCCCAAATGCTAGATGCCACATTCTGGTTTAGCACGTCAAGAGCATCTCTTTCCTCTTGACATGAGGATACCAACGCACATTGTCTGGCACACGAGGAGGACAAGACATGAAGTCTTGAGGGGCTCCTTGGAAGAACCATGTTATCATGACACAGGTCGTTCCTTAAGGGCTGTGCTGACAAAAGCCTGCCCCAGCACCGAGCCGGGAGCTGGGAGATGTGCCTGCTGACTCACACTTTCTACTCCCCCTCCGTCCGCCCAAGCACCGGGTGCCCGTCTAGTTTTCAGGCGGCTCATGGCTCACCTGGGCTGCTCTCATTAAGCTGAGTCCTGACTCCGGCCCCCACCCCCCGGTCCCCTAATCACACAAGCTCATCTCGGCTGGAGTATTCATGCTGATGGTCAGTCGTGTCCTCTCACTCTTTTCCAGGGTGATGTGTGCCCTCCACGCCCACTTGACCCAGAAGGGCGCAGCTAGGGACAGGTGCAGACGAGCTAGACAAGCGTGTTGATTTGCCTCCTGCCGTTTGTGTGAACAACTGTCATATGTGCGTGTGTGCACTTTTGTGTATAAATTTAAATTACCCTATATATCCTGTTTTGACCCGTTTACCATTCAGTATACAGTGACCATTCCCCATGTCCTTATAGATCATTGGCTATAACATAATTTTTAATAACTACAAAGTAGTTCCTTCTTTTTTTTTTTTTTAAGGTTTTATTTATTCATTTGACAGATAGAGACAGCCAGCGAGAGAGGGAACACAGCAGGGGGAGTGGGAGAGGAAGAAGCAGGCTCCCAGTGGAGAAGCCTGATGTGGGGCTCGATCCCATAACGCCGGGATCACGCCCTGAGCCGAAGGCAGATGCTTAACCGCTGTGCCACCCAGGCGCCCCAAAGTAGTTCCTTCTTGTCCCCAAGGTGGGGTGCATGTGAGACGATCCACTGGGATGAGGCAAGAAAATACTGTGACTTCCTTTCATATGTATTTTTATCCAAACCTAAGACAGAACTTACGGTTTACTGAGACCCTAGCACCCAGTCTGCTGGTCCCGCGGCTACCCTTGGCACCTGCGGTCCTGGGAGGTGGGCAGCAGCACCCCATGGCGTTGTCTGATTTCAGCGAATGGCAGTTTACTGCAGTTTGTGAGTCTAGGTTAAAGAGACTCTGCCAGATTATACTCTTTGAACTAATAACCTTCATAAAATGAACAGGTGGCCTAAAAATCTTCCTGCAAAGAAAATGTAGAGCATGAGAAGAAAACGAGAAAATGGCAGAGTGGATTCTTCTTCAACCCCTAGCATGAGCTTGTCATAATTCTTACTAGATTTAAAAGAAAAAAAAAACCCAGTATCATCAGATCTGAAAACTCAGCCAAAAGTGTATTAATATCTTGAAAAGATTATGTGAATAATGGATATATAGTAATTTCATTCATGATGGCCTTACCTTTTTTTTTTTAAGATTTTATTTATTTATTTGAGAGCGAGCGAGCATGAGTGGGGGGAGGGGCAGAGGGAGAGGGAAAAGCAGACTCCCCGCTGAGCAGGGAAGCCTGTCGCGGGGCTCGATCCCAGGACCCTGGGATCATGACCTGAGCCAAAGGCAGACACCTAACCGACTGAGCCACCCAGGCACCCCATGATGGCCTTACCTGAACTGTATATTATATACGGAGACAGTAGCTAAGGAGAATACCACCATAGGCAAGATGTTAAAAATAAACATCAGGAATATAAGGGTAAATCCCAACATGTCACCGATGTTTAAAGTCATACAGTATTTCAGTACTTAAACATTTTTGCTAAACACCTATTAATAAATGTTTAGAAGCTTAAGAGCCACATACCATGGCAAAACTGGCCAGAGTAAGACATGGACGAAGATGTAGGGATGAACTTAAATGTAGCATTTTGTCAGAAAATACTGTTGGGAGGTGCAAGGAAAGCAATTGCTGAATGTTTGAAGAAACAAGTATGAGAATACATAATGCCGCGTGGAGTGCTGCCACATCGTTGCATGAAAGTCCATATGTTTCCAACACGATTCAGTTGTGGCAGTTGCCAAGTTCTGCTTCAAAAACAAAACATGAATTATGCTTTTATAAGCCACTATCGGAAGGATGATTAAAGGACATATATTCTCACTATTAAATGAGATCTTCAATAATGGTTAAAAAACACCACCACAAATGATGCAGATAGGGCAGCTGCTTTGACTTCAACAAGATTTTTTTTTTTAAGATTGTATCTACCTATGTATCATGTATCTATCTATCTATCGATCTATCGATCTATCTACCTATCTTAGAGAGGGGGTGGGTGGGGCAGAAGGAGGGGAGGAGAGAATCTCAAGCAGACTCTGCACTGAGCACAGAGCCGGACTCAGGGCTCGATCCCAGAACCCTGAGATCATGACCTGAGCTGAAATCAAGAGTTGGACACTTAACGGACTGAGCCACCCGGGAGCCCTGACAACAGGATTCGTGAGCATCATTGCACAGATAATGGTCTAGCATGGTGGGGAATAGCACTATCCCTGGATCCTGGATGTCACAGCTCAAAATCCAGTGCTGCTCCTTGCTAGCTGTGTGACCTTGGGCAAGTTACCTAACCTCCCTGTGTCTCAGTTTCCTCCCCTGTAAAATGGGGATAATAATTGTATCTACATGACAGGTAGTTGCAAAAGGTAAATGAATTCATATACGTAGGGTGCTTAAACTATGCCAGACACATCATAAGTGCTCAACAAACGTCAGCTGATCATTTATACCACACTTGAAATTTATTTACAGACAAACTACTGCAGCAAAGAATTTGAAGCTGGAAGTTCTACACTGAATATCAATGATGTGGTTCAGTTAATAAAATGAAGCTTTTAATATATAGTAGAGTCTTTGGAGTGCCTGGGTGGCTCAGTTGTTAAGTGTCTGCCTTCGGCTCAGGTCATGATCCCAGTGTTCTGGGATCGAGCCCCACATCAGGCTCCCTGCTCGGCAGGAGGCCTGCTTCTCCCTCTCACTCCCCCTACTTGTGTTCCCTCTCTCGCTGTCTCTATCTCTCTGTCAAATAAATAAATAAAATCTTTAAAAAAAAAGGTGTTATTAAAAAAATATATAGTAGAATCTTCATAATACTTTATATATTAATTCATTATTATATAAATCTCTATTATTTCTAAAATACATAAAATATGTTTATATAACAAAATACTTACCATATGTTAATATTAAGGACATAGAGAATGAGCAAAACTTCTTTTTTAAAAAAAAGGTTTTATTTATTTATTTATTTATTTGAGGGCGAGAGCATGACCAGGGGGAGGGGCAGTGGGAGAAGCAGACTCCCCGCTGAATGGGGAATCTGATGTGGGGTGAGCAAAAAAATCTCTTGTGTACACAAAGGTTAGATGTGTATCTTGTAGCAAATTACTTAAGAGTTAATAAATATAAGAATGAGCTAGGAATTTTTGTGGCTTCCCATTCCCTGTTACTTAACTTTTAAAATATATAAATAATTACATGGAATTTGTCTCTTCAAATTATGATGACACTTAAAAAATGAATAAAACATAAAGCTTTTTGAAAGAAATAGAGCATTTTGATTTCCATTGTTACATGACCCTATTGCTGGAAAAAAGTGCAGTTATATATAAAAATTCTCCTAAACCCACTTTAAAATGCGGAAACCAAATTAACTAGCTTGTGTAAAGATTGTCCAGTGAAAGTTTTAGTGTTTTGGATGCATTCATTTAAAATATAAAAAATATAAGACCTCCAGATTGATATGATAGAAGCAGAAAATTTCCTTAGCCTAATTTCAATAAAACTCTCTGTATACTTAGCATATGAGAATGAAAAATTAATTTCATAATTAGTAAGTGTGCCCAATTATGGCTTTCTTCTGTTTGTATCTGTGTCTTTATAAAAGATTGTTTCCAATTATGGCAACTCTTGTAATCAAGCATAAAAATATATTGACCTTTCAATTGTTGTATCACCGAATGTTAAGATAAGATTTTAAGAAATAATGGCACATATCCAAAATCATGTTCCTCTAAGCCAAAATGTTTCTGTAGTATTAATGAGTAAAACAAAAAATTTGGAATATTGGTTACAATTTCCATATTGTGCGTCTCGTAGTTCAGTAGTACCCATGTATAACTTATTATAAACAAATACATGCTCATTTATCAGGATATGGACTCAAAAATTCTGTCCGATAGGAGTATGTAGGTGTTGACTCAAAGTACAAGAGACCACTTAACCCCCTATTGTTGGGCACTTCAATTATTTCTAATTTTTTTCCTTTTGCCACATTCCTGCTTCTTTTCTGGGATAGATTCCTAGACGTGGTAGTGCTTAATCAAAGAGGATGTTCATTTTAGCGGAATATTTTTACATTTATGTATTACAGACTGAAAAGAGAGAGAGAGAGTAAATCTGTAATAATTGATATGTCCTCTGCCATTGATGACAATGTTTGTCCCCCGTCCTTGGGTTTGTTTGCATCTGATCTCCTGCTAGCAGGAGGGGAGCGCTGTGGTCCATCTCGGGCAGTCATGGAGCCCAGGGGCTCTGGGGACGGCAGTTTGGGGCGGGTAGCCCAAATGACCACAGACAACGGCCATCAAGGGCATCCTTTGCTTCCAGCATTTTCTCCCTGCCTGATGAGCTCCCTGCGGACTGAGGGGCATGGCTCCTGGGTCGTCAGCCGGGTGGGATGCAGGATGGTGTGGGAACATGGTTGTCCTGCTCAGAGGTGGGGGTAGGAGGTCAGAGAGCGAGGTTCTGTTTCTGGAAACTGTCTGTGGGACGGTGATTGTTTATGTGCTGCAGGGCCTGAGGATCAAAAGCGGGTGGAAAGAAGCCTCCTCCACTCTCAGGCCATGTGGAAAGCATTTATCTCCTGCTGGAAACCTTGCATGAGAACAAAAGCAAGCTTACAGAATGTTTTCAAGGTCCTGCATCTTCTCGTTACTGGTCTTACTGGTCTCTCAGCCTTTTGCTAACAGAGCAGGGTGGGACTTCCCACCAGAATCGGGAAAGCCAGATTTTGCAAGCAGAGTGGGCTCACAGCAAAGTGGTGACACTTGGTTCTCCGTTCCCTGGTCCTCCTAGGCCAGCATGTTGTTCGATAGGAAGCTTTTTTCTCTGTCCGGAGGCCCAGACAGAGCGCCTCCTCGTTGAAGGCGGTAACCTCCCAGATGGCCCTTGTATGTTGGTCTAGGATTCCCTTCTTGAGGCGCAATTCGGGAGTGGGGGACATAGGCCATGGTCAGATGCGGCTTTTTGGTACCGCCCCTTACCACGCTGGCACCCGATAGCCCCATCCTTGTGCAGGTGGGTCCTTGGGAGTCAGAGGGCCAGCCTTGCAGTGGGGGTGGGAGGGCCCTGCTTCCACCTTTCTCTGGCCCCACAGGAAACCCTAACTGGGTGTCTCAGCAGCCCCATTCCCTCTTCTTTCTTCCTGGGTCCTCCTAACCTTACCCAGAGCTGGAGGGGGACCACAGAGGGTGGGAAGTCTATAGACCCACGGAGGGGTGAATGCAGCTGCGGGGTCTGAAGAGACGGTGATTGAACTTGCCCTCCAGGAGCAAAGGACTTGGGGAGATGGAGACCACTTGCTTCATGTGATTAGCGTAGGTGTCCAGACAGCCAAAGGGACTGGAAAGCTTATTGAGGGGCCTTCCAGAATGAGTAGGGCAAGAGTAATTTCTCTACTGGCCCTCTTGATTCCTCTTCTCCCAATCCTCTGAGACCTTACCCTGTCTGTCTCCAGTTTGCCCACACTTTCTCTCTCTCTCCACGCATATATGTACACACACACACACACACACACACGTTCCTTCCATCCACCCATTCCAGCCAACCAGCCAGCCATTTGTATGTTTTTTCACTTGTTCCTTCATCCACGCATTCCTTCAGTCCATACACACAAGCATGTTTTAAAGCACAAAGCTGCAGCTGAGGGGTCTGCAGGCTCTGACCCACGGTTCACACAACCTCGCAGGTGGGCAGGACTTTGGACAAAATCTAGTTCAGAGCTTTGCAGGTCTAGAAACTAATTTTTGCTCACTTGCCGAGAGGTTCATTCCAAAGAAGTCATAAGCGTCTGATTTGTAAACTTAAAGGCCAAAATTCAGTTGTACCCCAAGCTAGACTGGGTGTGATAACCAGTGTTCTGGGGCAAATTAAAGTCCGGGATGGGGATGTCGACTCAAGATAAGTGAATGGATCGCTTTTCCTCCCACCAAGAAGGCTCCTCTCTAGATAATGCTATGGTCCATTAGCCACATAGCAGCCAGAGTGGTGTTTACAAATGTAAATCAGATCATGACTCTCCCCTGCTTAAAACCCTGCAGTTGTTTTTCATTGGGCTTAAAATAAAATTCCAGCTCCTTACATAGGAGTACAAAGTTCTGCAAGATCTGGCCTTGTTTCCCCTTCCAACTCCACCTCGTACCACCCTACCTCTGAGCACTTTGCCCCAGCCATCTGCCCCCCTGTTTCCGCACGATCCAACTGAATGTCTCAAGCTATTCCTGCCCGGGGAGCCGGTATGCTCTAGGGGCAAGGGCTTTCCCTGGCTGTTTTGTTCGCCAGTGTACCCCCAGGGCTCGAATAGGTGCTCGAAGGGTTTGTTAAATGAATGAGCAGTACCAATGACTAATCGGGTAGGCTCTGCTTTGAACATGGTGGAAAGGATTTTGAACCTCGCTCTGTAGAGTGGGAAAAGATGCAGTTTAGCCCTTTATCTTCTTTTCTTCTCCTTCTCCTCCCCCCTCCACCTCCTTTTCCTTCTTCCTTGGGTTAGACATCACCATGAAAGTCCAATTGCTGTGCAGATGGTTAACCAGTTTGGCTGTTTGTTTTAAAACAGTGTTGGAGAAATTAGGAAAAGTTGGATTTTAGGAATTAACCAAAAAACTAGAAGAAAACCACGGGGAGCCTGAAAGCTGTTTTGAATGGGTACACGTGGTGGGGGAGGCAAGTGGCTGCATCCCGGAGCGGAAGGTGGGCAGAGACAGCAGGGCAAGAATAGGCCAGAGGAAAGCTTCTGAGATTCTTCCGTTGCCTCACAAAAGCTTTACTATTTGATGAGGTTGTAAGGGAGTTCAGTAAATGCCTGGTGCTGGGGTACGGCAGGTGGCCGAAGATGTAGATACAGGGAACAAGGTGAGGTGGGTTTGGTAAAATGAGGAAATCTATCCTTGGATGACTGCAAGACTTCACAGGTCCCAAATCCAATGATTCTGTGTTGTGGGTTTGGATATTTGGGGAATAAGAGAATCCAGCCATTAGCCACTGTACTGTTGACTTAATGCTTCCTCACTTCATCACATCACTTCCAAGCCTTTTAAGGTTTAGAAAGATTGTCAGATCATCTGGAAGTCCTGCAAAGTCAAAGCACATGTGTTGCAGAACCACTGGAATGCTTCAGAGTTTCAGATTGTGGCCAAGTTAAAGGCGGCTTCTTTTTTCAAGGAATCTACCTTGGCTGGTATCAGAAAACTCAACCCGTTGTTTGCCCTCAGTTTCTGAGCGCTGGGTTTGTACGTTGCCAATTATTATTGGACAGTTGGAGAAGATGAAGAAGAGGGGGAGGCACAGCAAATTGGAGTCCCCTGAGGAAAGCAAATGGTCCCAGCTGTCCAGCATGGTGGGGTGGAAAAGACGTAGTATTTCTTCTCTGAAAGCTGGGCTGCCTCGTGCAAGTCCCCTAGCATCTCTGGGCCTCAGACGTCTTATCTGTAAATTAGCAAGGGGTTGCTGAACGAGATTGTTTATTGTCCCTGCCGGCTCTGACATCTGACACTTCAATCAATCCTCAGCCCAGAGCCATTCCACATCTCTTTGGGTTGGATGGGAAATTCATCTCCCTTGCAGATTAAACACCTATTGATTTTTCCTCCTCTGGCAAAGGGGAATGAGACAGCTATTTCTTCTTCTGCAGACAGAAGGAAAGAAAAAAACAAAGTCAAACCAGACTCCCTTTCGGTGATTTTCTGTTCAGGCCTGAATGCTAAACAGCGTTGGCTCCCCGGAGGTGACTCAGCTTCCGCAGCTCATGGAAATTTGGAGTTGGAAGGGTCCCGACAGACTAGCCAGTCCTCCCTAGATTGAAACAGAGCTCCCCAGATGGGAAATGACACGGAATTAGGTAGTGATGGAACCCAAACACAAGTATGCCTATAGGATGAGTGCAATCTGATGGCTCTTCGCTCCCGAAACCCTTCCAGGGCCGGCTATTAGGGACTGTTCGGGCTCTCGTATTGCTCCTTTATGTAAATGCGATTAGATGATCCTGCTCGCGTTCTGCCTCTCTGATTGGAGTTTGCGTTAACCTCAATTAAGCCATCAGCCTAGCTTTCCCGTATAGAGAGAGCATGGCTTGGGGAGGAGGTGTCTCTCCACCCTTTGTAAGGAGACGCGGCCGGTGATTGGTGGGCTCGGGGAGCGCCGGAGCCGGCCACCAATAGGGGGCGCAGGGAGGCGGGGCGCCCCAGGGAGGGGCGGAGCCGCGGAGCGGCTGGTAGACGGGCGGGGGGCGGTGCCAGGGCCCGCGCGGTCGCCGTGGTTACCGCACCCCGGCTGCAGCTGATCAGTAAACACTAATTATGCTCGCCACCCAGGTGCCGGGGGGGGGGGGGGGGGG